>NC_134236.1:36351819-36662387 GCF_965152275.1 Natator depressus
AGCTTGCTTTGCAATTAAGCTAGTTTCTTAAGTAGATACTAGTAAGCATTTTATCTTTTTTTCCTTATAGCCATTTCTGACTTTATGCCTCATTAAAATAAGTTTATTAACTACAAATATTTTACTGTTTTATCTAATCCAGTGTGTTTAAATTGCAGTATCTGAGTATTCTATTTAATACAATAAACTGGCGTACTATTCCCTTAATGGAATAATAGATTTAATGTATTTGTACTCTCCAGGAGAGGGCTGGGCAGTACAGGACATAGATTTCTGGGAGAAGAGCTGTGTGTGTGTGTGTGTCGGAGGGGGAGGGGGGTTCACCCTGCAGCGTAACCAAGGCTGGTGAGAGCCAGGGTACAGCTGGGAGGCTGCAGTTACACACAGACACTCAGGTGTGGCTTGCATGCTGGAAGGCTGTTTGTGAGAGGCTCACATGGGAGTTACTACAGCAAGGCATTGTAAGGCACCAAGGTTGAAGGGCAGGGGTGGCACAGCCCCCACTGGTCTGGATTGTGCCTCAGCCTGTGTCATAAATATAAAGGGAAGCGTAACCACCTTTCTGTATACAGGGCTATAAAATCCCTCCTGGCCAGAGGCAACATCCTGTTACCTGTGAAGGGTTAAGAAACTCAGCTAACCTGGCTGGCACCTGACCCAAAGGACCAATAAGGGAACAAGATACTTTCAAATCTTGGGAGAAGGAAGGCTTTTGTTTGTGCTCTTTGTTTACGTGGTTGTTCTCTCTTGGGACTGAGAGAGGCCAGACAGAAATCCATCTTCTCCAACCCATCCTAATCCAAGTCTCCAATATTGCAACCAGTATAGGTAAGCCAGGCAAGGCAGATTAGTTTATCTTTTGTTTTATGTGAATTTTCCCTGTATTAAGAGGAAGGTTTATTCCTGTTTTCTGTAACTTTAAGGTTTTGCCCAGAGGAGGATCCTCTGTGTTTTGAATCTGAATACCCTGTAAAGTATTTTACATCCTGATTTTACAGAGATGATTTTTACCTTTCTTTTTTTAATAAAACCCTTCTTTTAAGAACCTTACTGATTTTTCCATTGTTCCAAGATCCAAGGGTTTGGGTCTTTGATGATTTTGTAACCAGTTGGTTAGGATATTATTCTCAAGCCTTCCCCAGGAAAGGGTGTGTGTAGGGCTTGGGGGGATATTTTGGAGGGAACACGTCTCCAAGTGGTCTCTTTCCCTGTTCTTTATTTAAAATGCTTGGTGGTGGCAGCATACTGTTCAAGGCCAAGGCAAAGTTTGGACCTTGGGGAAGTTTTTAACCTAAGCTGGTAAGAATAAGCTTAGGGGGGTCTTTCATGTGGGTCCCCACATCTGTACCCTAGAGTTCAGAGTGGGGAAGGAACCATGACAGCCTGTCACACCTGCATATGTAAATTCCATTCTTCAGTTTGACAGTTCCATTTTAGCTATCATGGGAGACAAGGTCACCTATTTGGAGCAGTCCCTTGGAGGGCTTTGAAGATAAGGCCCAAAGCTTTGATGCTAATTCAAGCAAGCCATCTTTAATAATACCTTCTTCTGGTCCTGTGCTGACCATCGTTCTACCAGATTCTGGGTCTTTGGCTGAAATTTCCAGAAAAAAAAAAAGAGCCTAATGGGGTTAGGAGTCCAAATCCTATTGAAAGTCAATGGGAGTTGAGCCCCTAACTCCTTAAAGCACCTTTGAAAATTCCAGTCTCTCTCTAAATTGTATTACTGCTTAAAAGAACCAGCAATATAATAGAACAGTGCTTCTCTTAAGGAGGCACATACAGCATATATACACCAGTATGTGCCCATTTGAGGGTGGGGAAATATGTTAGCGTCCCCAAACTAGATAGAATCTGGCTTATTTACAGTTATTTACTTAAGTGGCCATCTGCTTCTTCTGGCATTGCTAGTAATAAAATAAAGTGCCTGGGCTGGGACTATGCTGGAAAGAAAGATGAAGTGAACTGCGGCATTAAGAAGCAATTCACTGAAATGACTTTTTTTTTTAATAAGTCATTGTGGTATATTAGTCTATACATCTAAACTATCTGTGCTAATCATCAAAGGCTCTTGTTTTGAATTGCCTCCATCATTCTTTGATCCTTTCTAACTGTTGATATAAGTGCAGACAGACCAGCAGGCCAAAACCATTTCATTTGATTATTCATTTGATGCATCAAATATGAAAGGCACTGAGATTTTTGCATTGTCTAGTGAATTAACAGGTGTACACAGCAGATGCACTGACTGAATGAATGGAGCATGGTTGACTGTCATACCATTTTTTTTAAAATTGATACCAAAATGTAGGGGCATATTCAGTAGCATATTTTTAACTGAGTGTGGGCTCATTGAGAGTCAATGGAGCCCGAGCAGCTCACAGGAGGCACTCAGCACCTCACAGGAAATAGGGCTCTTGAAGTCACTCTTTGCAACTGCAATCCTACAGGTGAGATCCTCAGCTTCCGGCACATTTTTCTGCACTATTCTGGGGCAGAGATGGGCTGCAATTTTCCCTTGCACAGGAGAATCCCTGGCTGGTGCAGAGTGAATGTAACTTGCTCCAAAGAGTGTCCCCTCTTAGTCTACCCCATCATAACGGGTGTGCCAGGGGCATGAAGGAGCATGGCTGTGGTGTTCCAATGAGCCCATAATATATAACAGCCCTGGGGGAATGATTAACATTAGGCATAAGTTAGAGTTGCTATAAGTTAAGCCAGGGACTGCATTAGCCCACCCAAATCCTCAGGAGTAGGGGAGTGCAAAGTAGGGGAGTGCAAAGAAGTATACTGAGTCGTGGTTTACCTGGTGATCTAGTCCTGTATTTTTAAAGTAGGTTCACATTCCATTCTTTGCACCCAATTCCCCACTGCCTTACCCCATCATTTACACCTGTGCAAAGTGGGTGGAGAACCCTAACAAATCAGAATGGTAACGTTTTATGCCTGCTTTGAACAGGTGTAGACTGCACAATATACTGAAAAGCAACAGTTATCGCCCATTTTACATCCAAAGATAAGTAGCTTGAGGAATACAACTCACAGCTGGTAAAATATGGATTACAAAAATATTTGTATTGCATCTACTCATACATACATTTACATAATGTCTGCACTTGGCTAATATTCAGTACTGCTATAGTATGCATTACATGTAGTACACCACAGCAAACCAAGGACAATCACATCAGATAATATTTTGATATTAAACTAGACTATAGTATTGGCAATTAAAATCAATAGGTAATTGAATTATAACACCGCAATTAGATTACATGACAGCTACGTACTTTCTTGTCAGTCAGCGGCAGCTTGTGTTAAGAAGATTCACTGAGCTCATTATTTTTATAGAGTGTTCATTTCTGAAAAAAGGCCTGTGAACAAAAGGGATGTTGTCTCGTAAGCAAACGCCAGGTTACTACAGACCAGGAATAATGAAAAGAAATAAACAATTCCTAGAGAGTCACTGAAATGTGGATGACAATTTTTACTACTTAATACTGAAGAGACCAGGAATGAAAACATCCAGAAGCAGGTATTATTAAAAGCCCACTGTGAGGGACAGGGTGATTGGAATAGGGAATCTTTAATTTCTTGATGAACTCAAGCCCACCTTGGTAGTAACTACACATCACTTTTCTGAAGGCTGCCTAGGAACATATATGAAATGAGTTGGTGATCTCAGGCTAGTTCCAATGCTCAGTTCTCAGATGTGTCAAATGTAAACTTGGTGCAGCTAAGGAGAAGTGGTGGGAAGGGAAGAATCAAATAGTTCCTACCCCAGACTTCTCACTCCTCCCACTCCCCTCCCCAACATGTTCCCTACACATGGCAGAGACAGGCCGGTGGCCACTTTGTGCCACTGCAGGATTCACCCTATGTTAGGTGACAACTTCCGGGCAGTCTCAGAGAGCCCAAGGGCTGAAGACTAATCTGGATGTGGTAATCTACTCTCTTGCTCTTAGAAGTGATCCCTCCGGATCACAGATAAGGCATGTAAGTGGGAGTTTATACTGCAGCTGTCTGTTCTTTGGCCAGGGCCACGGCTTAGCACCTTTCACAAGCAATAAATTGGTCTTTAAAAAAAAAACAAAAAAAACTGGAGTCCCTGCTTTAAAAACTATATTGTTTGAAATTATTTTTTAAAATGAATATCAGTTAATTTAAAATGCATAAATACTCAGAACTCCAGGCTGCTAGGATCCTAGGTGCTTTAGAGTGGTCACTCTGAAACCTGCCTTAAAAGCATCTTGAAACTTGCAGTTGTATTTTCAGCCCAAGGCTCCTGGTGTCTGCCTTTAAAGTAGGCATGGCTCAGGCTAAAATCACAGTGAACTGGAGAGAAACCAGCAGTTAACAAGTTTTTTTTTTTAAATAAAAAGAAAAGGAGTACTTGTGGCACCTTAGAGACTAACCAATTTATTTGAGCATAAGCTTTCGTGAGCTACAGCTCACTTCATCGGAAGCTGTAGCTCACGAAAGCTTATGCTCAAATAAATTGGTTAGTCTCTAAGGTGCCACAAGTCCTCCTTTTCTTTTTGCGAATACAGACTAACACGGCTGTTACTCTGAAACCTTTTTTTTAAATGTTACTCAGGACTGAATTCATTCTGCTGGGAGTAGACTAAAGGGATATTTTAAAAATCCAACACCTTCTCTGGTTGCTTCAGAGTAGCCTCAACTCATATCATGTTTATTTCTCAGCATTTACTAAGGAAATTCTGAATGCCTTAAAGGGTCGGGACTAAAGCTGCCCATACCATCTAGAAATGAGACCTCCCTGGATTTACTCACAGAATGAGGTTTAGATCTCCAAGGGATTTAGGTCCCTGACTGACACTTTAGGGACCTAAATCCAAAGTTTAGATTCTCAAAAAAACCCCAAAACCCAAAAACAAACAAAAAAAACCCACTTGTCTAACCCTGTAGGCACCTCAGTTTCTGCTGGGAAAGTCCCCTAGGTACCTAGATTTCTGCTCATGGGCCTGCATTCAGCTGCCTCAGTCCTGACTCCAGCAGATTTCTGAGCCCCACATGATATGGACCAGGAACTTGAACCCCTGTCTCTCACATCCTACAACAGAGCCCTAGATACTTGACTATGGGGTATTTGGGGGGAGCGGGTCTCTTGCCTGTTGAAGTTGTTCTACTTTTTATAAAATACTTAAATATTCATTGGAACAGACACTTGAACTTGGGCGTCCCACAGTGCTGAGCGGATAATTGATTTTTCAATTCAGTGACATGGGCTATCCTAATTCTGGCATTTCCTCACTTTTGAATGCTTGACTTTGCAACCTTACTATTTTAAAAATATATTTGTGTGTAATTTTCAAGATTTTTATAAAAAGCAAACTGACCCCCACCCCCAGAAATTCCATCATGTGGTAAAATATCGACCCCTACATGGGTCATGAGTAACGGTAGAACCTTTAGATTCACTGCACAGACCTCTGCCACTTGAGCAAATGGCGTAACTAATAGCAGCAGTAGTAGGTTGTCATCCCCTAGGTGGATAGTACTAGTTGAGGATGAGACACACAGTTGGCCAGTGGGTTCATAGGTGTTTGCTGAGAGCATAGAAATAGTGATACTTACAACTACTGGGTTCCATTGCAGGCTCCAGAGGGGAGTGTGTTCTAGGGGGCACAGAATTTTCTGCTCGTTCCCTGAAAAGTTGACCATTTCTATCCTATTCCTTCCAACCTGTCCCTGTCCTGGCTTTTCCCTACCTGTTTCTTCTCATCACAGTCCCATTCTCCTCACCTACTCAGTCCCAGACTCCATTACTAAGGGGTTTCATTTCAGCCCCCAGTCTTCCCTCACTCCTAGTCCCATTCTCCTGGCTCAGCCATTCCCAATTTCCCTCTCAGAGGTCCTCATTAGATATATCTTTCATCTCTTGTTCCTTCCCATGCCCACATTCCCCAGTCCCACTGGCTCCCAGTCTCCTTGTGAAACCATTGCCAGTCTCCTCTGCTCAATCCCCAGCCTCCACAACTCCCAATGCCATTTATCCTCTCCCCACCTCCTGCTAGCTTCTAGTGCTATTATTCCCCCTTCTCCAAAATCCTTGTCCCAGTACACTCCCTGCTCTGGTTCTTGTCCTCTTGGCAATTTGAATCAGGCAGCTTCCTCTTCCATGCACCCTGGGCAGCAGCAGAGGGACAATAAGAATACGGGAGAGACCGTCTCCCTGCTCTCAGTTTCAGTACCCAGCTCTGGAACAGCTCACAGCAACCCAGAATAGCAATTTCAAATAAAGTCCTGCACAGTCCATGATCAGTGTGGACAGAATCCGGAGATTTTAGCTGTGAAGCACTACCAAATCTCTAGAGAGCACATGCAGACTTTTCAAAGGTGTATAACTTATCTGAATTTTGGTGGATTTTCATAGGAATAGCAAAAAGCACATCTCTGAAACAAAAACCAACCCCCAGCCAAATTTTGAAGCCCCTACTCGAAAGCATGGGGGCCTTAGAGCTTCTCCAAGAAAAGGTCACCAAAAAAAATTTTTTTTAACATGGACAAAACGTATTTTTCCTCTAATCTCATTCTTGAAAGTATCCAAATAGTTTTGGTTGAAATTTCCCCCAAATATTGAGCCTGAGGCCAACACCCTGCCACCACCAAGCATTATTATTATTAGAGCACAGTAAAGACATACCACAGTGTTTCATTAATTTGTCGAATGGGCAGGTTCTACTTTTAACTTTCTTTGGAACACTGCTTCAAAATGTCTCCTGCCCAGATCTACCATTTTATTATTGTACACTCCACTGGGAGAGTATATTGGAGAAATAGCCTTTTGCATCCCTGACAAGAGCTGTACTAAATGCATTGCAGAGCAACAAATGTAAATTTCAGCCCAGTAATGGAAAACTACATACATCTGTGAAGTTTTCATTTAGGAAGACAGCACTGCTCATCTTCTGGACTGTTATATTCTTTTTAATTGGCACAAAGAACTTTTTTTCCTTTTATACAGAGAATTTCACTCAGAAACTGCCTTTTTGTAAGAAGCAAACTGGAAGCATAACACTTAGTTTATTGCATTAATAATTCAACTTTGCCCAAGCTTTTCTTTAAAAATTCTCAGGTACTTTTGGGGCATCTAGTCAGGCCACTAAAACAAACTATAGCAAGTTAGGTCAGCAAGTTTCCAAGCAACCAAGCTCTGGCTTGACAAAGGCAGGCCACCTTGCCTTTTCTTCCCTCCCCCGGCCCCTCTAGAAATCAGTATGACAGGCTTGGTGTTGGTGATATGAGATCAGCAATTGTATGCTTTTTCTCAGCTAGAGTAATGCATTGTTTAGGAGAGTCTATTTAGAAGGTTAGGTGCAACTACATTGCTTTCTTGCAGCTGTGCCATTACAGTTCTCTCTACCAGCAGCAGCATAATTAGGTATTATTTACAGAGCCATTATTTCTTATAGTACATATGCTTCATCTCAGCGATGGCTTTTTCTTGAATGTTTTCATTCAGGGGCTGAGGCAGGAAGGTAGCAGCCCAGGATTCACAATAGCATTTCATACAAGTCAATCAACCGGGTTGATTTTTCTTTCTCCCTTTAGTTCTAGTTTTCAAACCAAGGTCAGAAAAAAATTAGGGATGGCCACACATGAAGACATACCACATTTTGGATGCTAGAGCTAGAAATAAATCATGCTGTAGATCAAAGTTCTAGTTCACTACGGTGTTGGCTCCACGTCTGACATGAAACTAGTATAAATGGTAAATTGGCACATGAGGTGAGCTGCTACTCAATTATATGTATAATGAAGAGCAACCCCAGCCTGCTTCATTTCTAAACCAATGAAGAGCTATTTTAAATAGCTTTCCTCTCAGGAAGCAAACAAAGAATAATACCAATCGCTGAGATAGAGGTTGGTGTAAACTAAGCAGCAACAAGAAAACATCTTGACAGTCCTGGGAATTATCTTTTTTTTAAAAAAGAGGTTTAGACACCTGCCTTTTCTTGTCAAAATTAAGAAGTGGTCAAAATTCAAGAAAAAATGAAACCTGTTTGGACATCAGTAGGCTCTCCCAGTATAAATGCAGCTAGATGCTTGCCACGCACAGATTTCTGATGGCTAAATTTCAGGTCCAGAAGTAATCTCACACCCTCAGCATTTTGGCAAGAGTCTACATATTGTGCTACCCTTGCATGGATGACACCAGTTACACTGTTTCTAGGGCTGCAGGCATTTGTGGGAAGGAAATAGGGGGGAGAAAAGTCAGAGGCAGAATTTTTCCCAGTGGGATGTTAGTTTAGTGCTCATTGGAATTAGATTGTCTCCTCACTTTAAAAAAGGTGTAGCACAGCCTGCTTTCCAGAAGCAGCACCACAACATCACAGGAGATTATACTGGATGTTGTCCAGCGGAGGGCAATAAAAATGATTAGGGGACTGGAACACATGACTTATGAGGAGAGGCTGAGGGAACTGGGATTGTTTAGTCTGCAGAAGAGAAGAATGAGGGGGGATTTGATAGCTGCTTTCAACTACCTGAAAGGGGGTTCCAAAGAGGATAGATCTAGATTGTTCTCAGGGGTAGCTGATCACAGAACAAGGAGTAATGGTCTCAAGTTGCAGTGGGGGAGGTTTAGGTTGGATATTAGGAAAAACTTTTTCACTAGGAGGGTGGTGAAACACTGGAATGCGTTACCTAGGGAGGTGGTGGAATCTCCTTCCTTAGATATTTTTAAGGTCAGGCTTGACAAAGCCCTGGCTGGGATGATTTAGTTGGGGATTGGTCCTGCTTTAAGCAAGGGGTTGGACTAGATGACCTCCTGAGGTCCCTTCCAACCCTGATATTCTATGATTCTAATCAATGCAGCCTAGAACCAGTAGTATATTCTCCATGAATAGTTGTATCTGACAAAATTTACTCTTATTTCCATCCATAAGTCATTCACGAAACAATCCTGATTTTAACAAACCCAGTCTTAGTTGGAATCATTTTCATTCTATAGGCTGTTTGTGAATTGTTGACTGCTTGCCATCTATTATACATGCTGTGTGATGGGTCGCCCATGTCAAGTGCTATTGTTTCTTCTCCCTGATTGGATGACTAACTTGGAAAACTGGAGAATAACGAAAGACAGACAACAAAGCGTGCACAGTGAGTCCCCTTTTGAATCTACCACTACCAATGTTTGCAGGTAAATAAGGGTAGAGCCTCTCTTCTAACATCTGTTGGAACAAATACCTCTTGTGAAAGTTTTGGCAGATGGCGGAAAAAACAGGCATAAACATAGTCTAAATGAGCAGCCATTTGGCTTTCAAATTAAAGTTGCGGGCTGTTTTTGAAACATTTGACCTGAGCAGCTGCTTGAACCTGAAGCTTCAAAAGTATGTTTCTGATGGAAAAACTTAATTTGTTTATGCTCTAAAAAAAGGCAGTGTTTACATTTTGCTGTCATAAACTTTTACTTTTCCACTCACCTTCTGAAAGACATACATTATGGATTTCAGAATCCCCAGAGATTGTACCTGCCTGTGAAGAAAAAGTGATTTGCAGGCTTCTTTTCTTTTACAAGCTGCAGAAAAAGAAATTAATATATTAAGAACTTACTGAAGGCTCTGGTCTGGCTTTTATACCCAGAGCTGATATTGGGCGGGGGCAGGGGGAGGTTCTCCTCAAAGGCAATCTCCTTTCCCCATTCTGCCTGAGTTAGTCAGAATTCCTCTGGGCATGCTGGGGGAACATATGCCAGGCTAGGAAGCAATGGCCTCTGTTTTATATAGTCAAGGTAAATCTTTCTTAATCTACACTACATAATCTACAAGTGATGCTGGAACAATTTTTATAGTAGGGGTGCTGAAGACGGAAATCATGTATTTGGGTTATTACTACTTAAAATCAGGGGGTGTGGCAGCATACCACCCCTAGTTCCAGCACCATGTAATCTACCCTATTTAAACATGGCTGTGGTCAAACATGGCTTAATCTTGCCGTGTGGAAAGAAAGCACATTATGGTTATATTAGAAGACCATGTGCTTTCTGTTCATATAGGCAAGAATAAACCACATTAATAATTTGGCCACCACCATGTTTCATTAGCCTGTTTAAACATACTTAGTTTTGTACTGTAGGCAGGGCTCTAGTCTAGTGAAGTTGCTTGAAATAGCTGGGAATCATTCCAAGGTGAAAAGTGCAGTCACAAAAAACAACATATCAGTGAGTCTTGCAGACCAAGGGTTATTCTGACATCCCTGATTTTTACTCTGGAAGAGTTCGACAAAAAATGAGTATAAAATATTTTGAAAATGTTTGCACATTTTTGTTCCCCCATTTTCTGACCCACTCTGCTGATTCTTTGAATTCCACTATTTGAAACAAGCTAAGCACATCCACATGGTTACTGTGATCTGTGATTTAAATGGCAAATTGAAATGTAAAGAGACATTCTTATTCCTGCAAATTATGTACCATAACAGCAAACATAAAATTACAAACTAAATACAGTCTTATGCAGTCCAAAGTGTAATGTTCAGTAACTGAGAGCAAAGCCATCTCTCATACCCTTTAGTGAAAACATAGATGAGTTGCAGTCACAGTTTCCTCTGATCTGTAACCCAAGTGAAAGATTTCCTGGAGGACTCACAATTACCAAGAGAGGCGAGGACATTTGGTTTCCAGTAAGCGAGGAGAGACAGTTTTTTTGGCTTAAAGTAAAAGTCAAAAATGATGATCCATACCAGCAATAAAATGTATGTGCACAGAAAATCACTTAGTTCTCTGTGATGCTGTCAGTGAATTATACAGTAAACCTCCATTTGTACAGAATGTATTACACTTTTTAACAGAGTATTCAAGTCTCACATGGTGAATAGGATTTTTATCAGCTTTTCATTTAGTTCCCTCTCATGTTATTAATTCAAAGTGCGGGGATATCAGTAGCATATCATGGCAAATTAATAGGTATAGATAAAATCTTCTATAAATATTCATTACAGCTCATTATTGCAAATTAATGAGTAAGATTTTAAAATTAAAGGTACTCATATTTGGAGATGTGCATCACTTTTTAGACATACTAGATTTCAGAAATAAATTATGCTCCGCAGCAAAGTTCTAGTTTGCTACGGGGGTGGCCTGGAAAATCTGACAGTATATTGTAAACTGGTTAATCTGAGCGGTGGGAAGGTGAAGACAGAGCTGCTGCTTGATTTTATGTTGATAAAATGGATATTCGGGCAGTTTAACAGCTGCACCGTTTCTGGTGTTAATATTCATTATGCTTTAATAAGTCTGCTCTGGATACTATGGTCCAAAATATAAAGGGAAGGGTAATCACATTTCTGTATACAGAACTATAAAATCCCTCCTGGCCAGAGGCAAAACTGTTTCACCTGTAAAGAGTTAAGAAGCTAGGATAACCTCGCTGGCACCTGACCAAAATGACCAATGAGGAGACAAGTTACTTTCAAAGCGGGGGGGGAGGTACAAAGGGTCTGTCTGTCTGTGTGATGCTTTTGCCAGGACCAGAGCAGGAATGCAGGTCAGAACTCCTGTAAAGAGTTAGTAGGCAATCTAGTTAGATATGCGTTAGATTCTGTTTTGTTTAAATGGCTGATAAAATAAGTTGTGCTGAATGGGATGTATATTCCTGTTTTTGTGTCTTTTTGTAACTTAAGATTTTGCCTAGAGGGATTCTCTATGTTTTGAATCTGTCTACTCTGTAAGCTATTTACCATCCTGATTTTACAGAGGTTTTTCCTTTTACTTTTTCTTTAATTAAAATTCTCTTTTAAGAACCTGATTGCTTTTTCATTGTTCTTAAGATCCAAGGGTTTGGGCCTGCGTTCACCTATGAAGATTGGTGAGGATTTTTATCAAGCCTTCCCCAGGAAAGGGGGTGTAGGGTTTGGGGGGATATTTGGGGGGGGGGGGGGAAGACCTCTCCAAGTGGGCTTTTTCCCTGTTCTTTGTTTAATACGCTTGGTGGTGGCAGAATAAGGTCCAAGGACAAAAGGTAAAAAAGTTTGTTCCTTGGGAAAGTTTTAACCTAAGCTGGTAAGAATTAGTTTACGGGGTCTTTCATGCAGATCCCCACATCTGTACCCTAGAGTTCAGAGTGGGGAAGGAACCTTGACAGGTGTTAATATGCATTATGCTTTAATAAGTCTGCTCTGGATACTATGGTCTAGATCCTCAAAGGTATTTAGGTGCCTAACTCCCACTGAAAGCAATGGGGGCCAGTTTCCTACATACTGTTGAGGATCTAGTTCTATGGTCCTGATCCTTGGCTGTGGAGAGGCACAAAGGCAACTCAGGAGGCAGTTGCGAAGATGCTTTTGAGACACCTTTGTGCTCCTCATGATTCTAGGCCAGCTTTGACTTGCACTGGCTGCCATCAGCCCCAATGGCCTGTTAAAATGACTGGGAATGACCAGAGTGTAGAGAAGACCTAGCCATATCCCTTCCACTCCACCCCCTCTCCCCGCATGCCATGTTCCCTATGCCAAATGCAGGCAGAGGCGATATAAGAACTATTATGCAGCTCTATCCCACAGAGGATCTTGCTACGCTGCAGTGATCTTCCCATGCCTGGTGACATGCTGGGTGTGCTGTGCAAAGTGACCTAGCACAAGGGAGAATCTGACCCATGGAATCCAGAAACAGGCTTAAAGACACTTGTGCTTGAAAGATTCAAATGGTTATAGGATTCTCAAAGCCATATTTGAAAGAGTCACTTGAAATGATAAGGCCAAATATTGTCGTATGCCAGTGCCTTGAAAGTTAAGGACAGAAGGAGCTTCTCTCACCTTAATGCACCCATCCAGCAGCAAGGCAGGACAGAACTTTGCATACATCACAGATTGCATCATTCTGCATCTAACAGTTGCAGGACACAATGAAACAAATTCAGTGCAACACAACAGAAAAAAATATGTATTTGCAGCAACAATGAAAAATTCAAGCAACAAACAGTATCATCAACCCACCTGCAGCCAGTTTTTAGTTCCAAAGTTTACATTTTCTATTAAAATGTTCCTTTATTAATTTTGTATAATACAGAAGAGAAGCGCGCACACACACACCTATACACTTCCCCCCTCCAAATCATGATGAATTCACTGACCTATCCCACAGTTGTAAAAATGTGGGGCAAATCTTGATCACTTGGTCACATGGGATTGTTCACCATAACAAAACACTGCACCTGGTAGTGAGAGTGTGCAAGATGGGACCCTTGAATAGTCATTTTGGACCAATTTCATACCTACTGTAAATCCACAGTATTCAATGGAGTTACATCAGGACCTAAGGGGACTATTCTATCTAGCAGGGTAAGCCAAGCAAGCAGAATTTGACTTTATTTACACACTTGGGATGAATATCTGGCCCTAGTGAAGTCAATGGGAGTTTTGCCATAGACTTCAATAGGATAAGGATTTCATTCCTAGGGTCTGATATTGCTCCCAGTGAAATCAATGGAAGTTTTGCCACTGACACCCACAGTACTAGATAATACAGAGTAATGATGGGCCTGATTCTGACTCTGTTTTTCTTATTTTATGCCAGTGTAACTTCACTGGAAATGGAGAATCAACCCAACAAATACTAGAAACACAGACATTTGTAATGATTTGGGGGAAAAAAATCAATGAAATATGTATTATGTAAATATTACCCTGTAGCACTGTGAAATCAAGTGACAACAGCATTGTGTGAGTGCAGGACAATTGGCATGATTAGAAACTCGACGGGAAAGACCATTTGGCTAATGACAATAAACTGGAGTGAAAAATCAAGAAAAGGAAACAATAAAAAACGACAAGTTCATTCAACTTTAAAAACTCTTATTTTTTCGTCCAAATTTCACTGTCATAAATGTGTGAAGAACAGTGACCACATCACTCTCCCCCACCATAACTTCCCATTCTGTTCTATTCAGGTTCTTACACCGGCTCCATCACCATAATAAAGATCCTTCCAAAAGTGGATTGAGAGACCTAACTAGCATTTGTTATGTGTGGATCTCTTTCCCTTTCCAGCTCCTCATTCATCGAAAGATCAAATTCAGCTATCCAAGGACTTTGCTCCTGCCTACCTCACAGAGTCAGGCTTCCTCCCTGACTGCTCCATTCCCTGACTTCCTCTCCATATCCTCACACAATCTCACTATTGTTAGTGAGACAGATCTCTACACTGCAACTTCTGCCATTTGGAGAAAGGGCCTTCTGGCCTTTCTCTACCTCACTGACCCTCCACGTAGTCTATCTTCAAATCTCAGCTGAAAACATTTCTCTTTCTTGCCCAATAGCTCTTCATTTTTCTCCCATTCTACAACTTACTTTTCAACTTTCATGTGGTAATTATTATTTCACTTTATGTATTTTTGGATACAGTTTCTATGGGGGAAAAACCTCTTATACAAAATAAGGTTCCAGTCTTGCAAAGACTTATGCACACTGTAAGTACTCTCACTGACTTAGTTGGGACTACTCAGATAAGTAAAGTTTAGCACATGAGTGTTTGCAGGAGCAAGGCCTAAAGTTACAGTGTAATGAGGACTCATCATTTTGAGACTGTCCTTTTAAATTGAGGGGACCAAGTCCTGTGACCTCTGCCAATGGGAACTTTGCCTGAGTAAGGACAGAGTACAGACTGCAGGATTGTGCTCAGACTAATAGCAGCACAAGAGGTATATTCATTCCATCTTCAATTGTCAGTGGATACACAGTCAAATCTTTGTTGTATGATCCCATAAGATTGGAGCATGGGTAAGATATAAATTGCTGTCTTTCTTAGCAGAAAACCTCTTGTTCTTTTTCAAGAAAAATGTAAATGCATTTTTGCAGGTTTTTAGAGATTTTGCGGGGCAGGAGAGAAATACTGTTAAGGACACTGAATAGTTTTGATACGTAAACTTTGGTACAATGCAATATGGCGTAATACTATAGATCTAGTACTAACTGTGCCCCAGTAATCTAATATTTCTGTGGGAAGACTGCTAGGTTGTGAGGGGATATTTGTCTTGTGATTTCTTTGTGGCAAATCAGAAATTAAAGCAGTGCTCAAAGGGAACAGAAATCCTAGATACTCATGACCTTCGCTGAAACCCCTTTCCTCACTTGTCAGTTCTTTAAGGGGCGATTTAATTGTGACTCTGGTGGTGACAAGGTAAGTGCTGGCATTTTGGCACTGTCATTCATTAGCAGCATACAATGTCAGCAGCAGAGCCACAAATATGTCACCAGGGCCCCAGTGATGGCAAGCTGACTTTTAGGACATATGTTATTCCCATGATGCCTCCTGCATGCCTGAATGCTTCACATTCTCATGTACTAGGGCATTATTTGTGAATTGTTTACGCAGTTGAAAAGCTTCAAGAGTGAAACCATCTTTTTCACATGCCATGAAAAGAAAATCATTCACATACCATGAGAAAAACATGCTTACATTATCACAGTCATAAAGAAAAAACTCCATTCAGAAGGAAAGGCTACAAGGATCTATCAGCCATGGTGTCTGTATGTTCAGGATAGTAATTTTATGCGCACTTATCAAATTACCATGATACAAAATATAACAAATGCCAGTGTGTCAAGCACACAATATGCATTATTATTAATTTTGTGTTTCCAGCAGCAGTTTCCACCTATAAGAAAACCAGCCAATTAACAATGGCTAGGTTGAGAGGCAAATGATTATCTATTGATAATAATTACAGATTAATATAAAAATTGCATATATTTGATTGCATCCCTCCTCAACTCGCCCTTCAGTCAGACCCTGATCCTGATTGAGGACTCTGGACACTACTGCGATGTAAGTGTTAGTAACAACAATTACAATAATAATAAGACAAGTTTTGATTTGCAAATTTGACAGTTTACAAAGTACACAGTGTGGAGTTTATAGATCAACTCAAAAATAATGTAGGTGTAACCCACACACCTCCTGGGAGTGGCCTTCTGTCCCATCTAGTGGCACTGAGATCACTTAGAGATAAAATGAGTCTGCTCTATAGACTTAGCTAACAGCCATATGGCTTTTAGCTCATGCAGTAGAGGCTCATGCACTAAGCTCCAGAGACCCCAGATTCGATCCCGCCCACTGATGAGCAGGATGTGTCGGCATTACATAGGCATCATCTGAAGACACTAAATTTAGGTCTAGATTTCAAACACCTGAAAATTCAGATACAAAGTTTTGGTTCAGCCCACTTACAAAAGCCTTTTACAAAATTTGGATCTCAGTAGAGTTTGGATTTCAAACATTCCCAAAGTTCCAACCAGTGCAAAAGCCCTGAGGCTGCTCTTATTTTTCCAACGGCCTGAATAAGCCCATTGTCACCAGGATCAGAGTGTAGAGTTGTGTGGGGCAGAATGTTGGCCCACACTTCCTACCAAATGCAACATGTAGCGGTCTGGCACACCTGAGGATCTGACCCAATTTCTCCAGCTCTCTGTCCATAGAAGCTTGCAGGCTAAGTTGGCTTGGTACAATTACCCATAAAAGTATGAGTGTGGGAGCACATAAAGACATAGGAAGGCTAGGTAAACTAAGGGCTTGTCTATACAGTGGGATGATGCATACTACAGGGGGTATGATTTCTAAAGCACATTAATTGGTCCATGCGGACCCTGCTGGTGTGCTTGAACATAGTGCTGTTTGAAATAATGCTATGTGAAAACTCACTAGGGAACCTTTTGTGTGCACTAGCAGGGTCTACATGGACCAATTAATGCGCAACACATTAATGCACTCGAGAAATCACATCCCCATAGTGTGCATTATCCCACCATGTAGACAAGCCCTAAGTAGCTAAGGAAAAGTTTGGCAAATCAGAGTGAGAATTATTACAACACAAGGAGAGGGAGGCTATTATAGGAATACTAGGTATTTACTCTCAGGAGATAGCACTTTCTGCCATCAAGGGTATTAGATATAGATTGGAGGTGCAGCCAGAGGGATACATTTTAGCCATATCAGTTCTATTCAACAGTAATCATAAGAAAATGGATTTTCCATCCCATGAAAGATTGAGGGCTTTTTAAAAAATGTGGACCAAATAGGGACAAAGTAAAAGTTTCAATTTTTTGTGTGAAAAAATTCAAATAAATAATAATTTCAGATACATCAAAATATTTTGTTTCAATACATTTGAAACTGTTTGTTTTTCACAATTAAAAACTGTATGCAAAATAAATTACATTTTACAAATAGTTGTTGCAAATAAATAATTGAAACTTTTTTCTGAAAATGTCAAAATACGATGTTTTCACATTTGAGACTTCTCCCACCAATTTTTTTAAAAATTATATTCTCAAAATCAGTGATTTCATGAAAAAATAGTTTAATCAAAATGGTATTTTACAATGGAAAACTATTTCAATGACAATTTTCCAGCTCTCCTATTGGCTTAAATGGGAGTTATATGTTAAAAGCCAGAACACTGAAAATATACACTATAACTGACTATAAGCAGTATGTACAGAATGGTTAATTGAAACTCTAGGCTGATGGAAGTAAATTACAGAAGAATTGTACTGAATGTTCAGGGGCAAAAATTAACTCTTCAATCCACTGCTGTGGTATTCCCGATTAAGAAATAACAATGGTTTCTGACTATTTAGCTAGATGCAAAGGTGTAAATTATATAGAATGCTACTCTGTAATCAGAATGCTATTCATTCTAAAAGAAATGTTTACAGAACGTTAGGATTATCATCATCTCTGAAGGTGCAATAGCTGGACTCAGAATTTCTGGCTCAGATGAACAGTGCTAGCCATTAAGAGAAATATGAAAAAAAAAGTGTTCAATTAGAGCGTTAGCATTCCATTCACCAGAATCAATTTCATGGTGATGAACAGAGCATTTTAATGGATTCCACTATTTTAAGAGATAGAATTCCACTAGATAGCTGCAACTTGGGCTCATAGAGAAAATTGTATATTGCTAACCTACCATACGATGCCCGAAAGCAGGTTCTCGCCAGTCGCAATCATTGATCCAGAAATATTTGCTACAACAGTTTAAGACAATTTAAATTGTCTTTATTTTTTATTCTCCCCTAGGGTTGACAACTCTGATGAGTGATCTCCCTTCTGCTACACTGAGACTCAGAGACACTCCATTAATTGCTGTCATGGCAGTTCTCTGTTTGACCGAAGTGTGGGGGTGGGGAAATAAAGTGCAGGAACAATTTGACGGCTTATTATTATTTAATTTTTCAGTTTGTCTTATGCCTATCCACACCTTAGACAAGTTCCAGATTTTCAACAAATCATTAAAAAACACACTAACATTTACTGGTGTGAAATTTGAAGGAATATCTCCAGTTGCACAAATACCTATATATAAACTTTCTCACAAAAGAAAACCCAATATTCTCCAATCAGCCAAAACCCCATTTAATTATCCTTCAGTCTCAACCCTCCTAAACCTCGCCAATCTCCTAGACTGCCTGTGTTAAAAGATGAGTTTTGCAACATGCCCTCTGATCTCAGCTATGTTATGAGGAATCAGGCGATACCTCGAGTAACCAATATCAAATCTTTCAGGGATTTGTATTAAGAGCAGCCCCTTAAATGCTATCTGGAAACTTAGGGCAATTCTTAGGGCTTGTCTAGACTGGCACTTTACAGCGCTGCAACTTTCTCACTTGGGGGTGTGAAAAAAAATCCCTGAGCACTGCAAGTTTCAGCGCTGTAAAGCACCAGTGTAGACAGTGCACCAGCACTGAAGCCACGCTCCCAGTACTGGTAGCTACGCCCCTCGTAGAGGTGGGTTTTTTAGAGCACTGGGAGACCTCTCTCCCAGCGCTCTGCCGGGACTACACAAGCCACAAGTGGCAGCCCTTTAACGTTGCCAGTGAAGCCATGTCCTTAAGGTATTTGTCGGGGTTCCTTCTCCACTCTGAACTTTAGGGTACAGATGTGGGGACCCGCATGAAGGACCCCCTAAGCTTATTCTTACCAGCTTAGGTTAAAAATTTCCCCAAGATACAAACTTTGCCTTGGCCTTGAACAGTGTGCTGCCACCACCAAGCGTTTTAAAAAAGAACAGGGAAAGAGCCCACTTGGAGACATCTTCCCCCAAAATATCCCCCCCAAGCTCTACACACACCCTTTCCTGGAGAAGGCTTGATAAGAATCCTCACCAATTTGTACAGGTGACCCAAACCCTTGGATCTTAAGAACAATGAAAAAGCAATCAGGTTCTTAAAAGAAGAATTTTAATTAAAGAAAAAGGTAAAAGAATCACCTTTGTAAAATCAGGATGGAAAATACTTTTACAGGGTATTCAGATTCAAAACACAGAGGATCCCCCTCTGGGCAAAACTTTAAAGTTACAGAAAACAGGAATAAACCTCCCTTTTAATACAGGGAAAATTCACATAAAACAAAAGATAAACTAATCTGCCTTGCCTGGCTTACCTATTCTGGTTGCAATATTGGAGACTTGGATTAGGATGGGTTGGAGAAGATGGATTTCTGTCTGGCCTCTCTCAGTCCCAAGAGAGAACAACCACGTAAACAAAGAGCACAAACAAAAGTCTCCCCTCCACCCCCCAAGATTTGAAAGTATCTTTTTCCCTTATTGGTCCTTTGGGTCAGGTGCCAGCCAGGTTAGCTGAGCTTCTTAACCCTTTATAGGTAACAGGATGTTGCCTCTGACCAGGAGGGATTTTATAGCCCTGTATACAGAAAGGTGGTTATGCTTCCCTTTATATTTATGACAGTATTAGCATCTCAACAAGCGGGAAATCACATTCTGCTCTAGTTTACATTTCTTAATGATCCTACTGTGCAATCTTAATTAAAGGGCATTTTAGCAACCTAATCCTCAAGATAGAAAGGCACAGTTGAATTGGATTAAGGCCCACATTTCAAAGAAAACACCTCCCTCTTCTAGCTAGACATAGGCAAGAAATGATGTTTGGGCTGCTGCTAGTATTTGAAATCTTCTAAAAGCAGCAATAGACATAATAAAATTCAAGCATTGCAAACTTGGGTCACAAATGCAGGACACACTCCCTCAACCAGCAATGTATAAATCAGCTTCCTGAATTTTGCCCACTTGCATCCCCAAACCTTCCAATTACTTCAGTCTTACCTGGGTTAAACCTCAGCAAACTCACCCTCATCCATCATTAAGCTTCAAAACGATATTGGGTTATATGTTCTATTGCACCAACTAGGTTGGATAAAAAAAACAAACAAAAGACAGAGCTTAGTACCATCAGTACAGTGAATACACTGCTGCCCATGTTTGGCCATGTCTGCACTACTAAACAGCTGCAACCCCAAAATGTCAACACATACTCCAGCGACAGAAGCTAGCTACAACATTGCTGTAGGAACTCCATCTCCTTGAGAGCTGGTAGCTAGGTCGACAGAACCATTCTTCTATCAAGCTAGCTGCATCTATACCTGGGGTTAGGTTGGCATAGTTATGATGCTCAGGGGTGGGAATTTTTCACACCCTTAAGTGTTGTAGCTATGTTGACCTAAGTTTTAAGTGTAGACTGGGTCGAACTCTATTAGCAATCTCATATACATGTTGAGCTAGAAAGGTGATAAAAATCAGTCTATGAGGTATCCTGCATGAAAGAATTGGCAGGGCAGACGAACAACCATCCAAAACCACCCCTTGAGATATCCCCAAAAAGGAATGAGCGGAACCGTTCAAGAGTTATTCCAGGCCTTCCAGGAGGGTCGCAGTCAACAGTATCAACGCAACACTGAGCTTCTTACATGTGAGGAACTCAAGACAAACGTGAATTGACAAACGTGAATTTGTTCATTCTCTCGATACCCCTGAGATGCAATAGGTGTTATTATTTCCATTTTACACATGAGGGGAGACAGAGCACTTCATGCTCATTTACACTAAGGCTCCTTTACTCCACCCTGTTAGTAAATATAGTGTATTCCCCCTTCAAGCTCCATTTAGACTGGAAGAATGGTGTAAAAGGGTCTTAATATAAATGGGACTTGGGGCTAGAGAGAGTAAGTGACTTGCCCAAGGTCAGACAGGATGTCCTTGATAGATCTAGCACTAGAATATCCTGCCTCATAGCCTTGCACTTTAGGCAAAAGACCAACCATACTCTTATTATATTCCAGTTATACAAAAACTAACTTTTAAAAAAGGAATTGTACATATCCCATAAACAAAGACATAGAGGATCTTCTACAGTTTAGTGCATATTAAAACTTTATGTAATGACTGAGTTTGAGAGCCCTCAATAAATTCTAGAGTATCCATTCACTATCCCTCGAAAATGTTTTACTTTTATGCTGCAATGTCCAATCTCATTTTTCACCCATAAAAATCAATATACCATTTTTCTGAAGGTATCTTAAAGCTATGAGATACAGAAGAAGACAGAGTCTTACTTGTAGGTTTGTGACAATGTGAGAAGATCCACCTCACAGGCAGCCTTCTTTAAAAGGGAAAGTCCTCATATTTGCTAAACTCCCATCATGAGCTTAGTTTGAGGTTCTCGCTGGAGAAGAAAATGGGTGTAGAGCTTACTGATCATAAACAACTCACAAAATACAAATAATAAACGTTCTATAATTTGCAAACATCACATTTTTCTTGTCAGTGTTGTTTTTACTCATTTCATGCTCTGTGTTTTAGTCTCTTGGATGTTTTATTTTAAACTCAAAGTGCTATGCTGGTGTTTAATCCACACTTCTCGTTCTCTTTTCATTCTCTAGCATATGATAAAACAGAAACCCACTTTAGATTTTACATGTCCACTCAAAACACACAAACCTTTGCAATGAGCTCCTAATAATGCATCCTATTTGGAATGTAACTTTGTACTTCAGTAGCATTTGTTCTTTCCCATAGTGATGAAAGGCTGCACTTGATCTATGAAAATATTGTGCAATACAGACAACCTGACATTCTCACAGAGTTTATCTGAAATTCTTTTGTCCCCCGATTCCAAAAACATGTATAGGAACCTCACACTTGAAAACCATATCGCTGAATGTTTCCAGGGGAAGAGAGTTTACTTCATAATGGGCCAGATCCTCAACTAGTGCAAATCAATGTAGTTCCATTGAAATCAATGAAGGTATGTTGATTTACACCAGCTGAAGATTTGGCCCACTGTATGTAGTGCCTTTCACCTAAGGATCTCAAAGTACTTTGTAAACACTAAGCTCAATTAACTCTGACAGGGGCAAGGAGGTGCAATTCCCTGGGCTACTGTGTCCTAAGAACCAATGTTTGCCTGGGGCTGTGTTGAGGAAGGGCAGCTTTCAACCGTGATTGGAGCTCAGTAGGAGGAAATTGCCATAGGCAATTGTTAAACCAACCAGTGCTGGCTGACTCCATGTCCCATGGAGGTTGCAGATATTTTGTGGTGCCACAACTCTCCCCCCACAGGTGAACTTTCTGCTGCCACTGTGATCTTGTGTAAACACAAAGAGACCCTGGTTGTCAGCAGGCAGGATCGAACCTGGAACCTCTGGAGCTTAGTGCATGAGCCTCTACAGCATGAGCTAAAAGCCAACTGGCAGGTAGCTAATGGTGTAGAGCAAACTCATTTTCTCTCTCTCTCTAAGTGATCTCGGTGCCACTAGATGGGACACACCACACCCAGAAGGTGTGTGGTTACACTTGCTCCATTTCTCTTTGCAGCTAGGCCTGAATCTACCCAGTCAACTAAACTACAGAATACTTCATTTTACAACACACACAAACTGCCAGACTTCCCACTGTCTTCTGTAGTCACTACACCTACGCCATGCTAGGAGCAAACACTATGTATGAAATCCTGGCCAAACTAAAGGAAATTGTAATTTGACTATTGACTTCTGTAAGATTAGGGTTTGACCCTAGGAGTGTGAATGGAGAATACTGATCTGGTAACATTCTACACCCACTTTGCACAGATATAAATGACTATAGAAGGTACAAGGCAGTGGAGAATCAGGCCCAGAGTGGTTAAGTGACTTACCTAAGGTCATCCATTGATATTACCCAGAAGTCCCACTCATCAGGCTGGTGTTCTAGCTCTAGACTACATTGCCTCCAGCTATTTACCAATTGCATAATAATATTAGTCTTTTACCTATATTTATTATAATTTTCTCTTTGTTATGATGAACCCAATGGATAAATCAGGACTCACAGGCAGGGGTAACATTGGTGACATACCAACCCTGTAAATCTTGCTGCTTATAAGCTTTCAAAAAATTTCTTCCCTGGACTCTAGTGAACAGTTTGTTGAAACTCACTTGAAATTCATCTTAAATATTTTACCCTCAAGATGCTCAAAATTTAACACTCCAGTGGAAATATAAAGCAAACCATTTACTTCTAGTCCTCAACATCTCATTTGTATTTTCTTTTCTCATATATATTTAGAATGTAAGACCAGCAAAGAATTTGACAGCTTTGTCCATTTAGGGAAAAAAGTATTTTAGTTTGTTGTCCTTGACTAGATTCCATACACACGTGGAATAATGTGCCTAGAATCTACAGGAAACAGGTCTTCCCAAAACTGTCTATTATTCTGCAATATCCTAGATGGCATTTTGTATTCAAGCCCAACTCGTCCTGATCTCTCTCATTATTCACTGTTGAACTGCTTAATGCCTGAATTGTAGGCCTACTTGCAGGAAGAATGCAGGGAAAGAATTATTTTCTTATAACTTGAAATTGGATGTCTCGCTTTAACTGTTATCTTCCACACCCCAGATAAATCCTGCATTACATCACAATGGTCAGCACTGAAAGAAATCCTAAAAAGATATAGACTACTGACAAGCTGCATAAGAGAAAACCAAGATACTCCAGGTTAAAAGTATCTACTCTATTACAATTTTAGGTATTTGTTAAAGGGTTAAAGAGAAATCCTGGTCCCAGTGAAGTCAATGGCAAATTTCCCAATAACTTCATCCTTAATACTTTTATCAAATCTTTTAAAATGACTTTTTGCTAATCAAGTACACAGCTTACAGGCAGTCCCTTGGCAATCAAACAATGTACTGATGTGTCTAGCGTATTGTGATGGTATATATTTCAATATTTTTTCCATGTTTATGTGCACCTCGGGCTTGATGCAACACAAGTGAAGGCAATGAGAGTTTTGCCATTGACTTCAATGGGAGCAGGATTACCCTGCTAGGCTCCTCAAGGAGCTTCTTCTCTCTGCCAGGCACACCTTTGAAACTTCAGACCAATGTTAAAAAAAACAAAAAACAACAACAAACTTACTTCTGAATTCTATGAACAAAGATGACAGACTGAAACCTGAGTTGGCTCAGTATATTTGATTATTTGCATATAGCATATATAAGCATGGCTTTACACATTAAATTAGGTGTATATTTTAATGGTAGTTTGATTTGTTTTCCGGCTTGCACTTAGTGTTGTCATCTATTCTCCAGCATGCTGATTAACATAGCCTCCATTTCTCCAGAATTCCTTTCTCCAGTTTCCTGTACCTATGCTTGGATTCTTTCCCCGGATGCTTTAGTTCTAGACTCTTTCACTTCACTGTGACATTATGAACAGAAATCTGCCTTCAAATATTTTCCTCTTGTGATAGTCCTCTCTTGTCTAACATAACTTTGGCATTTATATGCAAGAAGTTGTCCCTTTCTTTCTCTTCGCTCACAGCTTTGATGTCATGGGGTGAGATGGTGGTGGTATATCTATCTGGATGTACTGTGGTACAGTTACCAATAAAATTCTTCTACTTTTTACATGACCCTGATGTGTGCTATAATTATTGTTTCATCACTGTCCTCAAGAGTGAACATCTGCTGCTATCCTGTCACAGTTTTAATCTTTTAGTAGCTCCTGTATCTTTGAAGAATAGCCCAAATGAGGCTGACACCATCTTTTACTCTCCTCTAGGTTTTGAACAGCTTCCCCAACTCCACCAGAGCCAAGTGAATACCTCAAATACATTTCCCCATCAATATTCACTTAAATAAAAACCTGCATTCCCTTTTGCTGTGTCTATGCCTGTGAGCAGCCAGGGGAGTGAGGTGTGAATCCAACTTGCTCACAGGCACAAACACAGCTACAGCAAATTCAATTAAATTGCTGTTTATTAATGAAACACAAACTGCATAGTGAAATGAAGCATCAGTCATAACTTCACCCCCATAAATTAACCTTTCTGTGTAGTCAGCGGTGGCAGCTGTCTGCACTTGGCAGGTTTCTGCGATGCTGCGGGGCACTTTACTATACTCTTTGGAATGATGTTTGTCTCTCGCCTCATGATAAATATTATACAACATGTTTAACAACTAGACAAAGAAATAATCCCATTGAATTTTTCATCATCAAAATCGTTTGGTTTTGTAAAGATTGAATCCAATGGTGCCAGCCATTGTAAATCAGGAATAATTCCAAAGGTGTTTGTTTCTGAGGTAACTGGGCCTAAATTACCCACAAGAAAACTTACAGGAACCTGTTTGTTACTTGAAATTAAAAATGAACTGAAAAAGGTTTCCAAAGAAAAAAAATCTATTTTTTAAAAAATTATTCTAGAAGAGGAAAATAAAGTACTAAAGACAGTTTGGAGCCCTGAGATTGTAATGAGACCTGCACTTGGGGGCAGTTTGGCACAGCACTGCTCCAGGGGCAATTTAGCAAGACAACACACCTCACACTTCCTGTTTTCCCTACAACAGAGTGTCACATCACCAAACACCAGAAATCAGACCTTCAGTTCCCCATTGGAGCCCATCAGTAGTAATTGTAACTGTACGTTAAAACGTGCCTGATACTTGAGGAAACACTTCTCCCCTCTATTCTGCTGCTATTTGCAAATAATTGTTAACTGTTTCAGTGACAACCACCTGTCAGATACCCAAGAGTCATTACAATAGCCAAGTTCTAGTACCTTTTATTCGGTGTAACTATGGTGCATATATAGTACAGGACATTATGTCAGGTCACATCAGAGCATGTTGTTAAGTCATGGCATAATCTGATGCAACATGACATCAGCATGATTTACTAATGATATTCTGCATATTTTTAAACATACTTGTAGAAATAATCTCTGATAAGCATCTCTGATAAGCAACCCATGTTGCCATGGTAAATGGTACATAGATAGTCACAGAACCTGAATTTCTAGAGGCTAGTTTTGTGATTAGTAAATAAAAGGATTTTAAATGCTCAGGAATAGATTCAGCTCTCCAATATGGTAGAATAAATCTAGAGTAACTGCAGTGATATCTTCTGAATTACTCTCTCATTACACCAATAATACCCTGGTCTTCAGACTAACATGGTCTTGATTTTACTAAACATTTTTCCTAAGGAATCATTCACAATGTCTGCAATCGACTGAAAGTGTCAAATTTATCTTAAAAGATGATTTTTTTTTCATATTGTAAACAAATGTCTTTTCCCCCCAATATTCAGACTATAAATGGAAGAATACACAGAGTATGGCCAAAGTACATCAATGGCTGCACAGAGAAAGCTTGTATTTCCTAATCCCTACAGCCAACAAGCTACCCTAGTTTAAGAGGAAATCATCTGCTTATGATCCTAAAGTAAAGAGTCCACAAAAATTGACATATTGTCAAAAATTTTACTCAGTTACACTGAAATAATTGTGGAGCACTGACTTTCACTGAATTAGTCCATCTGTATACTAATATGAGAACAGGGTTTGTCTCATTGCGATTAAAATGGTATAAATGACAGAACAAATCTGGTTCACTATAGAGAAGATAGAAGAATATACAAATTTCATCAGTTTCACTTGGAACAAAAAAGAGGGGGGAAAAAGTCAAATGATGAAATATTTACCTACATGTATGAAAAACTTGAATTTAGTTGAAGTCACAACATTTGGAGCTGTTTGGAACTGGATTTTGCTTGTGGCTCACCTCATGAAAATCCTGGCTTTCAATGGGCTAGATCAGAGGTTCTCAAACTGGTCCGCGAGCTCCATTCAGGTGGTCCGCAGATAGTTCCCTATAAGGTGCGTGCCTGGATGGCCGCACACAAGAGATATTAAAATATGAGTTGTGTGCTTTTATTTGTAAAACAAAAAAAATTATTAGTTTTTTTATATAGCGCTTTTATCCACAGTGCTTTACAATTAGTTAGCTAACATTTGGAAAGATCATTAAAAAGTGGCCCTCAGCAATTTTCAAGTGGTCCATGAAAAAAAAAGTTTGAGAACCATTGGGATAGATCATCAGCTATTATATACACAATCAGCCATTATCTCCATTCCTTAAACCCCCTTGCAAACATCAGAATACCCCCTTAATTTTTTTTCACATTACATTTTAAAAAATATTCAGGACATATTTAGTCTATCAGTAATTGGAATTAATGGAATATTCCTTCTGAGCGAAGAATCTATTAGTAGCTGCACCAGATTTCAGACTAGCTGTGCCAGATTCATACCTACACATTCTACAAGGGCAATATAAAGGAGCAGTGGGAATACTTCACTGAACAGCACGAAACAGCAAGAAACAAACAAACAAAGAAACACACACCTTCAAATGTGCCTTTAATTAACAAACATCTATAAAGTGATGGAAGATACATGGTCCCGCCTGAAATTCTGACCGACATCCCCCCACTGCCAACAATGATTATCTCTTTGAAATTGCTGGAAATGGATTGTGCAGAATATATTTGTCTGATCCTAACAGAAAATTTCCTCTACAATGCTGCAAAATGAGGGATAAAAATCCTCCCAAAAATCTTTTTCAACATGTCATGGGGAACAATACCTTCCTTCTTTCCTGACTACAAATTTGTCGATCAGTTTAAGTTATTGTGTCTGAGGAACTAATAAATACACGATTTATGTATTTATTTTACATCAAGAAAAACATTTTAAAAATATAAAAAGAAATAATTTCAGATGCACACTTTTGGTTTAAAAAAACAAACAAACAAGAATTCAAGGGAGGGATTGGTTATAGTGAAAGGCAAAGAGTAATGGTTGATGCCAAGGGAAAGGTAGTTATCAGAGATAATCAAAAGAAAAGGAGTACTTGTGGCACCTTGGAGACTAACAAATTTAGTCAGCTGTAGCTCACGAAAGCTCATGCTCAAATAAATTTGTTAGTCTCCAAGGTGCCACAAGTACTCCTTTTCTTTTGCGAATACAAACTAACACGGCTGCTACTCTGAAACCAGAGATAATCAAGTTATCAAAAGAAAATGTGGGCAGAAAACAGATTTGTTGTGGCCATTCACTTCCTGTTCATCATTTGCTTGTATTCTACAATGGCTGACTATTATATACCAGTACACAGAACTGTCCAGAATGTGCCATGGCCATTTCATACTGAACAAACCAGGGCTCATTTATTTTTAAACACATAAACACGTTGGATCTCTTTGATGCTCTCTAAATTATAGTCTGCAAAAGATTTGCTTGCTAAAGCTTACATGATGTGTAAGCCATCATGCTGAGTCTAACTGGGTAATGAAACTGGATTCTTAAATGGTCTGCATGCTCTCTTAAAAACTGGGGCCATGGGGCAATAAAAATGTTCCTAAGTGTTATGTGTTACAGACAAACGAGCATTTGCCAAAGACTTTGGGCTTAGACCAGCTGAACTTAGCATAGACAAGCACGGCAAAAGCTAACTTTGAAAATTATTTGTGCTTCACAGCATTGGAAACTAAATTAAATTCTATGAGAAAAATCCTGGTTTTAGAATATACACATTTCATGCCACATTCCCCTGAAACAGAGTTTTAGGCGTGATCTTTAGCTAGTATAAGGGCTTGTCTACACTGGCACTTTACAGCGCTGCAACTTTCTCAATCGGGGTGTGAAAAAACATCCCCCTGAGCGCAGGAAGTTCCAGCTCTTTAAAGCGCCAGTGTAGACAGTGCACCAGCGCTGGGAGCTACACCCCTCGTGGAGGTGGGTTTTTTAGAGCGCTAGGAGAGCTCTCTCCCAGTGCTCTGCCGTGCCTACACAAGCCATGTTAAAGCACTGCCGCCTTAACTAGCCCTAAATGGATGTAACTTTACTGAAGTTATTGTGCTGTGTCCACTTACCCTAGTTAAGGATGAGAACTTCAGGTTCCCAGTGGCACAAAAGGATACAACTAATATAAACATGATGTGTTTGATTCTGTTTTTTTAGCCAATTGCATAATATTTAATGTGCCCACATCAAGTTCTGGAGTAAGGGACTTGAGTTGAGATGGTTAAAAGAAAAAGAGTCAAGATAGTTACAACATTATTTTCAGGAAACCCTCTGGATCCAATGTTGTTCAAAACTTTGAAAGAGCTGCAAATATTTTGGTTGGTAGGATTATTATACAGTATAATTTAAAGGAAAAGTCTGCCCAGACAAATTGTTTAAAAGGTTCACCTTGCCATGTAATGGAATTGTTTCACAAAGAAAACCAAAACCCATTTGATTTAACTAGATCAAGACGAGCAATAAATTAGTAAATCAAGTATTTCCTTACCTTAAAATCCAACATAATCTGTGTGGGCTGTAATTTAAAGGCTTTCACAGTTCAAAGACCAAGCATACATATGAATAGGCATAAGAGTAGCAAATGTAAGCTACAAAAAGTGACAGGTCCATAAAATATGCCTAAACATTCTCATGTCACAGAATTGTCCTGCACTTCAATTGAAATCTAAAACCTAACACCTGCTTCCTTTAGTCCCCTGTAGTTTTCTCTATATGCTGTGATAGGCTCTGTTCTTTTATCTCCAGAAACACTTCCCTTTTCCATGTATGCCCTACACTGAAGAGAAGTATCTGTCCATTCCCTCCCACATCTCCTTTTATAATACCTAGTATTAGTTTACATGAAATAGGGACAGGACACACAGAACTGCACACTTGTTATATTATTTTAGCTAGTTTGTACCTAACAATTTAGTCCCTGATTAAGCAAGGTACTTTGATACCCTATTGCTTCAAGGGGAACAATCATGTGCTGAATTGGAGGGTTTCTCTTTTCAGATTATTCAGTGTAGTCAGCCAAGCTTAGAAGGTTGTCCTGGTGAGCCAAAGAACTTTAGGGCTGTAAAAATACTACTGGCTAATGAGGGATTTAAATGGATCTGAGAATAATAATAATTGATTGATTTTATGATTATATAGTACCTTTCAGCCAGGAAGATCCCATTGTAGTTTATGAGCCATCATTCCACTCACCAATGAAGAACAGCTGCTTTGGGGGAAGACTATAGCAATTATATACCACCAAACACCAAAGCGATACAATAGTTTAGGGTTGGAAGTGATGGACCATATCACAATTACGTGAAATTATTGGGAGAATTTAGGTAATCTGTATGCAGTTAGCCAAATTAGACTTTGGTCAGGACATAGGAATAAACCTTATTCAATGCTATATGTAGAGATGGTCCCAAACCAATACCTCCTATAATCTAGGAAAGTTTGGATTGTCATCCAGATTTACAGCTAGTCCATATATGTATAAAAGAATGAACCAAAAGCATGGATCCCTTGCCCTGAATTTTGGGCAAGTTATGATTTATTACTTATATTAGCCTTGTATTAGAGGTACCTTTAAAAGTACCTGCACTGAATGATGTTCTATGCTTACATTGACAAAATTTGTCAAATTTGCTCTTGTCTGTCAGTCTATGGCAGAGGCATTTGTGTTGATGCTCAATGGCCACCCAGGATTAGTATCATCTCATGTGGCTTCTGGCCTTTGACCTATCTTCTCCCTGACCAGGATATCATGTCCTGTGTTCTTGAACTGATAGCACTCCAGCATTTCTGTGTTGTTTTACCAAGGCAAAGAAATATTCTGCTTTGATTAAATGAGGTTCCCCCATTCTCTAATGAGTTTAATATTAGAGACCTGTCAGAACTTTAAAGAAACCTGAAAATTACTTCAGTGGCAAGATTGCATGGTATGAAGTGCAGTGTCCCCATGAGACAGAAATAATAACATAAATCCTGTGGCAGGGCTTTGTGCCCCATAACCTTTAAGGGGCCTTCATAGAACATACACTTGGAGCTCATTGCAGGATTGGGGCCGTAGTTAGTTTGGAGAATTCTGCTAAATCCCCATCCTAAAAATAGGTTGATAGGTGTTCCTTGCCCAGTCAGCCGGGAACACAGAGTTTGTGTGGTTAGAGTAAGTGTGTGGTGGGGAAGTGAAAAACTAGGCTGATGGGTGGAAGGGGACTTGTAGAGGAATATAGAGTGATTCTTCCAGACATGTTAACAAAAAGGGGGTGCAAGGCTTCCTCACTCCCCACTCCAGAAACAAATTCCCCACCATTACAGGCAGATTGAGCATTGATGGCTCCTCAGTTTCTCCTGTTCTCTGCCTGAGTCCTACAACAGTTTAATCTCCTGAGGACTGAAATGCTTTAGTCTAACTAAAGCCACTGGACTCAGAGGGATATTTGTTTGAAATTTAATGGCCTGTGATATACAGAAGGGCAGATTAGATTAATAGTCCCTTCTGGTCTTAAACTGTACAGAACTAAGAAGTCAGATTGGTTTCAGATTGCTTGTATACTATTCAGAAGGGATTCTTGACCCATTTCATATTCAATTTGGATTTGATTTTTTTTTCAGTCCAATTGTGAGACTTCTGGTCACTAAATTCCACTCTCACTAGGACTGGATTAATTAACTGATGGACTTTAGTCTGAACCCATATGGGCATGTATGTGGCAGATGCACATTTATGACTGGATGGTGTTACCAATCAAACTGCTGAGTCAATGGTTTGGAAAAACAGTAGGAAGTTGATGGAGAACATTGACGGTAGGGGGCTGTGTAGTTCCACATATAATTGAGCATAGGAAATGGTCTCCAAATTTTTTTTAAAAACAGCAACAGGAAGATAGTGATGTGTAAGACTGGGTGCAAGTTTTTCCCCCCCAGTGGAAAACTGGGGTTTTGAGAAAAAAATTGTGAAAATTGTCAGCTTCCCATAGGAATTTTTTTTATTTAATAAAAACAAAAACTGAAATATTTTGATTCAAAATGACAATGTAGTGCTTCATCAGAGTTGTATTTCGGATGGTGCATACTCCCATTCTCCTCTACAGCCCCATCTCTGATTGGCTGTGATTCATTATGGGAGATGTAGACCTATCTCCTGTGATGCAACCGCTCTCCTCCCCAAGAGATGAGATAGGAATACATCACGGGAGAGGTTGTCCAGTCAGTAAGCCTGGCCCATAGAGGAAAAATAGGAGTATAAGGCACTCATACAATACCTCCCAGGAGGCACTGCAGCACCAGTTTGAATAGAAATATTTCATTTTTGGCCCAATTATTTCATTGAAAATAAATCAACATTTTCTGCAGATAATTTTGACAAAAATGAAAAAAAAACCTTAACTTTTTAATTAAAAAAATTCCCATTTTCTGACTAGTACTAGTGATGTGGATGGAAATGATGGGGACGTTGTGTGCAAAATTGTCCTGAAGCAAAACTCGGACCCAATGTTAGCTGTCAGTCCTACATGCTGCAGTAGACTAGATGATACTCAGAACTAAAAATGCAATACTCTTCAAATCCCCAATATTCTCTAAATCTGAGTATTAAAAGCACACATGATATGAAGATACTATAGTCACTATTAGAAAAAAAATCAGCATTTAACAGTTGCTCCATGTAAAAAGTTACACAAAGGAAGCCATGTTGCGCACCACTGCCATCTTTACTGGTCCTACAAAACTCATGAACAATGTTTCATGTTCTTGAGCACAATCTACTGGCACATTATTCATTAACTATTTATAGATAATTACAGGAGTACTCTGTAAAAAGAACTGTTACCACACGCTGTTGTGGTATCGGATGCCAAATGCTGGCCTTTCTAATGGCACCCACTATAGGTCCATATGAATTACAGGAAAGGGTGATGACAATCAAATCAATTCTTCTAATTAGCAGTGGGATGTCCAAAGACTGACTTGCCGCGCTTTCCATGTTTTACCACACACTGCTTTAGTGTGTCCATTCTGTCACCAAACATAATACACAGGGAACAGATGTGATTCTGCAGAACTCTGACAAAACTGTATTGGCCTTATGTTATATAAATTATATTTTCCTTTGCAGAAGTCAGCTGGAGCACTTCATTTTAGCTCACTAACCTTTCAGCTTTTGGAATGTCTGGACCTCATCCTACTGTTGTTTAGATATTACCAAGGGGGTGCTACGGGTGGACAAAGCCCACACCGGGCCTGAAACGATTAAAGGACAGCAATGGGCCCAGATAGCCCTGCCTCTCCAGACCTGCACAGCATGCACCAATTGGAGAAGAAGCTTAAAAGGGAGCAACCCAGCTCTGAAAAAAGAGGCTGGGGAAGAAGGCAGACCTACCCTGAAGGATCCCTCCACACTTCAAAGGTGCCAAAGAAGCCTCCCCGTGAGGACGCTGAGCCCAGTTGGGGCTGAAGGGTTAGTTGTCTTTGTTACCTCATATTGGTCTTGGAGCCATGGGGAGAGACAGATGGTAAAAAGTGACCCGGGGGGTAACTGATAAAAACTCCAAGGTGCCAGACCTTCTAGAGGAGCCTGTTAGAATGGAAGGGCCTGGACTCCCCTACCTACTGCCCCTGCTGCAGGAGTGGCATAAGCCTCATTCCTACCCCATCCTCCTCTGGGAGGACAAGGACGTTGCACACCTGAGGTGAAGCAAAGCCCATGTATGGGTAAGGAGCTAGACTGAAAGGCCTTCCAGCTGGAAGGTGAGGCTAAATACTGGATGTGCTACCCACTAGAACACCTAGAACACGCTTTATTACAGGGATGGTCTTTCATTTCCTCTGGAAACTATTTTTAAAACAATGATAAACCCTTGCACTTAAGCCACAACTCAAAGTAAAACATTTTGAGACACCCCTATTCACCTTCTATTTGCACATTAAGACCCAGATCAGTGTCCTGCTGTTTGGTGAACTCAGCATCACTCTTCCCCTTTCTTCCCTGTGTCCACTGTTACAGAGCCTGGACTAGCCAACAAGCAGCAATTTACAGAAAGTTACATAGTAGTGTAAGTAAACAAAGGATCTTTTAAATGCTTCCTTCTGAGACCGATTTCCTGCTTCTGACGGAGTTCTCAGTTGTCACACTTAATCTAGAGTCATTTAGTCTTGGTCTACGCTAACAATGTTGGTATCACTACATCGCTCAGGGGTGTGAAGGGTCATGTGAGGAGGTCATGTGCCCCCCGCTAGCTGCTGCCTCTCCCTTCCCATACCAGCAAGAAATGGATTCCACTTGCACCACTGATGGGAGGGCTCCTCCTGTCGACAAAGCTATAGCCTCTCGGGGAGGTGGAATACCAACCCTGATGGGAGAAGCTCTCCCGTTGGCGTAGACAGCATCTTCACTAAATTGCACCACTGCAGCATTGTAAGCGTAGACACGTGTAGAATGAACCAGCAAGTGTAGAATGAACCAGTAAGCAAATTAAGTGGTCTAGTTTTCTTTTATTCTACAAAAGCATGTTATTAATTTGCTGACCTCAGTGATTTACTGCAGCTTTTGAATCAGATTCTCATCTCAGTTCCACCAGTGTAAATCTAGAGTAACTCCTCCCACTTCATGTTACAGCTGATCCCAATTACACCAATGAGCAATTACATCAACAAGCCTAATTCTCCATCCTGTTACCCAGTGTCGTGACAGTGTAACTCCATTGAAACCAACTGATTACACCAGCGTCAAATGATGACTAGAACAGAATCAAGGCCAGTGATGTTTTTCTGGGTTTATACTGGTATAACTGAGATCATTATCTGGCCCTTTTGTGATTCACATTATATTCAGTTGTATATTTAATAAACGATAAACCAGATTCTCTGGCATAAATTGACATAGCTCCACTCATTTCTATTTGGCAATGGGCTCAATCCTCCCATGTGTTCAGAACTCTCAGCTTAAAATAGTAAACTCTGAGGGGCAAGGACTGTCAATTACACTCAAAATATGTTTGTACAGTGCTTAATACATAGTAGCTCTTCTGGTTGAGGAGTCTAGGAACTGTTTCGATATAAATTTTGTAGCTTGGCCCATAACTCCTAAGTTAAGGACACCCCTAGATTGGTGAAACTGGCTGAATCTCAAACTCCAGCAATTCACCTGCCAGTTGAAGCAGAGCTGGTGCAGAGCAGTAGAGAGTCATAACTGAAGGGTGCTGGACATGGCAGAGTCTGGCCCTTTATATTAATGGATATTGCATATAGGTACTAACTGGAGGATATTACATTTCCTTGGTTATAGTAGTGCATCTAACAAACCTGTGGGGTTTATTATGCTCAATAAGCTACATGGCAAAACTGGGTGCACTGCTCCTTGCAGACAAAGCCTCATTTAGAATAATTCATCTGTGCTTGTAAATTATTCATCTTTCAATTGATGAAAATATGCTAATTAAGGATTTGCTGTTAAAAAGGTATAAATATCTTTCATTGCCGAAAGTAATTAGAATAAGTAATTACTAAACATTATGATTCTGAAGTTAAATAATGTCTCTGATAGCAAACTCAGTAAGGAGTAGATATAATTGAAACTGTTGACTCTACTAGCAGTATTTTTATGTTGTTTACATAAAATATACATAAGCATCGCAAGATTTGAGTGTTGATTTTTGTATTCTACAGGTTCATCTTTTCTTTGTTTGCTCATCTTGGGCTCAGTCCTGCAAGGAGCAGAGTACTCTAGCCCTGGGCCAGGGAAGCAAGTAAACACATGCCTAGCTTTCAGCTCATGAGTTGTTTCATTGACTTTGACAGGATTACTCACATGCTTACAGTTAGGCACCCACTTAAGTGCTGGCTGGATCAGGGGTGGGGTGATCAGCACCTAGCAGGATCAGCACCTTTCGACCAGTTAAAATATTGACCTTTGCCATTCTCCCCCAGAATTTGCAAGAAAGTTCAGATTTTGTCAAGGACGTGTTCCATCCAGCAGGCAGGCAGGGTCCCCTTGCCTACCCTGACCTTGCCAACCTTCCTCACCCTGCAGAGGCCTCCTTCTCCCCCAGTTCCCTCCTAGGAGTCCCTTTATAGACTCCTGCTAAAGTCACCTGCTTCTTTTGTTCTTTTTTTCTACCTTTTGTTCAGCATGGATTCACCAAGGGCAAGTCATGCCTGACTAATCTAATTGCCTTCTATGACGAGATAACTGGCTCTGTGGATGAGGGGAAAGCGGTGGACGTGTTGTTCCTTGACTTTAGCAAAGCTTTTGACATGGTCTCCCACAGTATTCTTGCCAGCAAGTTAAAGAAGCATGGGCTGGATGAATGGACTATAAGGTGGATAGAAATTTGGCTAGATTGTCGGGCTCAACGGGTAGTGATCAATGGCTCCATGTCTAGTTGGCAGCCGGTATCAAGTGGAGTGCCCCAAGGGTCGGTCCTCGGGCCGGTTTTGATCAATATCTTCATTAATGATCTGGAGGATGGTGTGGATTGCACCCTCAGTTTGCAGATGACACTAAACTGGGAGGAGAGGTAGATACACTGGAGGGCATAGCATACAGAGGGCCCTAGACAAATTAGAGGATTCGGCCAAAAGAAATCTGATGGAGGTTCAACAAGGACAAGTGCTGAGTCCTGCACTTAGGACGGAAGAATCCCATGCACTGCTACAGACTAGGGACTGAATGGCTCGACAGCAGTTCTGCAGAAAAGGACCTAGGGGTTACAGTGGACGAGAAGCTGGATATGAGTCAACAGTGTGCCCTTGTTGCCAAGAAGGCAAATGGCATTTTGGGATGTATAAGTAGGAGCATTGCCAGCAGATCGAGGGACGTGATCGTTCCCCTCTGTTCGACATTGGTGAGGCCTCATCTGGAGTACTGTGTCCAGTTTTGGGCCCCACACTACAAGAAGGATGTGGAAAAATTGGAAAGAGTCCAGCAGAGGGCAACAAAAATGATTAGGGGACTGGAACACATGACTTATGAGGAGAGGCTGGGGGAATTGGGATTGTTTAGCCTGCAGAAGAGAAGAATGAGGGGGGATTTGATAGCTGCTTTCAACTACCTGAAAGGGGGTTCCAAAGAGGATGGATCTAGATTGTTCTCAGTGGTAGCTGATGACAGAACAAGGAGTAATGGTCTCAAGTTGCAGTGGGGGAGGTTTAGGTTGGATATTAGGAAAAACTTTTTCACTAGGAGGGTGGTGAAACACTGGAATGTGTTGCCTAGGGAGGTGGTGGAATCTCCTTCCTTAGATATTTTTAAGGTCAGGCTTGACAAAGCCCTGGCTGGGATGATTTAGTTGGGGATTGGTCCTGTTTTGAGCAGGGGGTTGGACTAGATGACCTCCTGAGGTCCCTTCCAACCCTGATATTCTATGATTCTACCTTTTGGTAATTTCCCACTGCTGTGAAACCCTGTCCCTTCAGACAAGAGGAGGAAGTGTCTTCTCCCAGACAGAGAAAACCCATTGTCCCAAGGTGTTTTATTTTAAACAGATAACTGTTCAGTGCCACTCTGGCCTGGCAGAGACATGAGACAATCCTGTTAACTCAGGGTGAATCCACATATATACAAGCTTTTCATGACACAGGAATTTCATGATACAATTTCATAATATCATCCATCGGGCAGAAATGGTATAGACAGAACCCCCTGTCACAGCCATGGCATCTAAAAACTGGACTTAGGCACATAAGTACCTTTGTGGATCTGGGCCATCATGCCCAAAATTTACTCTGATCGTTTTATAGGATAAAAATTTCCTAAGCACCTAAGTAACTTAGGAGCCTAAGTCTCCCTGAAAGTCAATGAGACAGGCTCCCAAGGGCCTGACTTGAAGTCAATGGGAGTTAAGAACCTAACTTGCTTAGGAGCTTTTATAAATCCCACAAGGCACCTATCTGTATCTTTAGGCAGCAATGTAACTTTGTAAATCTGGCCCTAGGTGCCTAAGTTCCATTTGCCACATAGGCACTTTTGGAAATTTTATCCATAGTGGCCTATATGAAATGAGTGGGCAGACCCCATCCAGCTCCTAGTGAACAGGTGCCCACATCACTAAAGGAGGTATCATAACTGGCTGCACTTGAGTGAGTGAAATGATCTCTGTGGATATACTTTAAAAGTATCTGGTGATCAGCTGAGCCTGAAGATGTTATTTAAATGTAAGGTGCTATTATTCTCCAGCAGCATATAGGTTCTCTACGTCAATGATGAGTCAAAGGAAAATACGGGTCAGGAGGGCAGAGCAGCACAGAACCATCTAACCACGTGAAATACTGCAAAGGCAACTACGAACCATCAGCAGAAATACCTGTGGCGCTAATGAGGCACAACGTCTTCATTCTGGATTACACTGGGGTTCCATGCTGGGTCACAATACTCTGCTACTGGTCAGAGAGCTGACCCTGCCTTTGAAAAGAGAAAATGGGATTTGCACTTGTCATCCATTAACTAGAACAATGCACACAGAATGCCCTGATAAAATCTGTTTGTAATTGCAAAAATTAATGAGGGATGGACCCTCAGCCAGAGTAAACCAGCACATATCTATTGATACTATATGGGAAATACAAAATATCTATTTTAGGTGCTAATAATAATAGCACAATGATCAAGGGAATCTGTATTTGCCTTATCTGCCTGTGTGGGGCATTTTAACCTCCTAATACACACACACTTCCAGCTGTCCGTTAGGTATAGAATGAATATTGTTCTGCACCATACCTGTCTATTTAAGACTCCCTCCCCACCTGTCTGTCTCCACTGTCAGCATTCTCTTTTGTCATTGTGATGAAATTCACCATGTTCAGAGGGCCAGCCCAAGACTCTCACACAACTTTAATCCCTGTAGCTCTGATCCTGCACAGGCTTACGAACATGTTTAATGTGACAATTGTTTATTTTGCTCTTTGTAATTGTCTCACCGTTATCTGATGCTTCACCGACCTGTTTCTTGTAGGCATGTGTTGTCTCTCATCCTGGACTGCAAGGTAGAAACCACCTTCTTTGTTCGGTGTGTAACCCCCACTTGGAATTAGCCAGCTGAGCTCTTGGAGTTCCAGACTGAGCCTTTAGTGGGCCTACCTGAGTGACTATGACAATAATGGCTATCAAAGCCCTCTGACATTTCCCAGAGTGCTTGGAATCAGGGGTAGAGTCAGACTGGACAAAAACCCCTGCTGAGACCAACAGGGAGGAATTGCACGGGATGTTCTACATAAGCAGTTTGCTGGCCCAATGATGAGGCAGGGCTGTTTAGCCCCCTCAGTGGGAGGGGACAGCCTGACTCAGGTTTCAGATTTGAGCTGAGGACGGAGATGGGGCTGCAAGAAAGAAGCAGAACAGCTCAGGGAATCTGATTAACTTTCCCTTCCCATGCAGGGAGTCTATGAGTTGCTGTAGAATCTAGTGCATGGGTCAGGCAGTTCCAGCCCTACAGAGACCAGTGTCAAGAGTGGTGGAGATCTGAACTGGTGCCAGCTACTGAGCCAGCTGAGACCTCTACAGGACTCCAGACCATGGAGTCAGGAAAGGACCCTGCCCCATCCAAGGGCAAAGACACAGTAAAGTTTAAGCTGGACAACAGTCACAACACTGTAGCACTCCTCTCCAGACTCATCCACAGTGGGCCACTGAGAAGGTGCCAGAAAGGAAGCTCAAGGTTGGGAAGAGTTGTGAGTGCTGGGAGGTGGGCAATAAACCCTTTCCTTCCCCAGATCTTATTTTCCTGCTCTCAATAAAGTCCCCTTGTTGTACTCCTATTTGGGGTAGGTGTCATTCTGTTGTTGGGGTTTGTGCTGATGTACTTTATCATGCCTTTTGTACCAGGTCTTACACTTCCTGCTGGTTAGTAGCACTAGTCATTTTCCCCAGGGATAGCACTTGTGTCTTGGGCACAGTGAAGAATCACCTTGTGTGTGGAGGCACAAGGCATCACAAAAAGAATCCAGGACCCAGCCCACACGAGGAGAGGGGAGCAGCTGCTCCAAATAACAAGTGCCAGCACCAGGCAGCGAAAAGGCTTGAGCAACACCTTGGGTGTAGGGTTGCCAACTTTCTAATCCCTGAAAACCGAACACCGCTGCCCCACCCCTTCCTCCAGAGGCCCTACCCCCTGCCTCTTCCACCGAGGCCCTGCCCCCTCTATCCCCCCTAATCGCTCGCTGTCCAGCCCTGCTGTCCTGCTTTCCCTGCCCCCCCCCAAGACCTGCCACTTGCAGAGCCAGGCTGGGAGGCGCTGACGTGGAGCCTGCCTGCCTGTCCAACTGGGACACAGCAGGGCACAGCAGGGGTCAGTACCGAGAGTGAGGGGCTGGACTGGGGAAATCGGGACACAGCGGGGTTGGTCCCTGGAATGAGTGGCTGGTGAGAGGAAATTAGGACATAGCGAGGACGCAGATAGGTTACCCCCCTGCCTCCCCAAATGGTGCCAGTCCCTACTTTGGAGCCCAGTCTGGGAGCTAGCCAGTTCTCTCTGTCAGGCTGGGGGGTGGGAAGAGCAGCAGCTGCTAAGCAGAGCCGCTCCTCCAGGCTACATCAGCACCTGCTGCTCTTCCCACCCCCTGATGGCAGAAGCTGGTTATTGCAAGTGACTGGACTTTTAGCATCCGGTCAGCTGAGCTGATTGGACGCTGCCAGTTTACCTTTTCAACCGGAATGTCTGGTCGAAAACCGGACACCTGGCAACACTACTTAGGGGAGGGGTTACATGTGTTGAACAGCACCCAACAAAACGTCCAGTCCCTATCTGGGGTTCCTAGGCATTACTGAAATGGTAATAGTATTGAACAAGACTGGGGTCTTTGAGTTTAAGTGGTGTAGATGCCTTGTGCTGGCCTTAAATTTCCCCCCTGTGATATGTTCTCCTTTCATGTTACATCAGCCTTTTAAATCTGTATGAGATATTTCATACATACTTCAAGACTGACAGGGTCACATTAACATGTTTTGTCAATTTCCTAAAAGGATGAACATTTTTGCCATGCAGCTGCTGTCATTAGACTGAGGTAGCCATGAAAACTGAAGATTTACATGGCTTTTACTAGATAGCAGCTTAAAAATGGGAATTCTGATGGATATCTTCAGCCTGAGGTTTGTTGAAACCTGAAACTTAAGTCTTGAAAAAAAAAAAAGCATACAAACCAAAACTGAGAAATGATTTCATAATCATTGGTAGCTAAATGACTGGGTTTTTCTGAGATCTAGTTGATACCCGCAAACATCTTGGGAACAACTTTGTTTCTAAAAAACAAAAATTTAATTGTGATTTTAAAGGTTCATTTTTTTTTCTCTATTGCAAACAGGAAACTAATTAATTTCTAAGCCCTTGCATGCTACTGAAGCATGTATCATTCAGTTATAGTCATCTTATATCCTGGTTCTACACAGACATTTTGTTAAGATTGAATCTTTCCTAACCTCTGAAACAGGATTTTCTCTTTCTAAATGAAACACTGATAGTGTTCAGTTTACCATAACACAGATTTAGAAAGTCACAGGTAATAAATATAAATGAGGGAATTCGTAAAAAATGTACCAGCCACTGCTAAACTCCTAAGATATGTTAAAATTCTTGCTACAAAGCCATAATCACACCTTTTTTTTCCAGCATTGCGAAAAGCAGATCTACTCAGCAAACTACAATATCACCAACAATTAGAAGCAGTAATTAGACAAGCAGCACTGGAACTGGTGACCACAGTAATCAAATGGCTTGCAGATGTTAATCATGCTGTAAATGATTTGCATTGTGACTGTTCTCTGTAGTTAAGAAAAGGATAAAAATGTGGGAGATAGTGTAGCTTTTCTTATAGAAATAGCTTTTAGAATAAACATCCGAATAGACCTATTTTTTTTAAACAGCAGTGACATTGAACAGAGACACATATGGTCTCTTTGCCAGTAGGATATGACCATAAGAGTGAAGTTTTCTAGAAAAGAGGGACACTGGATCCTTAGTAGGTATCATCACAATCATCATTGTACATTCTTATCTCCAGAAAGCCAAAACTTAAAGTTGTCAGCATCATAAACTGAGTGAGGTGAAGGATGGGCTAAAAACGTAAGAATGGCCATACTGGGTCAGACCAAAGGTCCATCTAGCCCAGTATCCTGTCTTCCACCAGTGGCCAATGCCAGGTGCCCCAGAGGGAGTGACTAAACCATCCAGTGATCCATCTCCTGTTGCCCATTCCCAGCTTCTGGCAAACAGAGGCGAGGGACACCATCCCAGCCCATCCTGTCTAATAGCCATTGATGGACCTAACCTCCGTGAATTTGTCTAGTTCTTTTTTGAACCCTGTTATAGTCTTGGCCTTCACAACATCCTCTGGCAAAGAGTTCCACAGGTTGACTGTGCGCTGTGTGAAGAACTTCCTTTTATTTGTTTAAACCTGCTACCCATTAATTTCATTTGGTGGCCCCTAGTTCTTATATTATGGGAACAAGTAAATAACTTTTCCTTATTCACTTTCTCCACACCACTCATGATTTTATATACCTCCATCATATCCCCCCTTAATCTCCTCTTTTCCAAGCTGAAAAGTCCTAACCTCTTTAATCTCTCCTCATATGGGACCCGTTCCAAACCCTTAATAATTTTAGTTGCCCTTTTCTGAACCTTTTCTATTGCCAGTATATCTTTTTTGAGATGAGGGAACCACATCTGTATGCAGTTTTCAAGATGTGGGAGTACCATGGATTTATATAAGGTCAATAAGATATTCTCCGTCTTATTCTCTGTCCCTTTTTTAATGATTCCTAACATCCCGTTTGCCTTTTTGACTGCTGCTGCACACTGTGTGGACATCTTCAGAGAACTATGCACGATGACTCCAAGATCTGTCTCCTGATTAGTTGTAGTTAAATTAGCCCCCATCATATTGTATGTGTAGTTGGGGCTATTTTTTCCAATGTGCATTACTTTACATTTATCCACATGAAATTTCATTTGCCATTTTGTTGCCCAATCACTTAGTTTTGTGAGATCTTTTTGAAGTTCTTCACAGTCTGCTTTGGTCTTAACTATCTTGAGCAGTTTAGTATCATCTGCAAACTTTGCCACCTCACTTATTAATCTCTCCTCATATAGAAGCTGTTCCATGCCCCCAATCACTTTTATTGCCCTTTTCTGAACCTTTTCCAATGCCAACACATCCCTCTTGAGATGGGGCAACCACATCCGCACACAGCATTCAAGATGTGGGTATACCATGGACCCACACAGAGGCAATATAACACCTTCCATCCCATTCTCTATCCCTTTCTTAATGGTTCCCAACATTCTGTTCGCTCTTTTGACTGCCACTGCACACTGAGTGGATGTTTTCAGAGAACGATCCACAATGACTCCAAGATCTCCCTCCTGAGTGGCAACAGCCAATCTAGACCCCAGCATTCTATATGTATGCTTGGGATGACGTTTTCCAGTGTGCATTACTTTGCATTCATCAACATTAAATTTCATCTGCCATTTTGGTGCCCAGTCACCCAGCCTACATCCATTAGGCCTTTATCTGGTTTCACTGGCAAAAGCTAAAAGATGTTCAAGTCAAAGACACTGGGGGAGCTCAAAACAAAGTATTCTAGCTAAATGGTACCAAAGAAACTACATTTTCAGACAGACATTTTGGCTGGCTGCCTGCCCCAGTGTTTTGAAATGTTTCAGCATTTTACTTTTGTTCAAATTTGTAGCTGAACTCTTGCATAATTGTCTTCTGTGCATTAGCTGGTTGCCTTTATCTCTTTTTTCCAGATCGTTCTGCTTATTCTCTGCAAATTCAGGAAAGCACTTAAGTACACATGCTTAAACTCTTTCCACAGTTGGCACTGAAAGGCAAGATCACTGTATGCCACTCTCGTGTGGGCTACTCATTATGCAGGGAAGGAGGAGAACAGCCGCAGCAAGGCAGCTACTTCTCTTCTCACAAAGGTGAGCAGGGAGTGGGCAGAGCCTTGATTTCACCCCTTTAAACACACCAGTCAGCACAACTGAGCCATGGCAGAGAGGGAAATTAGCAAATAGCTTAGGCATGCAGCAATTCTCCCCAAATGGCCATATTTTTGGAATTTAATGTACCCACCCTACACACACCCACATCATATCATATGAAAGCTTTTTATTTATATTTAGATGAGGTATGATGTGGAGTTGTCACGTGGTGCTGTAATTCTTTAGGCGAGGTAAACTGATACTCAAAATGAGAGTCATTATTTGCACAGGTCTAGAAATACTGCAATGTGTAAAGTTTAAATTCATTTCAACACTTATTGTAATGTTTATTGACCAAACCTACCAAATGTTAATGTATTAAAGATGGCTTTGCTTGAGCAAGATTTGGTTTTTTGTTTTTTTTAAATGATGAAGCTGTTTAGCATGTGGCAAAACAGCAACATTTTGCAGTACAGACGCTTCCCGGGTTACGCAAGACCCGACTTACTCGAATTTGTCCTTACGGAAAAAGTTCCAGAAACCAGAAATAGGATTTTCAAGTTGCAGAAGTTTTTGCGTAACGTACAGGTATATGTTGCCGACTTACACAAAATTCGAGTTACGCAAGGCTTTCCAGAATGGAACGACTGCATAAGTCGGGGGGCGTCTGTTTTCTTAATTGTCAAAGTTTCTCACCAGTGACCAGGTTTCTCACCAAAGTTTCTCACCAAATGTAACATCTCCATTCGTAAGGTTTTTTACATGTAATGTAGCACCTAGTCTGCCAGGTAGAAGGTGTTAATTTTTAATTGCCTCTGCATGCAGTACTAGCCTTTGAAATACTCTAGAAACTAGCTTTTTCATTCAGGGACACTTATACCTAGGACATCATTTGTGTTAGACATAACAATAAACAGCGTCATATTGGGCTTCAAAATGTCCACTAAGTAAAAATGGCAACCTAATTTAGCACAAGTCTGTATGCTTGTACAAAAATAAAAAATGGTGGTGGTGGTAATGCTAACAATATGCTTTGGGAATTTAACCTCTGCAGGGAAAGGAGGACTTGTGGCACCTTAGAGACTAACAAATTTATTTGAGCATAAGCTTTCGTGAGCTACAGCTCACTTCATTGGATGCATACAGTGGAAAATACAGTGGGGAGATTTTATATACACAGACAACATGAAACAATGGGTGTTACCATACACACTGTAACAATAGTGATCAGGAAAGGTGAGCTTTTACCAGCAGGAGAGCGGGGGTGGGGATAATCAAGGTGGGCCATTTCCAGCACTTAAGAAGAACGTGTGAGGTATAGTAGGGGGGAAATAAACAAGGGGAAATAGTTTTACTTTGTGTAATGACACATCCACTCCCAGTCTTTATTCAAGCCTAAGTTAATTGTATCCAGTGTGCAAATTAATTCCAATTCAGCAGTCTCTCATTGGAGTCTGTTTTTGAAGTTTTTTTGTTGAAGAATTGCCACTTAGGTCTGTAATCAAGTGACCAAAGAGATTGAAGTGTTCTCCTACTGGTTTTTTAATGTTATAATTCTCGACGTCTGATTTGTGTTGATTTATTCTTTTACATAGAGATTGTCCAGTTTGGCCAATGTACATGGCAGAGGGGCATTGCTGGCACATGATGGCATATATCACATTGGTAGATGTGCAGGTGAACGAGCCTCTGATAGTGTGCCTGATGTGATTAGGCCCTGTGATGGTGTCCCATGAATAGATATGTGGACACAGTTAGCAACGGGCTTTGTTGCAAGGATAGGTTCTTAGGTTAGTGGTTTTGTTGTGTGGTGTGTCGTTGCTGGTGAGTATTTGCTTCAGGTTGGGGGACTGTCTGTAAACAAGGACTGGCCTGTCTCCCAAGATCTGTGAGAGTGATGGGTCGTCCTTCAGGATAGGTTGTAGATCCTTGATGATGATGGGGGCTGAAGGTAATGGCTAGTGGCGTTCTGTTATTTTCTTTGTTGGCCCTGTCCTGTAGCAGGTAACTTCTGGGTACTCTTCTGGAGCTGTCAATCTGTTTCTTCACTTCAGCAGGTGAGTATTGTAGTTGTAAGAACACTTGATAGAGATCTTGTAGGTGTTTGTCTCTGTCTGAGGGGTTGTTGCAAATGCGGTTCTATCGTAGAGCTTGGCTGTAGACAATGGATCGTGTGGTGTGGTCTGGATGTAAGCTGGAGGCATGTAGGTAAGTATAGAGGTCAGTAGGTTTCCGGTATAGGGTGGTGTTTATGTGACCATCGCTTATTAGCACCGTAGTGTCCAGGAAGTGGATCTCTTGTGTGGACTGGTCCAGGCTGAGGTTGATGGTGGGATGGAAATTGTTGAAATCAGGGTGGAATTCCTCAAGGGCTTCTTTTCCATGCATCCAGATGATGAAGATGTCATCAATGTAGCGCAAGTAGAGTAGGGGCATTAGGGGACGAGAGCTGAGGAAGCGTTGTTCTAAGTCATCCATAAAAAATGTTGGCATACTGTAGGGCCATGCGGGTACCCATAGCAGTGCCGCTGATTTGAAGGTATACATTGTCCCCAAATGTGAAATAATTATGGGTGAGGACAGTCACAAAGTTCAGCCATCAGGTTTACCGTGGCATTATCGGGGATACAGTTCCTGACGGCTTGTAGTCCATCTTTGTGTGGAATGTTGGTGTAAAGGGCTTCTACATCCATAGTGGCTAGGATGGTGTTTTCAGGAAGATCACCGATGGATTGTAGTTTCCTCAGGAAGTCAGTGGTGTCTCGAAGATAGCTGGGAGTGCTGGTAGCGTAGGGCCTGAGGAGGGAGGCTACATAGCCAGACAATCCTGCTGTCAGGGTGCCGATGCCTGAGATGACGGGGTGTCCAGGATTTCCAGGTTTATGGATCTTGGGTAGCAGATAGAATACCCCTGGTCGGGGTTCCAGGGGTGTGTCTGTGCAGATTTGTTCTTGTGCTTTTTCAGGGAGTTTCTTGAGCAGATGGTGTAGTTTCTTTTGGTAACCCTCAGTGGGATCAGAGGGTAATGGCTTATAGAATGCGGTGTTAGAGACCTGCCTAGCAGCCTCTCGTTTATGCTCAAATAAATTTGTTTGCTAGTCTCTAAGGTGCCACAAGTACTCCTTTTCTTTTTGCGGATACAGACTAACATGGCTGCTACTCTGAACTCTGCAGGGAAGTTACCTTATATGAAAAGAGGGAGGATACAAGCCCCTTAAAACTTACATCAAAGAGAAACGTTATTTAAAGTTTGCGGAGAGTTTGTTATTTGTCAACAGAAAAATCCAAAATGGAAAAAACTGTAAAAACCATCAGCACTGGACAGAATTAGGTTACAGTTTATCAGTCAATGTGTCTTTCTTCCTACTTGATTAAGACATATCTTAAAGCAAAACCATCTTGTAACACTACAACTGTAAGCACTGCACCTTATGACATGGTCTCTCTTTTCAATCGGCTGATAACATGCAATGATCATAGGAACAAGAAAGCTCTTCTCCGGTCCAAGCTGCTACAAAGATATAACACGCTACTTCCTTCACATGTGGAAACTACAAGCTATTCCAGCAGCAAATTACAGACAAGATTAGAAAAACACTATGGTTCTGCAATTTCATTCCATGCACAGCATGGACAAGGCAAATCTACCATTGTTCTATGCAGTGCAATAACATTAGCTGATGCTATACAAGCTGCTAGTAATTTAAAGCCGGAACTTAAGTCATCAAAATGTTTTATGGATATTCTTCAGGCGAGTGAGCCTGATGAACAGCTTTCAAGTGAAAAAGTATTTTTGTACAATACCACTTCAAGCCTTTGGTCTGCAATAGCCACAAAGCAAGTGTCAGAATATTATACAAAACCAGATGATTATAGTTTACAGAGGTCAACTACTTTTGTACCCCAGTTCATGCAGGAGTTTGTCCTTTGCTTGATTGATAAAGAGGCATCTAATTCAGCCAGCAAGGAGTATGATCCTTCAGAAGACATTTAAAGAAGGTGCCTTTCAACTGAAGTACAGAGTATTTAATAGTTCCAAAATGATCACACCATTCCATATTAGCTTTGATACACAGCTGCATCATAAGTTTGGGTCTCAATTTAGTTGACATACTGCACCTTCATGGATTTGTATCAGTTCTGATGAGGTGAGGTAGTTCAACACTAGTGCTGCAAACATTGAAATAGGAAGAGTCCAGGGAAGTATATGCATTCCAAATGGAATTGTACCACTTCATACTGGAGGAAATTTCATCCATAAAGGAGATTATAGTATAGTCAATGTAGAGACCATTGATGGAAAGTATAGTAGAACCTCAGAGTTATGAACACCAGAGTTACGAACTGATCAGTCAACCACACACCTCATTTGGAACCAGAGGTACGCAAACAGGCAGCAGCAGAGACAACAACAAAAATACAGTACTGTGTTGAATACAAACTGCTAAAAAAAATGGGGGGAGGAGCAGTATTTTTCTTCTGCACACTAAAATTTCAAAGCTGTATTAAGTCAATGTTCAGTTGTAAACTTTTGAAAGAATAACCACAACATTTTGTTCAGCGTTACGAACATTTCAGAGTTACAACACCTGGGGAATGGAGGTTGTTTGTAACTCTGAGGCTCTACTGTATACCTTCCATTAAAGGGTTAGAGTAGTATTTCAAGAACAGTCTGCAGATAGTCTAGCATCACAAGAAATACCACTGAAGCACAGGAAGGGAAAATCACTTACTCTCCCTGGACAATCAGAGTTTCATATGCAATGTGTAGCATCTGAAAAACCTAGAACACCTCAGAGTTAACTTCCCATGAAAACGTACTTGAGAAAATCAACTCTGTAGTCAGAACAATCTTCCCTGCAAAGAACTGTGTACATGCCAAGGCAATGAAGACTGTGGTAATCCACTCACACTCGATACATCATAACGAGGAACAAGATTATGATGTTGACTGGAAGTGTCACCTGCACTATTACATTTCAATTATACCCATACAAATTTGTTAGATTGTTGTGATGCTCTGAGGTCACAAAGAAATCCAATTCTACATCTTGAAATAATAGTCGTTAAACAAACAAACTTATGCAAATATTTCCCAGTGATCATTTTAATGTGTTCATGGTATTATCTTTTATCCCTGTTTCTATGGTAACAGCACCATTTGACAACTTCACATCATACTTCATCTTAAACTATACATAATAAGCTTTCAAAATTATATATAATGTGAGTGCGCATAGAGCGTATATTAAGTTGACCAAATCAGAGTTCCTTTTTTTTTTGTTTAATAAAGGAAATGGGGCCTTTTTTGGGAAGAATGCATCTTGAGACTATGATTAACCCTTTGGGAGCTGCCCAGCTTTCACCCATATAACATACTATCATCACTTCTGAAGAGGCTTTGTAAATTAAGGACACATGAGCCTGCCTTAAGCCACAGCCTACAGTTCTCTGTGTGGGTGCATGAAGCCCTGAAATGCAGAGGAAATATTACATGTTCCATGGCACAAAGGAAGGGTTCACAAAGCAGAGAGCATATTCTGGGGAACCCACTGTGTTCTGCAGAGCAAAGGTCTGATGTGGCACTCCGTGCAGGAGAGTAGAAGGTGAAAGAGAACAAGGGATCATTTGCAGTGCCAAACAACTATACTGAACCAAGTAATTAACAGATAATGCTAGATGTTCATAACTCTATACTGCTCTTTCTACATATTAGACATTTTAGAGAACTCTCCCATAAGAGGAGAGAGTTCCAAGAGGGCCACGGACACAACAGGAAGATGGCCTGTTGTCCTGCACTGTTCTGTTCTGCAGGGTTGACTGCCACAGTTAACCACTGAATGCCTCTGTCAAGGTTCCTCCCCCACTCTGAACTCTAGGGTACAGATGTGGGGACCTGCATGAAAACCTCCTAAGCTTACTTTCACCAGCTTAGGTTAAAACTGCCTCAAGGTACAAATTAATTTTATCCTTTGACCCTGGATTTCCACTGCCACCACCAAACTTTAACTAGGTTTACTGGGAAACGTAGTTTGGACACGTCTTTCCCCCCAAAATCCTCCCAACTCTTGCACCCCACTTCCTGGGGAAGGTTTGGTAAAAATCCTCACCAATTTGCATAGGTGACCACAGACTCAAACCCTTGGATCTGAGAACAATGAAAAAGCATTCAGTTTTCTTACAAGAAGACTTTTAATAGAAATAGGAGTAAATAGAAGTAAAGAAATCCCCTCTGTAAAATCAGGATGGTAGATACCTTACAGGGTAATTAGATTCAAAACATAGAGAATCCCTCTAGGCAAAACCTTAAGTTACAAAAAAGGTACACAGACAGGAATAGTCATTCTATTCAGCACAGTTCTTTTCTCAGCCATTTAAAGAAATCATAATCTAACACATACCTAGCTAGATTACTTACTAAAAGTTCTAAGACTCCATTCCTGTTCTATCCCCGGCAAAAGCAGCATACAGACAGACACAGACCCTTTGTTTCTCTCCCTCTTCCCAGCTTTTGAAAGTATCTTGTCTCCTCATTGGTCATTTTGGTCAGGTGCCAGCGAGGTTACCTTTAGCTTCTTAACCCTTTACAGGTGAGAGGATTTTTCCTCTGGGCCAGGAGGGATTTTAAAGGGGTTTACCCTTCCCTTTATATTTATGACAGCCTCCCAGTGAGGTGAACTAAAGTTGAGGGTGTGACAGGTTGGATCAAAGAAACCCCCTGGGGGCTGCCAACTGATGTGCCAAGACTACCTCTGCTTTCCCTGCCAGCTTGGGACTCCAGAACCTTGCCTGGCTGTGCCAGACATGCTTGCCAGCCAAAAACACAGACAGTCTGAACCACATCCCATAAATTGCAAGCTTAACTGAAAGCAGTTTAAGAAGTGTTCCTGTCTTTAACACTCAGGTGCCCAACTCCCAATGGGGTCTAAACCCCAAATAAATCCATTTTACCCTGTATAAGGCTTATACAGGGTAAACTCATAAATTGTTCGCCCTCTATAACACTGATAGAGAGATATGCACAGCTGTTTGCTGCCCCCCCTCCCCCGTATTAACACATACTCTGGGTTAATTAATAAGTAAAAAGTACAGGAAGTAGGATTTAAGTGGTTCCAAGTAGTAACAGACAGAACAAAGTAAATTACCAAACAAAATAAAATAAAACACGCAAGTCTATGCCTAATACAGTAAGAAAACTGAATACAGATAAAACCTCACCCTCAGAGGTGTTCCAGTAAGCTTCTTTTTACAGACTAGTCTCCTGGTGGTCTGGGTCCAGCAATCACTCACACCCCATGTAGTTACTGTCCTTTGTTCCAGTTTCTTTCAGGTTTCCTTTGGGGTTGAGAGGCTCACTCTTGAGTCAGCTGAAGACAAAATGGAGGGGTCTCCCAGGGATTTAAATAGACTTTCTCTTGTGGGTGGACACCCCTCCCTCCCCCTGTGTAGAATCCAGCTACAAAATGGAGTTTTGGAGTCACATGGGCAAGTCACATCTCCATGCAGGACTCAGTTTTTACAGGCAGCCGCCATTGCCCACATGCTATCTTGAATGTCTTCAGGAAGACTTCTTATGTAGATTGGAGCCTTCCAAGATCCATTGTTTGTTAAGTGTTTCTTGACTGGGCACTTAAGTTGCACATTCCTTTCTCAAGAAGCTGACCAAATGCTTACTAAGGCTACTTAAAAATCAAGCAAGTACACAGCCAATATTCATAACTTCGAATATAAAATGATACATGCATACAAATAGGAGGAATAGATTCAGTGGATCATAACCTTTATAGACATATGTTACATGGCATATGTAGCATAAAACATATTCTAGTTATGTCATATATACATTCATAAGCATATTTCCATGAAGCCTTATGGGGTGCACCATCACAGAGGGTGCTCAGCACCATGCAGGATCCTTTGCACATCCACTAGTTCAAAACCTTGCAAAGTGGGTGGAGCAGTAGGCCACACCCTTTACTTCATCCCATAACCTGCATGGAACAGCAAAATATAGTAGCTTGGGGCTGAGGAGTCCATTTTGCAGCCATGAGTACATTTCCCTGAGTACCCAGCCTGCTTAATTTGGACTGTATACCCTGTTGTAGAATTGGGCCCTAAATGTACAGGACCAGATCCTCAGGTCAAGATTCTTATTTACACTAATGCCCCCTTATGTGGCTAGAGTGGTATATAGCGGTGTTTGTGTTAATGAGAATTCAGGCCTTAGCTAGCATATATTGGTATAGCTCCATTGACTTCAGCGGAGATACTCTATTTTACACCAGTTGATGATTTGGTCCAGAATTGTGTATTTTAAAATGTGATTAAAATCATGTTGAGCCAAATCCTTGATTGGTATGGAGCTACACCAATTTACACTAGATAAGAACATGGCCCATTTTTGCCAAAATGTGAAGATCATATTTACATAGCAAAGAATAATCTAAACTTTGCAATAATCACTGTGCTTGTATTATGGGTCCAATAAATCTCTTTTCCTCAACATTATGTTGTTAATTTTACTGCAAAGCCACTAAACTGAACAGTACTTCAATAATTATATCAAAACCAGCATTTCAAAGGGAATAAAAACAAACATTGAATTTCCTCATAAATTGCCGTGTGACACGCTTTCAGCAATAAAAGTCACTAAACCCAAGAGAAGGCATGAAAAGACTTTTTTTGTTAAATACCTTTTTAAAAGATAATTTAATTAAAATACGATATGAATGTAGTGGGTTTTCAAAAGTGTTTAAAGGACACTGGGGTATATTTAATGCAGAATAATTAAGACACTTACTAACTTGCGCCTAAATATTTGACTTTCAGATTGCTGAAATGGATTCCTTGCCTAAAATGTATTCATTAAAAAAAAAACCCACACACACACTTGGAGTTAATTGAGGTTTTTAGCATGAGATTTGTGTGTGAAGCAGCATGTTGGTACATTGTGAACTGCTCCAGAGACAGGCATAAATCCCTTCTTGCACCAAAGGGGTAATAATCTGCTGCTGGTCCAAACCAGTAACAGTACTCGCTTCCTGGTCCATACTAGTAGAAAGTTATTCCTACCTCGGTCATCTCTGTTGACTAGTGCCCATGGTGGGTGTTGGGGGCAGGCAGGAAGAATCCACCCTTTCCCAGACCCTCCCCACCCACCTACTCAGTGGCAATCAGAACTTGCTTACCTGTGTATGGCCAAAGCCAAGGTCTGGGCAGACAGTGCAGAAATGTAAGGAAGGTGCATAATCCAATCAAAATGTACCCATTAAAATACTGGGGCCTGATTCTGACACCCTGAGTCAGAGTAGTAACTTACTATGTAAGTAGTCTTATTCACTTCAGTGTAATTACTCATGGAGTAAGGTACAATCGAACATGAATCAGTGTAACAGATCCAGGCCCTTGGTGATTTGGCTTGACAACCCTGTATTCTGAAATAGTGAGTAATGGGAAATGAAGGATACGGGGGGCACCCAGCAATGACAAAGAGCAACTCACTATAAATTATTTCAGATATAGAGATTACCTTAAAATGTACTAATAAGCAATGTATACCAAATGGCAGTTACCAATAGAAAGACTTGATTTAGTCCTAGTAATAAAAGACATGATTTATATAGTTCATGGTGTCGCTATCTCCTTGAAGTAATTTGTATTAGGTTTCCAAAATCTCTTTGGCTTAAAAACATTACTTCTAGTAGTCTTACAAAAAGGAACACAAGAGGGATTTTAAATGTATCTAGAATGCAGCTTCTGAAGGGGCTATGAGCGATCTTCTAAGCCACCATGAAAACATATGCTATGTCCAAATCTATACCGATTTTCTGGGACAGAGATATGATTTGTTCTTGTTTTCTAAGATCTGTTTTCATATAGAAAAATATTCCATCATTTATGGGAATATGTCCTGGGAACATTCTTTTCAATGCAGTGATATATATCGTAGCAAATTTTTAAATTATGTAGTATTACTTTAAACAAGAGCATAAAAATCTTTGCCGTAGTGCGTGAGCCTGTACATACTTAATTTTTCCAGACTTCATTATAATGTTTCCCATCAGACTACTGTATTCTCTAATACTTGCGAACTTTAAGGTTCTGCTCAAGGAAAGAATATAAACAATAGTAATTCTTTACTCAAGTCATTAGCATTATCAAGGATCTTTATGCCAATGCATGGAGGAAAGAAGGAATGTGCTAGAAGACACCCTTTATTTGTTTGACCTGTGCAAGGACTTATTCCAACAACAGTCTTTATTCTTCAGCTCAGCATGTCTCCAAAGGTAGCAAAAAGTATCAGGAAGAAGGTAGGGGTTGCAGCATCCTTTAGGATGATATAGCTGGTGCTGTTTCTCTGCATAGTGGGTTGTTTGAGCTATCTAGTTACTGAGAGCCACCTAAGTAAATTGGCAGAGCTCTCTTGGAGTCAATGGAATTAGATAGACTTATGCTGGAAAAGGAATCTAGTCCAATGATTTTAACTGAAGTGCCTCAAAGTATTTGAGAAACATGAATTAGTCCTCTCAAGACTGCCACAAGGTAGTTATGGCTATTTTACATACAGCAAAAAGCAGAGAAGTTATGTCGAGAACTGTCAAATTTGAGTGCATAAAATTAAGCACTTAAATCCATATTTAGGCAGAAAAATCAGAGGAGATGAGCACCTGCAGCTCTCATTGTGTTGCAGATGTTCATCAACTAAAAACTGTGCTTAATCACTTGATACACTCCTGTCAAGGCTGAATCCCCACTCTGGCACTTCGAGTACAGAAGGTGGAGGCCCACAAGGATATTAAAAATTAATACTTGCCACTCCAGGCTTGTATTATACTCCCAAGGTTACAGCTTTTCTCTGATCTTGGCTTGGTAAATGCTGCCACCACCCAAATGCAAAAAAAAAAAAACCCACAACCCAAAAAACCCTTTGAAGACAGGAAGGAGCACTTGGGAATTCCTCCCTGTGGGGTACCCTCAAGCCCTTTCACCGCTTTCAGGGAAGAGCTGAGAAAGAAAACAAAGGAAATTAGCTGTGGCTACTAGCTAATCAAACAACATTCACAAACCTCTTAGGACACCAAAAATCCAATCCTGTTTTTAAAAAAGATAAATTTTATTAGAAAAAAATGAAGAAAATACATCTGGAATTTAGGCTTTTGCTAGATTTTAAAAGAGCAATTCCAAAAACTAAGTATGAAGAATAGCTTTCTTGGGGTCCAGCTTAAAAGTTACAAGCAAACAAAAGCACCTGGGGTTTACCACAGAGCCAAAATAAAGAAATAAACCTGATAGCATCTATTTAAACATTCCCTGTCCAATGATTTCTTCTAGGTATGGAAGATGAATTTTCATACCTGGTTCAAGCCTTACACAGCATTCATGCTTATGGCATTGCTGCTCCATGTCTCCTTCTCCAGAGAACAACAGGCAAAGGGGAACTATTTCCCTGCCCCATTTTAAAAAGTTCTAGCCTTCCCATTGGCTCTTTTGATCAGGTGCCCACTCCTTTTCTTTTACCTGTGGGCTTGTTAACCCTTTACAGGTAAAGTAAGCAGAGAACAGACATCAAGAGGGATTTTAAAGCTAACTGGCTGGCTGGGTGTCCATAAAAGGGAGCTCCCCGCCCCTTCTTTTATCATAACTCAATACAACATATGAAACTTCAAAATGAGTCACACAAATACTGCTCCACCCATATATGAAGGCAAGGTATCTTAGCTCTTTGACCCACCACAGTAGCATTTAACTTCAAAAAGGAGAACTACACAAACATGAGGAAGCTTGTTAAATGAAAATGAAAAGGAACGGTCATAAAAGTGAAATATTTGCAGGCTGCATGGAAACTATTTAAAAACACCATAATAGAGGCTCAAATTAATGTATACCCCAAACAAAAACAAAACACAGCAAGAGAACCTGGACTTCAGGAAAGCAGACTTCGACTCCCTCAGGGAACAGATGGCCAGGATCCCCTGGGGGACTAACATGAAGGGGAAGGGAGTCCAGGAGAGCTGGCTGTATTTCAAGGAATCCCTGTTGAGGTTACAGGGACAAACCATCCCGATGAGTCGAAAGAATAGTAAACATGGCAAGCGACCAGCTTGGCTTAATGGTGAAATCCTAGCGGATCTTAAACATAAAAAAGAAGCTTACAAGAAGTGGAAGGTTGGACATATGACCAGGGAAGAGTATAAAAATATTGCTCGGGCATGTAGGAAAGATATCAGGAGGGCCAAATCGCACCTGGAGCTGCAGCTAGCAAGAGATGTCAAGAGTAACAAGAAGGGTTTCTTCAGGTATGTTGGCAACAAGAAGAAAGCCAAGGAAAGTGTGGGCCCCTTACTGAATGAGGGAGGCAACCTAGTGACAGAGGATGTGGAAAAAGCTAATGTACTCAATGCTTTTTTTGCCTCTGTTTTCACTAACAAGGTCAGCTCCCAGACTGCTGCGCTGGGCATCACAGAATGGGGAAGAGATGGCCAGCCCTCTGTGGAGATAGAGGTGGTTAGGGACTATTTAGAAAAGCTGGACGTGCACAAGTCCATGGGGCCGGACGAGTTACATCCGAGAGTGCTGAAGGAATTGGCGGCTGTGATTGCAGAGCCCTTGGCCATTATCTTTGAAAACTCGTGGCGAACGGGGGAAGTCCCGGATGACTGGAAAAAGGCTAATGTAGTGCCAATCTTTAAAAAAGGGAAGAAGGAGGATCCTGGGAACTACAGGCCAGTCAGCCTCACCTCAGTCCCTGGAAAAATCATGGAGCAGGTCCTCAAAGAATCAATCCTGAAGCACTTACATGAGAGGAAAGTGATCAGGAACAGTCAGCATGGATTCACCAAGGGAAGGTCATGCCTGACTAATCTAATTGCCTTTTATGATGAGATTACTGGTTCTGTGGATGAAGGGAAAGCAGTGGATGTATTGTTTCTTGACTTTAGCAAAGCTTTTGACACGGTCTCCCACAGTATTCTTGTCAGCAAGTTAAGGAAGTATGGGCTAGATGAATGCACTATAAGGTGGGTAGAAAGCTGGCTAGATTGTCGGGCTCAACGGGTAGTGATCAATGGCTCCATGTCTAGTTGGCAGCCGATGTCAAGTGGAGTGCCCCAGGGGTCGGTCCTGGGGCCGGTTTTGTTCAATATCTTCATAAATGATCTGGAGGATGGTGTGGATTGCACTCTCAGCAAATTTGCGGATGATACTAAACTGGGAGGAGTGGTAGATACGCTGGAGGGGAGGGATAGGATACAGAAGGACCTAGACAAATTGGAGGATTGGGCCAAAAGAAATCTGATGAGGTTCAATAAGGATAAGTGCAGGGTCCTGCACTTAGGATGGAAGAATCCAATGCACCGCTACAGACTAGGGACCGAATGGCTAGGCAGCAGTTCTGCGGAAAAGGACCTAGGGGTGACAGTGGACGAGAAGCTGGATATGAGTCAACAGTGTGCCCTTGTTGCCAAGAAGGCCAATGGCATTTTGGGATGTATAAGTAGGGGCATAGCGAGCAGATCGAGGGATGTGATCGTTCCCCTCTATTCGACACTGGTGAGGCCTCATCTGGAGTACTGTGTCCAGTTTTGGGCCCCACACTACAAGAAGGATGTGGATAAATTGGAGAGAGTCCAGCGAAGGGCAACAAAAATGATTAGGGGTCTAGAGCACATGACTTATGAAGAGAGGCTGAGGGAGCTGGGATTGTTTAGTCTGCAGAAGAGAAGAATGAGGGGGGATTTGATAGCTGCTTTCAACTACCTGAAAGGGGGTTCCAAAGAGGATGGCTCTAGACTGTTCTCAATGGTAGCAGATGACAGAACGAGGAGTAATGGTCTCAAGTTGCAATGGGGGAGGTTTAGATTGGATATTAGGAAAAACTTTTTCACTAAGAGGGTGGTGAAACACTGGAATGCGTTACCTAGGGAGGTGGTAGAATCTCCTTCCTTAGAGGTTTTTAAGGTCAGGCTTGACAAAGCCCTGGCTGGGATGATTTAACTGGGAATTGGTCCTGCTTCGAGCAGGGGGTTGGACTAGATGACCTTCTGGGGTCCCTTCCAACCCTGATATTCTATGATTCTATGATTCTATGACCAAAAAATGACACCTTGTCTAAAGAAGTAAAAGAGGCAGTTAGAGGCAAAAAGGCATCCTTTAAAAACTAGAAGTCAAATCCTATGATGGATAATAGAAAGGAGCATAAACTCTGGCAGGTCAAGTGTAAAAGCATAATTAGACAGGGCCAAAAAAGAACTTAAACAGCAATAAGAGACAAACACTAACAGAAAGTTTTTTGTAATTACATCACAAGTAGGAAGCCTGCCATACAAGTAGTGGGACCACTGGATGATCAAGGTGCAAAAGGAGCACTCAAGGAAGACAAGGCTGATGTGGAGAAGCTAAATTAATTCTTTTAATCGGTTTTCACTGCAGGGGATGTAAGGGAGATTCCCACACCTGAGCTAATCTTTTTAAATCTGAGGAACTATTCCAGATTGAGGTGTCATAAGAGAAGGGTTTGGGACAAACTGATAAATTAAACAGTAATAAGTCACCAGGACCAGGTGGTATTAATCCAAGAGTCCTAAAGAAACTCAAACATGAAACTACAGAACTACTAGCTGTGGTATGTAACCTATTGCTTAAATCAGCCTCTGTTTCGGATCACTGATGGGATAGCTAACATAACACTGTTTTTTAAAAAAGGCTCCAATGAGATCTTGGCAATTACAGGCCAGTAAGCCTAACTTCAGTACCAGACATATTGGTTGGCACTACAGTAAAGAACAGAATTATCAGACACATAGGTGAACACAATATGTTGGGGAAGAGTCAACACAGCTTTTGTAAAAGGAAATAATGCTTCAGCATTCTATTAGAATTAGCTGAGGATGACGATGAGCAGGTGGACAAGGGTGATCTAATGGATATAGTGCACTTGGACTTTCACAAAGTCTTTGACAAGGTCCCTGTAACAGGGTTGCACTCACCTCTCATGAGCGCCCCCTGGCTGAGCACGTGTGCCTGCTCACTCTCTCTATCTGTTTGTGGTGGGTCTTTGCTGACTCAGCCCTCCAGCCTAGTCGCACAAGGTCTGTGTGAGATCAAAGTAATACAAACCCCTTTCGGGGTACAAGTCCAACAGGGGCCTCTCTCAGTGCCCTCTATAATGTCTCTCTGTTTGTCCCTGCTCCAGAATACAGCAGTCCCTCAGGGTTCCTTACCTGGAGGCAATGTCTTCACCCTTTCAGGGTTTTCTGGCTGTAGCTCTTCAGCTGGGCCACTACAGTTCAGTCCCCCTTCTGGTGTGCCTCAAAGTCCAGGCCACTTTCCCAGTGGCTGGTGGAGGGGACCACGACCCACCCTCTACTCCAGGTCCTAACCCAGGGACCCTATAGATAGCAGCCATCCACAATGTCCCTTTAAATAAACTGCATTGTAGCTATAATTCCTTGAACCACTTCCCCATGGCTTTCACACATTCTTCACCTTTGTCCTCATGGAGTCCCAGCAGCCAGACTGGAGTACTATCCACTGTCCTCCAGCTCTAGCAAGGAACTGCCCTCACTCTGGCCCTGCAGCTCTTCTTATACTAGCCTGCTGGGCCCTGATTGGCTGCTGTCCACACAGATGCTCTAGGCAGCTCACAGGACCTCTGTACTGTCGTTTTCTAGGGCACGGTATAGCAGGGAGTGGCAGGGCCACCAGGCAACCAGCAGGGGGCCTCAGGGCCTGATCCACACCATCACAGTCCCTCACCAAAAGCTCTTAAGAAAATTAAGCAGTCATGGGATGAGAGAGACGGTTCTGTCATGGATCAGTAACTGATTAAAAGATAGCAAACAAAGGCTAGAAATAAATGGTCAATTCTCACAAAGGAGACAGGTAAATAGCAGGGGTCCCTCGAGGAACTTTACTGGGACTGTGTCTTTTAACATATTCACAAATGATCTTGAAAAGGGGATGAACAGTGAGTCCAAAGTGGACTATGAAGAGTTAGAAAGGGATCTCTCAAAACTGAGTAACTGGGCAACAAAATGGCAGATGAAATTCAGTGTTGAAAAGTGCAAAGTAATGCACATTAGGAAAACATAATCCCAATTATACATACAAAATAGTGGGGTCTAAATTAGCTATTACCACTCAAGAAAGAGCTCTTGGAGTCATTGCAAATAGTTCTCTGAAAGCATGTGCTCAATGTGCAGCATCAGTCAAAAAGAATATTAGGAATCACTAGGAAAGGAAGAGATAATATATAAGGAGGAATAGAAGAGATAAATAATAAGACAGAAAATATCATAAAGCCACTATATAAATCCATCATATGCTCTTCTTGAATACTACATGCAGATTAGGGGATGGCTCACCTTCCATATGTGTCAATATATAAATATATAGAACCATACCATAAATAGCTAACTAATACAATAACATATGGTAGAGGAACTCTTGACACTGAGTGAACTCAATTGCATGTTATTTTTCTCTTTCATATGAAGTTTCCAATTCACTAAAGGTAAACATCAAGTCATTATTTCTGGAATGCAGTTATCAAAATTAATATCCGTTGAGTTACTAGTCATAGACGTTGATCTCCAGGAATAATCAGGAGTAATCACATTAATTCAGATCTTTTGGATAGTTCATGAGTCCCAATTTAAATGCTGATGATGTTCATGGGGAAAATGTTTGTGTGTGTGTGTGTTTTTAGGGAGGGCAAACCTTTAAAACAGTACTTTTCAATATCCCCATGGCCCTTTTGTGTTTTTATATCTAATGAGATAGATCAATAAGGGAATATTGTTAAAAAAGAGTGAAACATGAAAGAGAGTAGGTTTATCATTTCTACTGGTATGTCTACACAAAGATAAAAACCCTGCAACTGGCCCAGGTCAGTTGACCTGAGCTCATGGGGCTCGGGCTGTGGGGTTGAAAAATTGCTGTGTAGACATTCGGACTCAGGCTGGAGCCTAAGCTCTGGATCCTGAGAGGGCTGAAGGTCCCAGAACTTGGGCTGTGAGAATGAGTCAGCTGACCCAGGCGAGCCGTAGTCAGGCTGCATGGCTTTTATCACCGTGTAGACATACACTTAAAGGCCTGTGTTGGAAGGGCTTGGTTTCTTATGACATACTTTTGGTCTGGTGAGGTGGATCACTGCTGGTATCTCCGTTTTTTAAAATATCAACCCAGTCCCTCTTCCACTACACTTTGTAATGTTATTATTACAGAAGACAGGGTGGCTTTTGAGATGCCATGACAGAGGAGTAGGTAACAGCAGGTTGCAGCACCTAAGTCCAGACTGCAGGAAGGCACATACCTCTGCTTGGGATCCACAGCCAGGAACTGCTCTCCTGGAGTCCTACAGCTAAGACTTTTTTTTTTTTTTGCAAGAGATGCTTGAGGAGGCAGTGATGGTTCACGCTTTTAGCTCACTGGTTAGCACACTCACCCCTTCTGCTTGATGAGGAGAAAGAGACCTATGTTTGAATCCTCCCTCTCATCACTCGGCTATGGGATATTCTAATGCAGATGTCCCTCAAAACTCTTCTGTTGAAGTTGTTGCATTTTGGCTAATTGAGTCACTGGGCCAGAAAGACAGTAAGAATGACCCTATAGCCTGGTGGCTAGAGGATTTATCTGTGAGGAGGTAGGAAACTCAGAATCCAGTCCCCCTGCTCCAATGAGTCCCAACCCTTTTCCTAGTGGGAAGATTCAGATGACTGGAATGTTGAAAAAATAAATGGTTAACCTATTGAGGAATAACCTATTTAGGAAGGATCAAGTGGGCAAAAGGAGAGTGAGTGTGGTACTCTATGTCAGAAATGGCTTTACCTTTTTCTGAGTTACTGGTAACTCAGAAGCAAATAATCTTGACTGCTAAATGGATAAATGTTCTAACAAATAAAGAAGACGATGGGGTACTAGTTTGTGTCTGCTACAGACCATCAAATCACACTAGTGAACAGGTTTACTGGCAGGTTAATTTGATCAGCTCTATTTTTCATAAATCCTTATCAATTGGCATTAATTATATTACCTTCCTTTGATTCTTTATTAATTGAGTCCCATACCAGTCCTTCCATTATTTTGTCAGGCATTAATGACAGGCTGAATTTTAAATTATTACCTTTCTTCCAGTCTTCTGGAACTTCCCCAGTGTTCCAAGACATATTGCAAAACGATATTAATGGTCCAGGTTGTTACTCAGCCATCTCTTTTAGAACACTTGCATATATCTGGACCTGCCGATTTAAAAATGTCTAGCTTTAATAGCTGCCATTGAACATACTATATAGTTACTGTAGGAATGGAGAGTATTTAATAGAATCATAGAAATGTAGGACTGGAAAGGACTTTGAGAGATCATCAAGTCCACCCCTGCACTTGTATTTATTGAATTTCATCTTGTTGATTTCAGATCATTTCTCTAATTTTCAAGGTTATTTTGAATTCTGACCCTGTTGTCCAAAGTGCTTCTAATCCCTCCCAACTTGGTGTCATCTGCAAATTCATAAGCATATTCTCCACTCCATTATCCAAGTCCTTAATGAAAATATTGAATAGTATCAGACTCAGGACTGATCCCTGCAGGATCTAATTAGATATACCTGTGATGTGGTAAACCAGGTCCCAGCTCCTGTCAAGTCTGTAGGCATCAGCCAAGCACTGACAAATTCATAACTGGAAACCAGATCAGCTCACCTATATGCTACTATTATTTGGGATAGGTGTTAGACTTGTAAGGATGTGTTTACACTCTATAAAATTCTTCTAAATTGCTGAATGCATTAATCTGACTTCTAATGTCTGTATTTCATGCTACAAGGTAACATATACATTTGTTTTAAAATTGTAAAAATGCCTGCTCTGAATTTGTGAACTCAAACAGGAAGGGTGGCTCCCCACTGCCATCCCAGAGGACTATCAAAATTAAGTGTGGACATTGTAGGACAGAAGTTTTGTTTATTGTCCCATCTACCCATGAAGAAGTATATGCAGAAGGCCTTGTTCCACCCATCTGAATTGTGGAAGAGGGAAATAAAGATAGTTGATATGAAGATTTGTTCTCTTTTTTGCTGTGTGGACTCTTAAAAGGGCTGGAACTAAGAAACAAAAAGCAGAGATTCCCAGGGTTGACCTGGGTAAAGCTGACAGATTACTACATCTCTGTCACCTTTTGTAACCATAGACTGAACTCATTTGTGCATATGTGTTGCCTGCTTTACCCTGTAAATAACTAATTTCTTTTCCCTAGCTAATAAATCCTTAATTAGTTTACTGTAGGATTGGCTACACTGTCTTTGGTTGAGATCCGAGGTACAAACTGATTTGGGGTAAGTGACTGGACTCTTGGGAGAAATCTGAATATTTTGTGATCTTTGGTGTAAGAGACCATTTATCACTAAGTGCAGTTTTCCTGGGGAGGCAAGACAGACTGGAGAGCCTAAGGAGACTGTCAGTGACTCCATGGTGAGACTATTACAGTGATGCAGGTGTTCACATCTGTTACTGGACTGGTGACATCTAATTAGAATTTGGGGTATCTGCCCTACTTTGGACAGTCTGTTCTGAGGTTGGCACACATGGTCATGACAGCATGACAGCATGTCAGACAGCATGACAATGCCCTCCCAGTCTGCTGGTGAACCACTGATAACTACTACTCTTTGAGTATGTGTTTCACCCAGTTGTGCACCCACCTGACAGTAATTTCATCTAAACCAGATTTCCCTAGTTTGCTTTTTAGACTCTTACACAGGACTGTGTCCAAAGCCTTACTAAAATCAGTTTTCTCCTCCATGCACTAGGCCAATAGACCTGTCAATGAAGGAAATTAGGTTAGTTTGGCATGAGTTGTCATTGACTGGTTATTTCCTTATAACCTCTCTAGGTGCTTACAAGCTGATTGTTTAGTAATAATTTGTTCCAGTATCTTTTTGGGGACTAAAGTTAGCCTATAATTCTCTAGGTCTTCTTTGTTCCCCTTTTTAAATGAAAGATACTATGTTTGTCCTTCTCCAGGCCTCTGGGAACTCACCCATCCTCCATGAGTTCTCAAAGATAATTGCTAATGTGTCCAAGATTGCTTCAGCTACTTTCTTAAATATTCTAGGATAAAGTTTATCAGGCTCTACCAACTTGAATACATCTAACTTATTGAAATATTCTTTAACCTGTTCTTTCCCTCTTTTGACTTTTGTTCCTTCCCACTTGTTGTTAATATTAATTGTGTTAAATATCTGGTTACCATTAATGTTTTCAGTTAACACAGAAGCAAAATAGGCACTAAACACCTCATCCTTCTTGATGTCATCCATTATTAGTTCTCCTTCCCTGCTGCATAGAGAGGGCCTACACTTTCCTTCATCTTTCTCTTGTTCCTAATGTATGTAAAGAACCTCTTCTTATTGGCGTTTATGTCCCTTGATAGGTATAACTCACTTTGTGCCTTAGCTCTCTGATTTTATACCTATATGCTTGTGTTATTCTTTTGTGCTCATCCTTATCAATTTGTCCATGTTCCCACTTTTTGTAAGATTGCTTTTTGATTCTGAGGTCATTCAAGAGATCCTGATGGAGCCATATAGGCCTCTGACTATTCTTCCTATCTTTCCTTTGCATTGGGATAGTTTATAATTTTGCCCTTATTATTTCTTCCTTGAGAACCTGCCAATTCTCCTGACCTCCTTTATCCCTTAGACCCATAGACTTTAAGGTCAAAGGGACCATCGTGATCATCTAGTCTGACCTCCTGCACATTACCGGCCACAGAACCTCACCCACTCCTGAAACAGACACCTAAACTCTGGCTGAGTTATTGAATTCTTCAAATAATAGCTGAAAGACTTCAAGTAACAGAGAATTCACCATTTACACTAGTTTAAACCTGCAAGTGACCCATGACCCATGCTGCAGAGGAAGGTGAAAACCCCCAGGGTCTCTGCCAATCTGACTTCCAGACCCCAAATATGGAGATCAGTTAGAGGCTGAGCATGTGGGCAAGACCTGACAGGAAGATCCCTGGGAAAAAATTCTCTGTATTAACTCAGAGCCCTCCCCATCTAGAGTCCTGTCTCCAGCAGCGCAGACTTTTCCTACTGGCAGTCGCCAATGGATCACATACCATTGCCAGCAGTCTCATCATACCATCCCCTTCCATAAACTTATCAAGCTCAGTCGTGAAGCCAGTTAGGTTTTTTGCCCCCACTGCTCTCCCTGGAAGGCTGTTCCAGAACTTCACTCCTCTGATGGTCAGAAACCTTCACCTAATTTTGAGCCTAAACTTGTTGATGGTCAGTTTATAGCCATTTGTTTTTAGGCCCACACTGGTGCTTAACTTAAATAATTCCTCTCCCTCCCTGGTATTTATCTCTCTGATGTATTTATAGAGAGCAGTCCTATCTCTCCATAGCTTTGTTTTGGTTAGGCTAAAGAAGCCAAGCTCTTTGAGTCTCCTTCACAAGATAGGTTTTCCTTTCCTCGGATCATCCTAGTAGCTCTTCTCTGCACCTGTTCCAGTAAACAGTGGAGACCAGAATTGCACACACTATTCGAGGTAAGGTCTCATCAGTGCCTTGCATAATGGTACTAATACTTCCCTGTACCAACTGGAAATACCAAGCCTGAAGCATCCTAGGCATTAGCCTTTTCCACAGCTGTATCACATAGACGGATCATAGTCATCTTGCGATCAAACAGTACACCCAGGTCTTTCTACTCCTTTAAAAAGAAAAGAAGTACTTGTGGCACCTTAGAGACTAACCAATTTATTTGAGCATAAGCTTTCGTGAGCTACAGCTCACTTCATCCGATGAAGTGCGCTGTAGCTCACGAAAGCTTATGCTCAAATAAATTGGTTAGTCTCTAAGGTGCCACAAGTACTCCTTTTCTTTTTGCGAATACAGACTAACATGGCTGTTACTCTGAAGCTTTTCTACTCCTTTGTCATTTCCAACTGATAAGTTCCCATCTTACAGCAAAAATTCTTATTGTTAGTCCCTAACTGCATAACCTTGCACTTTGCTCTATTAAATTTCATCTGATTTCTATTACTCCAGTTTACAAGGTCATCCAGATCTTCTTGTATGATATTCGGGTCCTCCTTTGTATTGGCAATACCTCCCTACTTTGTATCACCCACAAATTTTACTATTATACACTCACTTTTTGTGCTAAAATCAGTAATAAAAATGGTAAATAAGATTAATCTGAAGACGGATCCCTGAGTAACTTCACTAGTAACCTCCCTCCAGCCTGACAGTTCTCCTTTCAGTATGACCTGTTGTAGTCACCCCTTAACCAATTCCTTATCCACCTTTCAATTCTCATATTAATCCCCATCTTCTCCAATTTAACTAATAATTTCCCATGTGGAACTGTATCAAATGCCTTACTAAAATCCACATATATAAGATCTACTACAGTGATCCCCAACCTTTCTGTGGGAATAGTATATTCCTATTCCCAGAAGACTGTGGCAGGCACCAGACACCCCGCTGCCAAAATGCCGCCGAGAAACAGCAGTAACAAGAAGTGCCTCCACTGAAATGCAGCCAAGAAACAGCAACGCTTTTCAGCGGCATTTCGGCCGTGCGGTGTCCTGCGGACGCACACAACTGCCCCGGCTGCTGCCATTGCTCCCGCTGGCACCGCGTTGGGGACCCCTGATCTACTGCATTTCCTATGTCTAAAAGTCAGTTATCTTCTCAAAGAAGGATATCAGGATCGTCTGGCATGATTTACCTTTTGTAAAACCATGTTGTATTTTATCCCAGTTACATTCATCTCTATGTGCATAACTACTTTCTCTTTCAAAATGTGTTCCAAGACCTCACATACAATTGAGGTCAACCCAACAGGCCTGTATTTTCCTGGATCACTTTTTTCCCCTTTCTTAAAAATAGGGACCATATTAGCAATTCTCCAGTGACAGGGTACGACCCCTGAGTTTACAGAGTCATTAAAAATCCTTGCTAATGGCCTTGCAATTTCATGTGCCAGTTCCTTTAATATTCTAGGATGGAGATTATCCGAGCCCACCAATCTAGTCTCATTGAGCTGTTTGAGTTTGACTTCCACTTCCACCTCAGATGTGGTAATTTCTGCCTCCATCTATATCCTTGTTGTCATTAGCTACCCTGCCACTACCCCTAAGCTCTTCATCAGCCTCATTAAAAAATGAGATAAAGTATTTGTTTAGGTGTTGGGCCATGCCTAGATTACCTTTAATCTCCACCCTATCTGTACAGGGAGATGTCAGCAAACCAGTAAAGTGCATGAAACCACCATGGCTTATTGCTAAAAGCAGCCAAGTCAGGAGACTGTAAAGTGGCCATGTAGCAAACTTAGCTTGACCAAGGCAGGAGGGGAGGGGGCTTGGAGTGCCACAGAAAGGGCAGCTTGATCCCTCATCCTTCCTGATTAGAATTGTGTTGAAGTTGCTGATACATGCATTTTAGAAGAGCAGGATGTGCCCCAGGAATGTCTATTGGGGCCTCAAGGCTGCAAACTCTGGAAAAACCCACACCTGGTTAATCAATAATCAGAAGGAGCCTCTTGCTTGACCATTGGAACTGCTTGCTTAACAAGTTTTCTTTAAGGGACATGTCATTCTATTATTAAATGTAATGTATAAATAAGGGAGAAAAGTTTGAGGTAGGGGGACTCTTTGGCACTGGACTCTCCCTCTGGATGCATCTTGTGTTCCCCACTGGCAGACAGGATGCCGCTGTGCCACTTGAGAGCCACACTCAGCTTCAGTAATTATCGAGGGTTGGGGGTGTTTTACTAACCTGCTGCGGACATGTGTAAGTGCTTGTGACTAAGTAAAGTGTAGCTTTAAGTGAAAGCACTCTTATGTTGTCCTGTTTGTGCCAGCCATCTATCAGTCGGACAGTCGTGTCTCCCCGGATTTATTTCCTGACACCACCTCGCACAGAGTAAAAGTTACCAAGAGCTTTGGGTTGAAAGAACCCAGACAACACATCCTCAGTGCTTTGTGGTCCCACTTCTTCTTTTCTTGTTTTCTTCTTATTTATATGACTGTCAAACCTTTTACTATTGGTTTTAATTTCCTTTGCAAGATCCAATTCTGCTTGACTTTTGGCAGTTCTCACTTTATCCCTGAACTTTCTGACCTCCAAGAGGTAGCTTTCCTTGCTGATCCATCCCATCTTCCATTCCCTACAGGCTTTCTGCTTTCTCTTAATCACCTGTTTGAGATGCTTGCTCATCCAGCTTGGTGTACAACCCTTCCCTACATTTTTTTTCTCCTTGCATGGCATGCAGACTTCAGATAGCTTCTGCAACTTTGACTTAAAGTAATTCTAAGCCTCCTCCACATTCAGATCCTTGAGTTATTTGGTCCCGTCCACTTCCCTAACCAATTCCCTCAATTTTTTAAAATTAGCTCTTTTGAAATCAAAGACGCTTGTTGCAGATCTATTTTTGTTTTTTCCTTCCATTTAGTTTAACTCCCTGATCACTAGAACCAAGGTTGTCCCCTACAACCAGTTTTTCTATGAGGTCCTCACTACTCACAAATAACAAATCTAAAATGGCATCACCTCTTATTGGTTCAGCATCTATTTGGTGAAGAAATCTGTCAGCTATCACATCCAAGAAAATCTGGACTCTACCATTATTAGTAGCACTTGTCCTCCAATCTATATCTGGGAAGTTAAAGTCTCCTATAATCATACAATTCCCAGTAGTATTTATTTTATTAAAAACATTAAAGAGGTCTCTCTCCATATCCAAATTGGATCCTGGTGGTTTGTAGCATGCCCCAAGCACTATATCTGGGGAACCTCTAGTAGCTTTCTTCCCCAAAGTGATTTTGGCCCAAACAGACTCTGTCTTATCCATTCCATCACTTCTAATTTCTTTACAGTCTACCTCATCATTAATATGCAATGCTACTCCACCACCTTTGTATTTCCTGAACAACACATACCCATGAGCAGAGGGCATAATAGGCCAGGGAAGGCTAAGCCTTCCCTGGCGCAGCTGCTCCAGAGGAACACCTGGGCCACGGTGGCCCTGCCCCTTCCCCAAAGCCCCCCACCTACCCCCTGCTGTTGCTGCCACCTGCCTACCTGCACTCCACGCCCCCCCCCCCCCCCCCGGTCCCCGCTGCTTGCCACATCGCTTCTCCTTGTGGGTGGGGGAGTGAGGAGGGATGCTGCAAGCAAGAGGTGGGCACAGGGGTCTGGCAGGGGAGTGAGGAGGCTCAGCTGGACACTGGGGCTGCTGGCTTGGACTGGGGGGAGGGGGGTGCAGTTTCTGCCTGGAACTTGGGCAGCGGCTCGGCCCGGTGCTCAGGTGGGAGCAGCTCACTGCTGTGCTTGGGTTGGGGGGGGGGAGCAGCTCGGTGCGGTGCCTGGGCGGTGGGGAGCAGCTCAGCATGACTCAGCCGAGAGCTAAGGCTGCAGGGAGTGGTTCAGCCTGGCGCTCAGGAGGGGATCGGCCTGGCCTGGCACTCGGCCCAGTGCTGGGGCTAGCACAGGGAGGCTGGGATGGGTGAGCCGGGGCTCCTCTGGTTGTGCGGCGGCCCTCAGGCTCCTCCTGTTATGAGGGGGTGGGTTTCAGGGCTCTGGCATGCGGGGGGGAGGGGCCAACAGGTTAGCCTCCCCAAAGTGTGGGTTCACCTGCCACCCATGCACATACCCTTCAATACCTGTACTCCACTCATGACTACTATTCCACCATGTTTCTGTTATCCCTGTAACATCTTTTTTCACTTTCTACACCAGTAGTTCTAGTTCCTCCATTTTGTTACCCATGCTCCTTGCATTGGTGTAGAAACATCTTAACTGTTGCTGTTTGGCTTTGTCCACATTCCTCACCTAATTGGGTACAGTCATTCTACTGCCAGTATTGCCTATCTGACTGGCCTCAGCACTATCCTTCCTCCTAATGTCCATTCTTCTACCCATTGCTGTTCCTTTCTCCATTGCTGTATCCATTCTTACTTGATTTTCCCCTCTGTCAATGTTAAAATCAGGTGTGGAGATTACATGAGCATTTTCCAGCCATCTCCCTTGAGTTTCTAGTTTAAAGCTCTCTTAATGAGTTGTGCCAACCTCCATCCCAGAAGTCTATTTCCCTCCCTACTCAGGTGGAGTCCATCCCATGAGAATTGTCATCTGTCCATGAATGCCTCCCAGTGGTCAAACATCACAAAGCTCTCCTTATAGCACCACTGCCTGAGCCATCTGTTGATCATCATAATCTTGTCTTACCTTCATTCTCCTCCTCCCACTGAAGATTGCCTGATCCTCCAATTCCTTAAGCATCTTCCCCAGTCTGGCATAGTCTCCCTTGGTCTCCATAGTCTCCCATAGTCTCACTGGTAAGCTTGGAGCAAGCAAACAATATGCCTTTTAATACTACTAAATATAAAATAATATAACTAGGAAGAAAGAGTATAGGGCTGTACTTGTAGAATAGGAGACTCTATCCTGGGAAGCAGTGACTCTTAAGAGGACCTAGGGGTCATGGTGGATAATGCAGCTGAACATTAGCTCCTAGTGTGATGCTCTGGCTAAAAGAGCTAATGTGATCCTTAGATGTAAAAATGGGAATACTGAGTAGGGTGGGAGGTTGTATTACCTCCACTTGGCACTGATGTGACTGCTGCTGGAGTACTATGTCCAGTTCTGGTGCCCCCAGTTCCTGAAGATTATTAGAAAATTGGAACGGGTGCAGAGAAGAGCCACGAGAATGATTAAAGGATTGGAAAACATGCCTTATAGTGACAGACTCGATATGCTTAGTTTAACCAAAAGAAGGTTAAAGTGTAACTTGATTACAGTCTGTAAGTATCTAGATGGGGAAAAGCAATTTGATATGTGTTCTTCAGTCTAGCAGACAAAAGTATAATATCCAATGGCTGAAAGTTGAAGCTAGACAAATTCAGAGTATAAATAAGGTACGCATTTTTAACTGTGAGCATACTTAACTATTAGAACCACATGCCACGGGTTGTGATGGATTCTTCATGACTGGAAATTTTTAAATCAAGATTTGATGTATTCTAAAAGATATACTCTAGTTCAAACAGGAATTAATTCAGGGAGGTCCTATGGCCTGTGTTATATCAGATCTCAGACTAGATGGTCGCAATAGTCCCTCCTGTCTTTATAATCTATGAATCTATAATGTATGAGATATCTTAAATCAGTACCGAGATTTAAATAGTTGACTGGGCTGAACAGAGAATTTAAGCAAGTGATTGAAAGTTATGTGACCAAACATCTACAATATTAGACACAAGCCAAATTTTGCTTCTGTTATATGCATTCATTCCTGTTAAATTTTACATGGCAACAGGTATAAAGAGGTCAGAATTTGCTCCATAAGGGTGTCAATATTCCTAAAGACACTTTAAGGATGACAAATTTTGGTACCTAAGTAGTTATGCATGATTTTGCACATGTCAACATGATTTAGCAACACACTAATATGAAATAATGTATATAAGTAAATATACTGGCTCTAATCCATGTTGCTAGATAAGATGAAGGGAATGAATCCTTGTAATGCCGTTATCTTAAAATGAATGCAGATGCAGACAAATAGCTCTACAAACAGTACAATTTCTCTTGGGTCTATCTAATTATAGTTCAATTCAGTTAAATTTTCATCTAAAATTATTTGCATTATGGATATATTTAAAACAACATGTATGATATGATTAACTCATGTTCTACAACAAAACTGCTCTAGCAACAACAAATGTGATAAGCCTGTCTGTCATTCTCCCATCAAAACATGTCATTCATTTGCATAGTATTTTCCCTGCAGAGGTCTGAGATTGTTTCTTTCTGATCAATTTCAGAAAAGGAGAAACAGATCATGAATAGACTAATCACATACAATGAAAGTAACAAGGCGAAAAAGAAGCTATTTCAAAATTCTATAAAAAGAAATTGGCTTAAAATTATACTTTTGCAATAAAAAGGTAATTGAAAAATTAAAGCTTTTTAGCACTCGGAGAATACTGCAGACTATGAACAAATATAATTAAGTTTGGACAAACAATGGAGAATATTGGACATTTTGTAATGATCAGATATCAAACCCCATCTTTGGGATAGATTGAGGTGACCCCATCACCCCAGTTATACACACAATGATATTCAGTTACCTAATTTCAAGATAGGCTGTGGACTGCCGATGCTTCCTGCACAACAGCCCTTGGTAGAGATACCTAGAAAAGGGCAGTTCTGTTCATGCTTTACAGGATAATAAAACAATAAATGAAATAAAGAGGTTATTTGAGGGCATACATCTAGTATTGCTCTGCTAAGTCTTTAATCATAGGATCCAATGAAAATAACCATAGAGAAAATGTCTTGCTATAAACTCAAAGCTTTAGAGTAGGGGAAAATCCTGCCAATAATTGAAGAGCAGAAATCCTTAGTACTGGCACAGTCCTCCTTTCCCTCAGCCCAGTACAAGCACAAACACATACCACCCATTTGCTACCAAATGATTTTCAAGTGGTGAATATTTAAGATTGGGGCCCAAGAGCTAACAGCTAAATTGTGGGAAGATAGGAACTGAAAGGAGAAAAAGGGCAAAAGTTGGTAAATGGCAACTAGAACAAAGGGAAAATCTGTAAAGATTCATAACAGGGCCTAACACACTTTTTTAGGGCCTTTGGACTAAAGTTATATCACATATTCCACTGCCAGTCTACATAGCTTCAATTTTAAGAGGCAATAACTCTTTCCAACTATTCAGCTTCCTACTCTTGACACTTCATCTCAATGTCAACAGGACACATTGACAACTACATTTTCCTCTCTCCATGATAAAACAACAGGAAAGGTGGAGCCAGAGCTCAAACAACTGAATGGCAGCATAAGGAAGCCATGGTGGACTGAAGATCGATGCCACCTATAAGGTCACAAACAACAGTGTCATGCAGTTCTAAGAGCCCTGCACCACATGCGCACACCGAACACACTAACCAGAGCGCTTGCCTCAATTCTCCATATGCTTCCCTCTGATTTCTGCCAGCAGGCTGTAGGAGAGCTGCTTCCCCAACTGCTCCTACTCTATTCCCTCTGCTTGGGAAAACTGCTTTAGGGTTACACCTGTTGGCCTCCCAGTCCATGTGGGGAATGGAAGTAAAAGGCAATGGAGTTGGAGGTTGGGACAGGACATCACAACCTGAGGAAAGCTGAAGGCAGGGCTTAGCACCCGGGATATATGGCAATGTGGGGATTTAATCATAGGTGGCAAAGGAGCCAGTCTGGACTTCATAAGTTTCATTTCATAGGGCCTGCAAAACCTAGAGCTGTCCCTTTAAGGAAGGATGTAGCTGGAGTGATGCAAAAGGAATTTAAAGAGAGTCTAAGGATGTGACCCTTGGTTTCAAATACCTATGATCAAGGCTATGCGGGAACATTTAATGTGTTAAGCACTGTCAAGGTTCCCTCCCCACTCTGAACTCTAGGGTACAGATGTGGGGACCTGCATGAAAGACCCCCTAAGCTTATTTTTACCAGCTTATGTTAAAACTTCCCCAAGGTACAAACTTTGCCTTGGCCTTGAACAATATGCTGCCACCACAAACGTTTTAAAAAAGAACAGGGAAAGAGCCCACTTGGAGACGTCTTCCCCCAAAATATCCCCCTAAGCCTTACACCCCCTTTCCTGGGGAAGTCTTGATAAGAATCCACACCAATTTGTACAGGTGAACACAGACCCAAACACTTGGATCTTAAGAACAATGAAAAAGCAATCAGGTTCTTAAAAGAAGAATTTTAATTAAAGAAAAGGTAAAAGAATCACCACTGTAAAATCAGGATACCTTACAGGGTAATCAGATTCAAAACATAGAGAATCCCTCTAGGCAAAACCTTAAGTTACAAAAAGACACAAAAACAGGAATATACATTCCATCCAGCACAGCTTATTTTACCAGCCATTAAACAAAAGGAAATCTAACGCATTTCTCGCTAGATTACTTACTAACTTTACAGGAGTTGTAAGGCTGCATTCCTGATCTGTTCCTGGCAAAAGCATCACACAGACAGACCAACCCTTTGTTCCCCCTCCTCCAGATTTGAAAGTATCTTGTCCTCTCATTGGTCATTTTGGGTCAGGTGCCAACTAGGTTACCTTAGCTTCTTAACCCTTTACAGGTAAAAGGGTTTTGCCTCTGGCCAGGAGGGATTTTATAGTTCTGTATACAGAAAGGTGGTTACCCTTCCCTTTATATTTATGACAAGCACCATGCAACAAGACCCATTAGCAAATATTTCTTGAATTCATGGCAGCTCTCTCTGCACAAGGACTCTGAGATTTGGTCTATAGTGAAGGCTCAAGATGACAATAAACAAATTCCTCACGATGATAAAAAGAAGGGCTCTGAAATGCGTCTGTAGACCTCGTTTTGCTCCGTGGGTAAGACGCTTATCTTTGCGCCTCAGTTAACCCAGCTACAAAATGGGGATAATGGTCCTTAACATCTTTTCTAAAGCAGTCTGCTGTCCTGGGATGAAATATGCTACAAACGTGTAAAATAGTATACATTATTTGGAGAGTGATTTCTAGTTAATGCAGTTGTGTTATCTGCACTTCACTGAGCAGCACTTACATGTAGTTCAATGGCATTAACCACACACAGAATGGCAGATGAATATATGAGGCCCAAGTCTATTGTGCCTGCTACTGTACAATGACACCATTGCAATTTGCATATTCCTGGGGGTAGAAGAGACATTTAAGGAGGAACAAAATAACCTGGAGTGCACTGTGTGATGCCTTTAAAAAGAGATCTATTCCTTTTATTCAAAGATTTTCTTTCCAGTTAAAGTGTAAGTGGGTGGTGATTTTTTTTTTAATTTTTTTTTTAAATAATGTAAGCATCTTACGCAGGAAGCTCTCAGAGGGTGCAGGGTCAGGGAAAGAAAAGAGGCATCCAGAGACAGGACCTAAAGCAATCCTGACTAAATTATTTTTAAGTGAGTTTTTTTTCCCCACCCTAGTTATTTGACAGCTTCCAAATTTTCATCATTGGCACTGGAGAAATGAGAAGTTGTGGCTTTCGTGGTTTTTTTAAAAAGAAAAACACTTGTTTAGAATACATATTCATAAGTGAGCAAAATATGATAAACACTAGCTCAAGCAGACTGCTGCTGCTGTTGTATATAAAAATACATAATCATACTGTTTAAAGTAGCTGACTGCAAGCAGAAGAGAGTGGGTGTAAGCAAGATAAGAGGAACTGACATAGGACAATTTTTTTTTATATGCAGACTTCCCCTCCCCACAAATATATCTGTCCCTCCAAATATACTTAGTGTTTGATATTCCAGCTTTTCAGATTTCTCCATTATTTCCCTACCCATGTTGCAAATGGATCCCAGAACTCTAGATTCAATAGCATTGTTTTAAAGTTGAAATCTTTTAGTAAAATAGTCTATACCCTAGATATGACCTGATTTCCTTTAGTGCTGGGCAATCCCTTCTCTCGTTAAGTCAACAAGAGCTGCAAACATTCAGCATCTTTATAAATCAGGCTACCAAGTCAATGGAACTGGTTGGAAAAAAAATAATGAAAAGTCCGGGAATGTCAGAATTCTTTCCATTTGACAGGGTTTGAAACAGATCTTTTTTTTTCATTTTTTCTTGACATTTTTAATTGAAAATTCTGATTTTTTTACAAAATTATTGAAAGTTTTCATTTACCAACAAACATTTTAATAACCATTTCAGTAACCATTTTGATGAGAATTTTGATAACCGTTGCTAAAATGTTATGAAACCATGCAGAAAACCTAAATGTCTCAGAAAAGTCAATTGTATTTTGTAAATTAAATTATTTTTCAGTGGAAAAAAACTTTGTTAGCAACTATTTGCTAAAGTATCCTCACAAGATAGACCCCCATTGAGACTTATTTAGTAAGAGTACAAAGTAGCTTATATCTATTTAGGGTTTATCTAAATGGAAAAGTGATACCACTATAAATTGCTACAGTTCTACCTTTATAATCCCCCCTGTGGGCACTTCTTAGTCTCAATTAAGAGTGACTTTTTTCAGTTTAGTTTAACCTCCTTCCAAAGCAACCTAAGCTACACAACAACAACAAAAGAGCCCTCTTATTCTGCAATAAGAATATCCACATGGGGAATTATATAATGCTATCAGTTTAACTTCACACCTTAGCTTATGCTGGTATTATTTTCCTGGGGTAGACAAGTCTTCTATAGCCCAATGTACTTTAAAGACTAGGTCCCTGATGCTGTAAATCATTGCACCAGTAGAGCCCCACTGAGTCATGTAGTGACTTGCAGGACCACAGCCTATATAGGAATCAATTTTCACCAATGAAAATCAGTCACTTCCCTGGTGGAATGTGGAGGATGTATAACAGTATTACAGAGCAGTATAACAACGATTGAGAGATATACTATATCCCACTGGGCCTACTGAGTGTGGGGTTAAGGCAAGAATTTTAATAGTCATAATGCAAACAGGGTAGGTTTGGGGAGCTATTATCTTTGCTGTAGAAAAAAAGGGCTATGGGATCCACAAATAACAATGTTTTGTTTTATCTCTCATCTTAGAGACAAAAAGACTGTCCAGCCCACCAGAGCATTCATCCAGAATAGTGAAAGACTCAGCTAGGGCCAGGCCAACCATTAAATATCCTAATTTTTCCCACCATGAAATTCATGCAATATGTTTTCCTGAACCAACACTTTGAAACTCCTTTTGGCAGGTATCATTTCTGAAAGGGTCCCCATCTTTAGTCACAGGTCTCTATGGTCTCAGAGATTCCTGAATTTACAATGTTCTGTCTCTGCATGGGGGCAGAGAGATGTTATTTCTGATTATGAGAAACAGTTGTTCCTCCAAAAAATAGCTCGTTTGCCAGGTTTTTGAAATCATATTTGCGTTGCTGGAATTTCATGAAAAATACTTATTTTGTATTTTTGCCAAAAATTCAGTGCAGCAAATCTGATTGATTTTTGCTCTCAGCTCTAATTCTCTGAGGATGTACTTCAGAGGGGAACAAGTATGATGTTGCAAATCATATTCTTTTCTTCCCCCAAAGGATCTGTCTCTACGTATGTTATATATATAACATATTCCAACTTGAGGTACTGTTTCTTAAGTCCTGCAATAAAAATCACATGCTTATCCTAGAATCATACAAGCTAGAATTACCTATTCTAGTGTATGCCCCGTCCAAGTGCTGGCTGTTCCTTACTTTGTCCATCTTGCTTTAAACCTGAAATTGGATAGTCTCTCTTCTGGCTGCCATCAACTGCTCAGACATTTGTTACCTCTCCCCTGCCACAGTACTTGGCAAACTTTAACAATCACCATCTTGATCATCGTTATTGGTCCACAGAGAATATGAGTCTGCTCTAGCTGCCAGCCAGGGCCTTTAGTCCTTTAGCAGCTCATACTGTAGAGGCTTATGCTTTAGTTCTGAAAGTCCTGGGTTCAATCAGTAGAGTGGGTTATGTAACACACACTGAAGAGTGAATTACACCAGCTCTGTCAAGTATTTTATGTACCACTTATGGAGATGCTGATAGTTTAGGATCAAGCATATTCCCATTAGCCTGAAATGAAGTTCAGTGGTTTGAGCATTAGTCTGCTAAACCCAGGGTTGCGAGTTCAATCCTTGAAGGGACCATTTGGGATCTGGGGCAAAAATTGGGGATTGGTCCTGCTTTGAGCAGGGGGTTGGACTAGATGACCTCCTGAGGTCCCTTCCGACCCTGGTATTCTATTCTATGAAATTTCTGCATTCTTTGCTATTGCTGCCGGTGCCCCTCACACTCCCTTCACTATCAAAACAAATGTGCAGTTAAGTTTTTCTAGCAGAAAATTCTCTGCTGTTTGAATTAACCTTGAGCTGTGTGACCAAAGGATCATTTCAGTAGTGTGGAATCCTTGTACAATCAATGAAGCAGATCATTTAAAAGCTGTCTGCATGCATTGTAATGCCAAAGTAAGTAGAGGCAGAAAAGAAGGACAATTGACAACTAGACGTGTAATTAAGAGGATCTGCCATCTGCAGTTCCAGGAAGAGCAATGTACTTCTGATGGAAACAATTTTACTGGTATTGGAGGAGGGGAGCAATGGCAGGGCTGTGTGAAAGTATCAGATGGGATATACATGTTCGTATTCAAAGCCTGATTCTGCAACTCCTGGGCATGATTTGTTCTTGCCCTGCACCTCCTGTAGTCATTTACACAAGCGTGAAGTAAGCAATATCAAAACAGAATAGTAGCATTTTACACACACTTTATACTGCTGTAAGCAACTACACTGGGGGCAAGAAAATGATGAATCACACCTATTGAGCTGAGGGGTACATAACTAATCAACATGAGTCGACCAACTAGAGGAAGAAAGGCTGAGGCTATATGTCTGCACGGCGGGCTCTACAGAGGCATAGTTAGTGTCATAGCTGTGCTCCTGTAACTTTGTAGGGTAGGCGCAGACTACAGCAACGGAAGGGGTTTTACTGTCACTGTAGGAACTGCACCTCCCCAAACAGCAGTACCTAGGTTGACAGAACCATCCTTCTGTCGACTTTACTGTATCTACACTGAGGGTTGGGTTGGCACAGCTACAGCACTCCAGGGTGTGGATTTTTCACTCCCGTGAATGCCATAGCCATGTTAACCTAAGCTTTAAGAGAAGATCAGGCCTGAGTGGCGGTAGAGTTGGAGGAAAGAGACTCTGAACAAGGCAAAGAGGATGCCAGGGCAGAGGGGGAAGAATGCTGGGCAAGGCAGTCTCCGATCCCGAAGACATCCTTAGATTGCTGTCCCTACTGCTGCAGCTCCACCCGAAAGGCATGCCTATATCACAGGGGAGCAAGGTTTGTTTGTTACGGTTAATTTGCTTGATAGAATGAAGTTCTGCTTTACTTTTGCCTGGAAATTTTTTTTGTACTTTTTGTGTGATGGGAACTAAGTAGCTTTGTCATTTATTACATTTTGCACAACAATGATCGATAATCTCTTTAATGCATAATTTTGAAAGATGTGGTGTTCAAAACAGAGACTGCTTGGTTTTGGTCACAGCTCAGTGACATCTGATCAGGCCAGATACCAGTCTGTGAATGGCTGTCAGATTATAGATATCTGGAGTTTCCAAGCAGTTTCTGTGATCAGCATGCAGCTCCATTAATCTATCCCTTCCCATTCTTTTCATATGTCATATAATAATGATAATGAACCAGGAAGTGCATATTTGCAGCCTGCACAATAGACAAACAATTTATCATTTTCTATTTAATTAAAGAATAAAAAGAAAATTACCCATAACAGCCTAGAGTCTTCTGAAGGATTCATGATTAACACATGGCTGAATGACACTGAGGCCAGCAGTGCCTTCCACAGATGAGCACCAGGGGACAAATTTAGACATGGTGTAAGAGGGTGCAAAATCCCTTGGAAGTCTCTGGTCCAGTTTGACCAGTAATGGATACAGTGGGGTAAACTGTGTGTCAGGCTGTTGATGTAAAGTGAGTATAACATAAATATTGAGTGGTAGAAGCGATACAGAGGAAAAGCAAATAGCAGAAGGTGTAAAATAAACCAGCTTGTTTTTGCTTGGGAGAGCAGTTAGTTTCTTTAGCCCATACACACACAGGCTGCATTCTGTGAAGCAAATTAACCATTTGAACTAGAGATATTGAACACATTTTCCAGGCAGTTTAAGTGCAGGCACAAGCCTACTCTTTCTGATGATACCCTCCAATTGTTTTTAAGTGGGCTCCATTGTGTCTTGGAAGCACAGGCTTGGACCTGCATTAAGCTCAGTGTGGAGCCGTCTCTCACAGTGTGGAGGCATTTTGAAGAGGAGCATGCCTTCCCATTGGCCCCCATGCAGCTGGCCAGCACTGCTTGCTGGTGCATGTTAACAAACAATCTTAAAACAGCCACAGGAAGGGGTGCTACTCTGGTACTCTTCCAGAACATAATGTTCCATCTTCCCTCAGCAGGTGCTCAGCAGTAGGAACAGCATAGTTTTAAACTGAATTTATTTCAGCACCTCTTGGTTGAGCAGAAGTTTATTCATAGCATGCACCATGCAGTGAGGTTATACACCCCATGATGTATGGGAATGCAGGGCACAGTAGTAATGCTTAGATTTCCTGGACTTTCATGAGTCTTCAGTCCATTTCACTTGTATTTGCATTATATTTACCTTTGTACAGGCCCACTTTCTACTGGGGGAAAAAATCACAGAAGAAATGATTAAACAAATTGTAAAAATAGCATAGAAGAATGCATTAGTCTTCTGGCTGCTATTGTTTAAATTCAAATACACAGTTAACATAATGATCTATCATGAACTATTTCACTGAGAGAGAGAGAGAGAGAGAGCGCTATGTAGCACAGAACATTGTAACAACATTAAGACAATTATTTCATGAACTTTCAATTAATTCACATTCAATTAATATTCCTTCCTAATTAAGAGGAAGGATGGTCTTGTGCTTAAGGCATAGGAATTGGACTCAGGAAATCTCTGTGACTTCAGATTTCACATTTTTGTGCTCGGTTTCCTCACCTGCAAAATAGGAATATTACTACACTACCTCCAGGATAAATTCATGTTTTGTAAAGTGCTTTGAGAGTCTCTTGTAGAAAAACGAAATGTTTTTTTGTTAAAAATGTGTATCAGACAGTATAGAGACGGTTAAGAACTAACATGCTCTGAAGGACATGTACTGGGACAATTTCCCAAATGAGGCAAGGTCCCAGCAACATCCAATTAAAATGAAACCTATCATACCCACCTTCTCTATTGTCCTTAACTAGCTACAGAGTATCTTAATAAAATGACATTTAATGCACCTTTCCATTACACTTGAGCCAAGATTTCTATTTTTTCTCTTTTATTTTAAGTGAACACTTTCTGATCTTTCCCATGTCTTCTGCTTTCCCCATTGCCACAACATCTGTATTTCTTTCTCTTTTATCTTTTCTAGAGCCCTTCTCATCCCCAGCACTGAATTTCCTTGTAATCCCAAATATATGCTCTGACATCTTGGAGGTCTTGCAGTTGTTTTACAATAATCTGCTTACTCTACTTTGCTTGTGATATACAAATTAGGGCAAAATTCATCACTATAATCTGTATTGCAGATCTCTTGTTTGGACTGTGAATCTTTCCTAGATATTCTACACTTGTTCCACACATGAAATAGCTCTTTGGAGCAAGAAATGTGCCTTGCTCTGTGTTTTGTAAAGCATCACATTTGGGCAGAATTTACAATGAAGACCCTTAGTGCATACCAGCAGAGAGACGTATTTCTCCCTAAAAATTCTCCTACCAAAGTTTTCCTTCTGGTCTGTTTTGTTTCCCAGTCCCCAGACTTTTGAGACTACAAATATTCCATTTTAGAATTGAATATGAGAACTTTTTTCTTTTTATATTCCATGAAAACAAGTTCAGCAAGATTCTTAACCTAGCTCTGAAAACATTGAGACTACATGAGCAGATTAAGAGAGCCCCAACAGCAGCTTATCCTGTAGCCCACTGACTACAGCAGTGCCTTGTAATTAAGATTCATGTTCAAATCCCTTCTCTGCAGATGGGAGGATTGAATGTGGGTCTCCTACATCTGAGGAGAGTGCCCTAACTACTGGGCCCTTTACGGAAACTACAAATTTCAGGACATATGAAACATTTTGTTCAGCCCAAAATGGACTTGGCTGAAATTTTTCAAGATTTTCAAATTCAATTCAACCTGAACCAATTTTTCCCTGTTTTTTGGAACCGCCAGAGGACTGGGTGGGGGGAAATCAATTATTTTCCAAGCTCTACTCATAAGTTTAAAGTAAAGCAAATACCTTGTGGAATCAGGTCCTAAATCCTGAAATACTTGCTCTCTTAAAGTCAATGGGAGTTATTTTACCAGCGAAAAGGCTTCATAAGTTGGACCAAATGGTATCTGTTGATCCCTGTTCTCCCTTCTGCTCAGTCTCGGCTGGTGTAAAAATATCTTCCAGAATTTTTCTAGTTATACCAAGTTGGAACCAATGTTAGTTTACAAAAGCAGCTCTATTTTATTCTTTAAAAATTCAGTTTTACCTTTCATCATCTCAAGTATATGGCCCATACAGATAGCCAATCATTAATTTGAAACTTAATTATGTCATGAATTTAACATCACTCTGTGTTTGCAAATTGCTTATGAAGTATTCCTGATTGCTTCTCATGGAATCTTCATTCTTATGTATCCAGTGGATAGTTTGTGATCAAATTCTAGCCTCAAAGTTGCTTGTATACTGTTTATTTTAACTCTGTTATCTGTGGTGTGTGATCACTAAAGTATGTAGTAATGTTTCTGCTCCCAAAATGGATAATTGTAACTGTAAGTGGGGGAATGGTAAATATGAGAAGATAAATAATACACTGTTACGAATAATCATTCATGCTCAAATCAGTGAAACTTTGGGAATTTGTGAACATTTTCACAAATAGTGGTCATTCAAATACAACTCTATGAAGAATGGCAGAGTTAAGATGAGTTAGTTTCTTCAGGAGCAAGCTACAGTTATACTATGACAAGGAAAACAATGCATTTTGAAAAATAAAATGTCCATTATAATCAAAATCAATAAAGCAGGAGACACCTGCATTTAAAAGGCTCGGCCAACACGTGCTGTTAAGTAGATTTAAAATTCTCCTAATGAACTAGGGAGGGAATGCACTTTAAATCCTCCAGTGTCCAAAGCTTTTACAGCTAGTGCACTCCTTCCTTTCCTTCTACTTGCCTGAACTTAGCTATTTAGTGGTTCGGTCTTATAAATCAACTCCTATATATTCCTGTAACGTCTACAGGGCTGATGCTACTTGGGGGACATTTCTCACTGTCTTCAAGAAAATAACTTTTAGCCAAAGTCCTAGATCACGCAGCACAGCCTGAGTAAACAAATTAGGCATATGGGAAGCCTACTCAGGTTGGGGTGGAAGAAGTCCCCAGCACATTAGGGTGGAGGTCTGTGGTTCACAAAACGAAGATCCTTTATGCATGGCTCCCCATGCACCCAGTGCTGTGGAATCAGACTGTTCCCACTGCCTTCCATAGCAATAGTTTTGGGGATGGTGGTGGTACGATTTCCTTCTTTATTCTTCCACTTCTCTGAAAGAGCTTATTAAATAGAAAGGCGCAATAATTTAAAGAAAAACATAGTTCAAATATCTTATTCCTTACGTCATTTTGAAAAAGTTAGTGCTAGAATGCTAGGAGAAGTGGCCCTGTAAAAATTCTAATATTAATCATAGTGTACATAGATTGCAAACCAATGGGGATTGGGGATAATGAAAACAATCACCTACAATGGGAATACTATCCCCTTAAAAATGACTGGAGTCATACAAGAGCAGAAATATGTTCCTCCAGTTTTCCTTTGAGTTTTGTTATAATTTGTCCCTATTACTAGCTAATAATATAAATGCAGACTATGCACATGCAGTGCTTGTTATGTTGTTTAAAATACAGGTGATTTTGCAAAAACCACGACCATCAAAACATGCAAATAGATTGGCATTCAAATGTGGTATAGTCAATAGGAGCCCTCATATATTTCCTACTTTGTATACTCCATGAACATTCTGCAAGCTGAAACAGTATCTCTCTTTAGCATGCTGGGGATCATATTACAAAAGCATTACTTGGCTGCTTTCTTCCACAGGAGCATCTGCTCAGCTGACAGTCCCTAGTGTACCAACTTTGTTTTGTCCAAGGCACCAAATGTGAGTAATGGATCTGGCTAAGCGTGATAATGAATGACGTAATTGTCAAAGGGGTTTAATTATCAGAACATTACATGTGGGATTATTTTGTAGTACAGTTTTTTAGTTCACTTACAGGCAGTCTTGAATTTTCACAAATTACAGTGAATTGCATCCATCCAAGTAGTCATCATATTAACATATTTCTCCAATGTCTAGAAGAGTGGAAGGATGGCACTGAAGCACAGTTTGCAAATTCTAGAAGGAAATGATCTATATTGCTCTATAAAACGACCATCAAAGCACTTCTGGGGATAACGTATATCCAGATATCCTACAAGAAGCTTTTTAAATATCTAAGACTTCAAAACCACAAGGCACTCAAATGAGTAGTAAAAGTTTTACAGTTAGTGAAAGTGATGATTACTCAGTATCCCCTTACACAACTCTTCTTGGGTTCAGAGAAGTCTGAATAATATACTGTAGTCTGAGAACAGCTGTAACAAATGTGGGAAAGCCTCAGAGTGAGAATGCTCTACTGTGTTCTGGACCTGCCCTTGAAATAAGTACCCAAATACAAAGGCTTCTATCATACAGTAACTTCACAAGCCATACTTAGCCCAAAGGCTCTCTCTAGGCATTTTTTTCTCAGGAGCATGTTGTGAACAATGGTGGGGGGGAGGGGGAGCATTCATAGGAGACATCACCAGTCACTGGATATATTTTCTGAGGGGCACAAAACCAGACAAAATACATACAGGGATGTTGAGCAGATAGTACACTCAATAATGGCTTCTGGGAAGCATCTAGCACAATGGCTCTCTGATAGCGGACTGTGGCCTTTAGCCATTACCACAATACAGATAAACAAACAAACAAATAAATAAATAAATCCTGTATGCGCCCCTTCCTCCCAGCCAGTGTGAATGAAAAGCAGAGCAATTGTTTATGAAGTATCTATTGTAGCTTGTTACACTAACACTCCCTTGGTTCTTATACTCAGGAAATGCAACAGCTGGGATTGTGCCATCTCTTGTTCATGCATGTCAGCATGTGAAACAGCCAGCATGTGAAACAGCCCCAAGCAATCTTCTTCCTTTGATTAGATGGATTAGTACAGTAATTTGAGGGATATTCCATGGATCCAGTAGCATGTCTTGAAAAGGACAAAAAGAACGAGGAGTACATGTGGCACCTCAGAAACTAACAAATTTATTTGGGCATAAGCTTTCATGGGCTAAACCCACTTCATCAGATGCATGCAGTGGAAAATACAGTAGGAAGATAGATATATACAGAGAACATGAAAAAATGGGGGTTGACATACCAACTCTAATGAGACTAATCAATTAAGGAGAGCTATTATCAGCAGGAGAAATAAAACTTTTGTAGTGATAATCAGGATGGCCAATTTCAGATAGTTGACAAGAAGGTGTGAGTAACAGTAGGGGAAAAATTAGCATGGGAAAATAGTTTTTAGTTTGTGTAATGACTCATCCACTCCCAGTCTTTATTCAAGCCTAATTTAATGGTGTCCAGTTTGCAAATTAATTCCAGTTCTGCAGTTTCTTGTTGGAGTCTGTTTTTGAAGGTTTTTTGTTGAAGAATTACAACTTTTAGGTCTGTAACTGAGTGTCCAGGGAGGTTGAAGTGTTCTCTGACTGGCTCTTGAATGTTATAATTCTTGACGTCTGATTTGTGTCCATTTATTCTTTTGCGTAGGTTTAGCAATTATAGAAGGGGACGGGGAGTCAGTTGTCTAGGGTTTCTTTCCAGCTCTGCCACAGACTCCCAGTATGATTTTGATCAACCAAATATATACTAAAAGTAAAACCATGAAGTGATCCTGCTGACACTGGTAGCCAGCATAGTCCAGAGATCACGGCTATCATTGGTTCTCCCAGGGGAAGGTCATACCCCTGTGTTCCGCAATGGGGCAGAATATGACTGGTTTTCAAGGTTACCTTCCAACAAAACACACACCAATAGCTGATCCTAAAGGTGAAAAAAAAAAAGAAATGGATCTCCTGACAAGGTTTACATTCAGAAAGGACAACAAATTCTAAATCTTTTATATATATACACAAGCCATCCTTGATGGCGTCTGAAAGCTACGCTTGCAGGATCAGCTCTCGGTCAAAATGACCTTCTTGTTTCAAAGCTTATCTTTCTGCCGAGGGTAGACTCCATCAAGAGATGGAGCTAAAAATGAACAGGCAATAGTCTCCACTGTCTTATCTGCATTGTGCTTCAACCTGCCAGGATGGGTAATTTCCCAGAGAAAAAAAACTAGCATCAGTGTCCAGCAAGTTCAGCAAGCATAGAACAAATCTTGTTAAACTTTAGATACATCATTCAAAACTAAGGAATAGGCTCGGTCTATTCACTGCATCAATGCTGGTCTTCTGCTACAGAATGCTGCATAGCCAAATGGACCTGGGCTGGTAGACTGAAACTCTGCATGCTTCTCATTGCTTAGTGTGTTAAGCCTACAACTCAGCCGTGTCATTTTCATATAATCGAATGTTTGTGACCTTTGTTTATAGAAGATTGAAAACTGAAATGAATCATGACATATATAACTTACTTGAGAAAATACCAAACCAATGTATATCGACATCCCAAAGTCCAATATTACAGTTACAGATATTAGCATTACACCCACCACAGTTTTACTTTTTATTTGTAAATTAATGAATCTACAAATCCACTGCCTTATGTAACCACAATTTGAATATGTAACTAAAATTAAGTGTAAGGTGGTGCACATTATTGAACCAGCTTTTAAAACAGAAAATGCCTTAAACTGTGACTAACTAGTTTTTCCCAGGGTGGTAAAAACCGTAATTTTATCTGGTAAATACCACGCCATCCCTGCAGCAGGAGGCTGTAACTGACTCACCTACTTTATGGATTGGGCATAAAGGGGGGACACATGATACATACTTACCCGTAACATATATCCCTTGGACAGAGGAAACTCTTATCAAGTGTCTGAGGCCAACAGCAATTAAAATCCCAGACAAGCCCCAACTTATGTTGTGGCTAACAGACCAGAGATTCCCAGAGCTATAAACATAAACCTATGGCTAAGAAGCCAGGGTCTCAAATTGAGAGCTGTAACAGATCCACATCCTCTGTGGACTGGACACAGAGGGGGACATGTAACTCAAACTGACCAATGCACTATACACACATGAAGCAACTAATAATGTGTGTAAATACTCCATGCATATGCTCACAAATTTGTCATGTTTTTTAATTGTGTACTCATTTCGTTGAAAATGGGTCATATTAATCCCTTGTCTAACTACTGACTTCAGAGAAGCTGCAGGAGAGCACATTTGGTCCAGTGTCATTACTTAGTTTTTGTTGTTAAAATTAAAATTTTGGATATATATGTGAAAAAATGACCCCTCCTTGCCTCACTGAGCCATAAGATATATTTTACTTCTTCTCAAAATAGGTCAGAATGAAAATTTCCATGTGCTTTATAGTTTGGGGCACAGCGCTGACTTTTGTTTTTGCCAGTAGGTCAGGGGTGGGCAAACTTTTTGGAACGAGGGCCACATCAGGGTTCCAAAACTGTATGGAGGGCTGGATAGGGAAGGCTGTGCCTCCCCGAACAGCCTGGCCCCTACCCCTATCCACCCCCTCCCACTTCTCACCCCCTGACTGCCCCCCTCAAAACTCCCAACCCATCCAACCCTCCCTGCTCCTTGTCCCCTGACCACCCCATCCCGGGACCCCCACCCCTAACCACCCCCCCTGGGACACTACCCCCTATCCAACCCCCCCTGCTCCTTGTCCCCTGACTGCCCCCCCCCGACCCCTATCCACACCCCTGCTCCCTGACAGGCCCCCCCGGGACTCCCATGCCCTATCCAACCGCCCCCTGATCCCTGTCCCCTGACTGCCCCAACCCCTATCCAACCCCCCCCGTTCCCTCTCCCATCCACCCCTCCACAGAACCTCTACCCATCCAACCACCCCCTCCTCCCTGACTGCCCGATGGGACTCCATGCCCCTTATCCAACCCCCCTGCTCCTCGCCCCCTTACCATGCCACTCAGCCGCGCTGCCCGGCTGGAACAGAGCGCTGGTGGTGCAGCAAGCTGAGGCTGCAGGGGAGAGGGGACAGCGGAGGAGGGGCTAGGGGCTAGCCTCCTGGCCGGGAGCTCAAGGGCTGGGCAGGATGGTCCCGCGGGCCAAATGTGGCCTGCGGGCCGTAGTTTGCCCACCTCTGCAGTAGGTGCTCCTCTCTGCCCGCTCCCCCCCCCCCATGTGGCAAGTGGTAGGGGCCTCGGGGGAAGAGACCAAGTGGGGCCGGGGAAGAGACCGAGCAGGGGCGGGCCTTCAGGAGGGAGTGCAGGGGAAGCAGGGGCCAGTGTCACACAAAAGATTAATCCGGCCCTACGGGTGCTGAGTACCCCCTATTTTTTTCAGTGGATGCTTGGGTCCCGGTGCACTCACAGAGTCCACGCCTATGGTTTGGGGAAAATAAATACATTGCTCAATCTTGCTTTTGCCCGCCTGCTCCATCTCACACTCACAAATTCATTGTCTTTCATACCACCGTAGAGTGGAAGAAGCTACTTGGAAGAGGCCTTGTTTGATCATCTGAAACTGTGCGACAGTGTCAATTTTGTATTATAGCTTAGCTCCCAGCCAGCAGAATGAAAATGAAGGAACAATTCAGAAGCTAAGACATAGTCCCCCAAACTGGGATATCAAATTCTGAGTCACACAACTATAAATATTACTTTGCATTTACACTGGTATATGCAACAGTGCTATTTGGCCCTTTACCTTGCCCAGCATGGTTCAATGATTACAGCAGAGAACTAGGATTTAGGTTCTAGCTCTTGCCTCTGCACCTCAATTTACCCAGTGGTAAAGGGGACATCATAAAGTTTACTCGTGTTTTTATAGCTTAAAGTTGAGACATAAAGATTAAGCGAACTAAGTATTTTTAAGCAGCATACATATAGCAAAATCATGAAGTCCATACTCATGCAAGACTCATTTCTTCCATAGGGCCTTGCCTGTGTAAGGGAATGAGTTATGATTTAAACCCCAGATTACAAACTCTTCTGGGGCAGGGAATACATGGCCCCAGTTCTGCAAGGTGCTGAGAGCCCTCAACTCTCACTGAAGCAAAGAGCACATAGCACCTTGCAGCAAGCATTGAACACCTGATGGGATCAGACTCATTCTCCTTGCATTCTCTCCTCTGGAGTGTGCATCGAGGAGATACCCCATTCCCCCATTGCTTCATTTTTTTCTCCACAAAATTATACTAGAAAATGAAAAATCACCAGTTCTGCAGTCAGTGCATTAGGAGAAAGCACCAGAACTAAACAGACAATCAAATCCAATAACACTTAACAGTAAAACACCCTCCCACTCACTCTCCCCGCACCTTCACCCAAGTTGTAGCAGTGGGGAGGGTGGGAATAAAATGGTATTTAAGTGTTTTTCTCCTTCAAAGCTTTTACAAAAAGCTTTTAAAGTGAGCTTTATGGCTCTCCACTGACAGGAACATTATCTTTATCTGCTTCACCCTATTGAATGTAATAAATCACTGTACACCACTTTGGTGATTTCTAAACTCAGATTATGCCCTGTGAATTATGGGTAACCTCCTAAAAACACCCACACACAGTTTCTTGGTGTAGATTTTGAATGCTAGCATACGTGAACATCTTTCAGAATGCTCTTCAAAATGAAGCAGCTTTGGATAGGCAGTGTCCTATGTACTTCTATTAGGTTTGTATAATTCAGAACACACTCGCTGTTACTAGATACTAGTTATGCTTATTCATCCGTGGTCTTGTGTGACACTTTTTTTTGTAGCCATTAGTAGAAGGCGGGAGTCATTGTTGACTATGAAACATGTATGGAGACATGCTGGATTTCTCAAATGACTGCTCTGATGAAGTGAGCTGTAGCTCACAAAAGCTTATGCTCAAATAAATTTGTTAGTCTCTAAGGTGCTACAAGTACTCCTTTTCAAATGATTGTAACTGTGAATAAACACTAGAGTGTCAGTATCTGCTAGCCAGTGGATACTGGGCACCATGGACAGGCAGCTTGCTATCTACTTTGTGCCTCTGCTCCAGAAATGTCTCTGCTCAAATGATTCATGAAGCTATTCAAATTGGTATACCACAAATCTAATGCTAAAAAAGGAGTGATTCTCTCTAGGTTTCATTCAGTGTTGTATAATACTCCATACTGCCAGCTGCTGATCTAATGTAATTTGATGTGACCCATGCAGTCAAGTGTGACATTTCATTTTTGGATCAGATACCTGCTAACAGAGGTGATAGTGGGTATCAAAATTGATCTTCTGCTAGAAGCAATTGCTATGTATGAGCTGTCAAAACAAGAACTGAGGATGGAAATTCCATTTTGTGAAGGATTTTGATGTTTGTCTTCATTCTGATTAGGTAAAACATCTGTAAAGCTAGAAGGTATCTGTAAAAGAAAGTCCCAGAAAAAAATATTTTAGGTCGACAGAAACGTTTTGTTTTGGCTTTTAAAATTTTTATATTGTATTGCAATACAACATTTAAAAAAATGAAACGAGAAGTTCAAAAACAAACCAACCCAAAATATTTAATTCTACAAATATTGAAATGGCAATTTCGACATTGCCAGAACTTCCCCCCATCTCACCTCCCAATTTTTTCTCCTAAATTACATTTTGGCAAATTCAACATGAGTGTTTTGACATCAAAGGAACTTCATTCTTTGATGAAAAATAATTGTATCAGAGTTTCTAACCCGTTCTAGTCAACTGTATACTATTTCTCCTTATTGAGGCTCCAGTTCACCAAAATACGTAACCAACGCCTCCCTATTTAACAAACACTTAAATACATACTTAAAGTTAAGCATGTGCTTATGTTCCTTTGTTGTCAATGGGACATAAACATGTTCCTAAAGTTAAGCATGTGCTTAGACAAATAGGGATGGACTGCTAAATCAGACATATTCAGTACTAGCTAACCTTGTACCCTTTGATAGCATTAACCAGTAAGAGGGGAAATATTACATTATCATAACCTAATTTATTTATTTAGGCTCCTGAATTTAAATAAATATTTGTATGAATTAAATATTTATTGGAACAGGGACTTAAACCTGAGTCTCTCACTACTCAGGTGAGTACCCTAACCACTGGGTTAGAGAGTCAGTCTCACTCTTCCTGGCAAATGAATATTTAAATTATATATACAAAGTGGAACTACTTCAACAGGAGAAAGAGAGAGACACCCCAGAATACGCAATAGCCTGGTGGCTAGAGCATTCACTTGGGAAACCTAGATTCAAATTCCTGCTCCTCATCCGGCAGAGTGGGAAGCCAGGCCTGCATCTCCTACATCCCAGATGATTGCCCTCACCTCAGTGTGATTGGCCACAATGAGATTGTTGTCGTCACAAGAAAGGGCTGACCTGATTTAGGGAGACACTGCTCAAGACAATCTGCCACCCTCAGCAGAACACCAGTGTACTCCCCATTCTTATTTTTCCCTGAGAAGTTCCATAGCCATAGTTTTAATGTGAGAGTTGAATTTACCATAAAATGCCTACAGCATAAAATGCCTACAGCAAGCATGATACAGTAGTTTCTACTGATGCAAAGCTTTGGCACCTATCTGCATCTTTAGGTGCTAGATAGCTTTAAGAATCTGTGCCCCAGCCCCAGTAATGATTGACATAAAGCATTTTGTTTTAAACACAAAAATAATAAATGGTGGGTTCATTGTCTTCTGGTTTCAGAGCCTTCACATGCTTTTTGCTCACGTTTACAAGCTTTTCTCTGTAAAAGGTAGGGTTTTTTTAAATGACAGCTGAAATTCTAACAAAATCACATGCTTCCAGGAGGTGGGGCTTTATAACCCCCACTAAATATCACAAGAGCTGACAAGACTGAGAGGCTCATGTTTTAGCTCTGGATTTCCTGGGTTCAGTCCCTAGCAAAAGACCAGGATGACTGTCATTACACATGCTTGCACTGTTCACACCTGATAGCAAAAGGTGAGGGAAATGCTTCTGGTAGCACATACTGTCAGATTCTGCCAGCTATACAAGGCCTCTGGTCAAGCCCTCATCCCAGCTAACAATGCCCCTTTGTGATAAAAATAAAAACAACAACAAAGGAATGAGCTGCAGGAGTAAAAGAGAATGCAGGCAGAAATCTAGCAACAGAGTGGAGACTGCCCAGTTTATTGCACCCAATGCAGCACATGGGCAGGTGGCATATATGCACATTCAGCGCAAGGAGCTCCTGGCCCTCAGAGACAGTGTACGAGTTTTGGAGACCGGGTGGCTAAGCCGGAGGAGCTAAGGAAGACAGAGAGATACATACATGAGATTTTCTGGACACAATAGAACAGTCCCACCTCCAGTCTGACAGCCTCTGTGCTGTTGAGGAGATTGAAAGTCTCAGGGAAGGAGAACATCCCACTGGAGCAGAGGGAAACATCCCATAGTTGGGATCCTCCTTTCAGATGATGTTGTGGTATCCTCTTGCACTGAGGACACCTCTCCGGGGGAGGGAACTCCAGTTATTAGGAAAAGAGAGGTATTAGTAATGGGCAATTCGATCATTAGAAACATAGATAGCTGGGTTTGCAATGACTGGGAAAATTGCAAGGTGACTTGCCTGCCTGGCACGAAGGTTGCAGATTTCTTGAGACCGCTAGATAGACTTATGTGTAGTGCTAGGGAGGAGCCAGTGGTCATGGTACATGTTGGTACCAGTGACATAGGGAAGGATAGGAGAAAAGTCCTGGAGACCAAATTTAGGCTGCTAGGTAAGAGATTGAAGTCCACGACCTCCATGGTAGAATTCTCTGAAATGCTTCCAGTTCTACATGCAGGGCCAGTTAGACCGGCAGAACTGCAGGGTCTCAATGAGTGGATGAGATGCTAGTGTAGGGAGGAGAGTTTTAAATTTATTAGGAACTGAGGAAACTTTTGGGAAAGGGGGAGCCTATACAGTAAGGATGGGCTCCACATAAACCAAAATGGAACCAGATTGCTGGCACTTAAAATTAAAGAGGTCGTATAATAGTTTTTAAACTAAAGGCTGGGGGAAAGCTGACAGGTGCAGAGGAGCACGTGTCTCGGACAGAGACATCCCTTAGAGGAGGATCTACTAATGAGGATTCTCTATATCATAGTAAGGGGGAGAGTATGGATGATGATAAAATACAGGTAGGATCAAATGAAAAAAGAGTTTAATTCAATCACATCATGTAATGGGAGACAGCTAAAAAAGTGACAAGTTTTTGAAGTGCTTATATACCAGTGCTAGAAGTCTAAATAATAAGATTGGTGAACTAGAGTGCCTCATATTAAATGAAGATATTGATATAACAGGCAGTACAGAAACTTGGTGGAATGAGGATAATCAATGGGACACAGTAATACCAAGGTACAAAACATATCTGAAGGCAGAACAGGTCATGCTGGTGGGGGAGTGGCACTATATGTGAAAGAAAGCATAGAATCAACTGAAGTAAAAATCTTAAATGAACCAAACTGTACCACAGCATCTCTATGGATAGTAATTCCATGCTTGAATAATAAAAAATATAGCAGTAGGGATATATTACTGATCACCTGACCAAGATGGTTCTAGTGACTGTGAAATTCTCATGGAGATAAGAGAGGCTATTAAAATAAAAAACTCAGTAATAATGGGGGATTTCAACTATCCCCATATTGACTCGGTACATATCACCTCAGGATGGGATGCAGAGATAGTTTCTTGACACCTTAAATGACTGCTTCTTGGAGCAGCTAGTCCCGGATCCCACAAAAGGAGACAGGATCAGGTCCAAGAGGTGACTATAGCTGTACTGCTTGGTAATAGTGTCCATAATATAATTAAATTTAACATCCCTGCAGCAGGAAAAACACCACAGCAACCTAACAGTGTAGCACTTAATTTCAGAAAGGGGAACTACACAAAAATGAAGAGGTTAGTTAAACAGAAATTAAAAGGCACAGCACCAAAAGTAAAATCCCTGGAAGCTGCATGGAAACTTTTTAAAGACACCACAATAGAGGTTCAACTTAAATGTATACCCCAAATTAAAAAAACATAGTATGAGAACCAAAAAAGAGCCAACGTGGCTAAACAACAAAGTAAGAGAACCAGTGAGAGGCAAAAAAGAGGCAAAAGTGGAAGTTAAATCCTAGTGAGGAAAACAGAAAGGAGCATAAACTCTGGCTAATGAAGTGTAAAAATATAATTAGGAAGGCCAAAAAAGAATTAGAAGAACAGCTAGCCAAAGACTCAAAAAGTAATAGCAAAAAAAAAAATTAAGTATATCAGAAGCAGGAAGGTTACTAAACAACCACTGGACGATTGAGATACTAAAGGAGCACTCAAGGACAATAAGGCCATTGTGGAGAAACTAAATGAATTCTTTGCATTGGTCTTCATGGTTGAGGATATGAGGGAGATTCCCAAACTGAGCCATTCTTTTTAGGTGACAAATCTGAGGAACTGCCCCAGATGGAGGTGTCATTAGAGGAGGTATTGGAACAAATTAATAAACTAAACAGTAATAAGTCACAAGGACCAGATGGTATTCACCCAAGAGTTCTGAAGGAACTCAAATGTGAAATTGCAGGACTCCTAACTGTAGTTTGTAACCTATCAAATGACGCCAATTATTATAAAGGGCTCCAGAGGTGATCCCGGCAATTACAGGCCAGTAAGCCTGACTTCAAGTACCGGGCAAACTGGTTGAAACTATAGTAAAGAACAAAATTGTCAGACACATAGATGAACATAATTTGTTGGGGAAGAGTTAACATGGTTTTTGAAAAGGGAAATCATGCCTCACCAATCTACTAGAATTTTTTGAGGGGGGTCAACAAACGTGTAGATAAAGGGAGATGCAGTGGATATAGTGTATTTAGATTTCCAGAAAGCCTTTGACAAGGTCCCTCACCAAAGGCTCTTAAGCAAAGTAAGCAGTCATGGGATAAGAGGGAAGATCCTCTCATGGATTGGTAACTTGTTAAAAGATAGGAAACAAAGGGTAGGAATAAATGATCAGTTTTCAGAATGGAGAGAGCTAACTAGTGGTGTACGGTACTGGGCCCAGTCCTATTCAACATATTCATAAATGATCTGGAAAAAGGGGTAAATAGTGAGGTGGCAAAATTTGCAGATGATACAAAACTACTCAAGATAGTTATGTCCCAGGCAGACTGTGAAGAGCTACAAAAGGATCTTGCAAAACTGGGTGACTGGGCAACAAAATGGCAGATGAAATTCAATGTTGATAAAAGCAAAGTAATGTACATTGCAAAAACATAATCCCAACTATAGATATAAAATGATGGGGGCTAAATTAGCTGTTATCACTCAAGAAAGAGATCTTGGAGTCATTGTGCATAGTTCTCTGAAAACATCCATGCAATGTGTAGCGGCAGTCAATAAAGTGAACCAAATGTTGGGAATCATGAAGAAAGGGATAGATAGTAAGACAGAAAATATCATATTGCCTCTCTGTAAATCCATGGTATGCCCACATCTTGAATACTGCGTGCAGACGTGGTCACCCCCATCTCAAAATAGATCTATTGGAATTGGAAAAGGTTCAGAAAAGGGCAACAAAAATTATTAGGGGTATGGAACGGCTGCCATATGAGGATAGATTAGTAAGACTGGAACTTTTCAGCTTGGAAAAGAGACAACTAAGGGGGGATATGATAGAGATTTATAAAATTATGACTGGTGTGGAGAAAGTAAATAAGGAAGTGTTATTTACTCCTTCTCATAACACAAAAATTAGGAGTCACCAAAAGAAATTAATAGGCAGCAGATTTAAAACAAATAAAAGGAAGTATTTTTTCACACAACACACGTCAACCTGTGGAACTCCTTGCCAGAGGATGTTGTGAAAGCAAAGACTATAAGCTTATAATTTACTGAGTGTGTTCATCCTATTTGTTTGCATGTATTATTTCTTTGTCTGGAGTTAGGAGAATAAGATATAAACTTGTATTACTGATGTAAACACAGTAAGTGGAAGCCATTAAGGGTGCTTCAGAATCAGTGAATTGTACATGGCTCTATTTACTTGCAAATCTTCCTGTGTACGTGAAGGCCAGCCCAGGAAGAATGGAGGCTGTGGTCTCACAGGACATGTGACCATGTCACCTGACAATGAAATCCATCTTAAATCTGGTACTTTTCCATTTCGAAGGAGGGGTGAGGACCAAGAGAGACAAAAGATTCCCACCTTGTGCCAAAGCTATAAAAGGGAGTGGAGTAGAACAAAGGAAGGCTGCCAGTCATGAAAAAAAAAAAAAAACTAGTTCCACCTGAGATGTCTGCTGGAACTAACAAGGATTGTACCAAGGGTAAGGATTGGGCCCAGACTAGGAAGGAGTCTAGCTTATTGGAACATCTCTGAGGGTGAGATATTACCTGTAATTAGTTTCTTAATGTATTAGACTTAGACTTGCGTGTTTTGTTTTATTCTGCTTTGTGACTTACTTTGTTCTGTCTGTTATTACTTGAAACTATGTAAATCCTACTTTTTATACTTAATAAAATCACTTTTGTTTATTAATGAACCCTGAGTAAGTGATTAATACCTAGGGGAGCAAAAAGCTGTGCATATCTCTCCATCAGTGATATTGAAGGTGAACAATTTGAATTTACCCTGTATAAGCTTTATACAGAGTAAAACGGATTTATTTGGGGTTTGGATCCCATTGGGTGCTGGGTATCTGGGTGCTGGAGCTAGGTGACCTGCTGAGCTGTTTTCAGTTAAGTCTGCAGCTTTGGGAGCATGGACCAGACCCTGGGTCTGTGTTGAAGCAGGCTAGCGTGTCTGGCTCAACAAGACAGGGTTCTGGAGTCCCAAGGTGGCAGGCAAAACAGGCTTAGAGGTAATCTCAGTACCGCAGGTGACAGTCCCAAGGGGACCTCTGTGACTGAACCCGTCACATGGCCATTCTTATGTTCTGATGTTTGTGGCTGCACAATACTAGCCAGACCTACAATGCTTAACCTGTGCTTATCCTAGGGGCAAGGTGCATGTGGGGGCACAGCACAATTTCCCTTGTATTCCCTTTCCCCAGCTTCATGGAATGAATTTTGCCTGCATAATGTTTCTCTTGCTTTTTGCCTCTTATAAACTGGGTCTGAACCAAGACTCACAAGCCAAGATTTAGCTGTGAACCCCACAAGACCCAAGGGCAGAAACTCCCTATAAATAGCTGCCCTGTGCAGCCCTTCATCTTCCCATTCCCTTTCAATGATGTAGAAAGATCAAACTCACTGAGGGTCCTCATAGGAGTGGGGACAGAGCAAGGCTTGGTCCAGAGAGGCTCTCCCAACTTCAATTCTCCATTATAGGACATCCATAGGGTGTTGAGGGACAGAGAGGGGATGAGTCAGGGGGAGGATTGCAATCCAGCTCTCCTGCCCACTGGGTCACACTGTGGGGTGTGACTCTCACTTCAGTGGGATGTGGCCCTGCCCAGGGGAAGGAATCTCCTCAGGGAAAACCTCCCACAGCAGCTGCCTGCCCCTACCAAATAGCCAGGAATGGGCCTGGGAGAGCAGGGAAAGAGACCACTGTACAGTCTCAGGAATTCCTTCCTCTCCATACCAAGGAGGAGACCAGGATGCCACTGTGTAGTGCAATGCCTAAGTACCTTTGTGAATCTATCCCTTAGGAGCCTAAATCCCGTTAGCTTAGGGTTTGTATTTAATGGTTAACTAGTGCATTTCTAAAGAATTGTAGGCCTGATTCTAAACTTCATTACCCTGCTGTTATACCAGTGCAACGCCACTGACTGGAAAGAACTTACTTCTGATTTACACCATTATAATGAGATTAAATGCATGCCTTATGTGCATTAAAGACATCACCCTAAAATCATTCAAATCAATGCAAAAACTCCCATTGATTTCAGTGGACTTTGGCTGAGGCCCTAAAACAGCAGTTCCTAATTTTTTTTTTCAGACTGGGCCACATTTCAGTGGATGTTGTCCCATGCACCACTTTCTCTGCAATGCACAATCCATATGGAAGTTACAGCAGTTGTTTAAGGTAATAGTGCACAAAGAAATCAAAACAAAACACTTATCTTCTCTAAAGTTTACATCTGTGTTCGCACTAAGATGGAGTATGCAAGAGAGAGCACCTTTGAGAAAGCTTAATTTGGTAGGGAACTGGAAAATGTTAAGTCCTCCCTATTTTATTAATGTTTGGTATAATTTTAAAGCAGGACAAAGGTACTGACATTGCTTTTTTACTAATAAATGATTATTGAAAATTGCAAATCTATCTACTAGTCATCTTAACATTTTTATCCTAGGTTCTTTTTTTCCAACTAATTGGAACTTCAAATAGACCAGCTGCAAGTAATAAACATAACAAGTAGACTAGCATTATAAACCTGTGTAATTGTAAATGTGTGTGTAACATTGCTTTTTAATGGATCAAGTTTTAACCAAACTGTCTGGGAAAAATTAAAAATTTAGCAGATTACACACGAAGGAACCATGTACTTTTGAGTTTAATTTTAACACCACAAGGCTAATAGCACTCAATGCACTGTGTTACCTCTTCTCACTACAAATCTTTGAATGTATTATAGGTCATAAGAACCATAGAATTTAATTAACGTGATTCTGGCAATTTATACTGCATGATGCAGACACAACAATAATAAATATGAACTGAAAAAAGGCCCCTGAGTAAAAATACACCAAAAACAAGTAAACAAAATTTGCTAATAAACTAAACTGCATAGTTGAAATTAATATAATTGGGAACAGAGTATTGCCCTACCAAACCAGAACAATGGCTTATGAAGTCTGATAGCCTGCCTCCCTTTCACAGCATCCAGTTGACTAATAGTTTTGAAGAAAATGAACATCCTCCTAATAAATTGTGCATTACGGGTTTAAATCACTGGGGGCAAGAGCTTAGTGGAGTTCAATATTTATACAGATAATGAGAATATCCATGATTCCACTACATAAATTAAAAAGATTTTTCATAAGAGATATAAACCCTATGGCTTTAGGGCAGAAGCCAACCACTAATTGAGGGGAGTTTGGACGACACCACTGGGCTAGACATGGGTGTTTTGCAGTATTAGGATGGAGAGATTCCTCTTTGCACAATGAGCTCTAGGACAGGTCTCTAGCTCAGGAAAGTCACAAGATAACATCCATTTTAAACATGTCACAATTCGTAAAAAATACTAACTCAGTCATAAAAAGAACAGGAGGACTTGTGGCACCTTAGAGACTAACCAATTTATTTGAGCATCATGAAAGCTTATGCTCAAATAAATTGGTTAGTCTCTAAGGTGCCACAAGTCCTCCTGTTCTTTTTGCGAACACAGACTAACACAGCTGCTACTCTAACGCAGTCATGTGCACTTCGATAACCCTCAAAGAAGTGATGAGAGTGTAAAACAAAGATCTTCTGAAAAACAAATGAACATGCTGGACTAAATCAATAGCACCACTTCCTCCTCTGTGCTTTGCCTATACAATACAGCTATAGTCCATAAGCAACACCCCATGTGCTTTACATGGGGAAGAACTTTGTTTTTATTGTATGGAGGATTTTGCGTTTGTTAGAGAGGAGACAATGCCCAGTAATTAAAAAAAGAATCCAGCAAAAATCTCTTTTCAGATTGTTGGTCTATGCCTGCAGGAAATTACACCTGATTGTTGTTCTCTCCGTTGATCTGCTTTTAAATGTTGGATTAACCATCAGAGCAGCAGAGTTGTTGGGAGAGAAAAATAATTAGCTGAGATCAGCAACTTGTCTCATCATGCGAAGAACAGAGATTTTCCCTAAGGGGGCTTTGGTACTTGAGGCCCAGTTAATCTCTGCACCCAGTGAATCTCTGAGACTTGGTAGGTATGCTTAACTTTAATCCACTCTGATTTCTGCACATCCAGCTGTGATACCTTTTTCTTTGACCTCCAATCCTCAGGATGTCCTGCCAGCCATTACTTAGAATTACTATCACTGTTCCTCAGACGTTCTTGTCAACTGCTGGAAATGGCCCACCTTGATTATCAGTACAAAAGGTTTTCTGCCTCTCCCCCACCCCCTGCTCTCCTGCTCATATTAGCTCATCTTAAGTGATCACTCTCCTTACAGTGTGTATGGTAACACCCATTTTTTCATGTTCTCTATGTATATAAATCTCCCCACTGTATTTTTCACTGAATGCATCCGATGAAGCTCACGAAAGCTTATGCTCAAATAAATTGGTTAGTCTCTAAGGTGCCACAAGTCCTCCTTTTCTTTTTGCGAATACAGACTAATACGGCTGCTACTCTGAAACCTATTGAAGAATGAGACAGTGGAACTGCATTACCTTGAGTGCCTCACTTGCACTAACAATAGCACCCTACACATATGCTGTGCTTTTCGTCTCACATTACAAACTCTCACTATCGATGTAGTGCATGTGTATCAGCGCACACACACCTAAGAATCACTTCACCCACGGCTGAAACACAGCCTCCCATGTTGTGAAACAAAGCAGCGATTTTAACCATATGCAACTATGCTTCTCCCCCCACATACACCCACACACAAACATGTGGAAATATATCATTCATTTAAAGCTCAAGATCAATTTATATTGCTAAAATGGAATGTAACTGAAATTTGGATAGGACTTTGGGGCTAACACCTCTTCTTTTGAAAAAAAAAGATAGTGGATCATTAAGGACTGCACGTTCACAACCTCAACTTAAGATCTCATCCAAAAGTCAGAAGCCTCAGGCCCAATCCTTTACTCAGGCAAAATTCTGAGGTCAGTATAACAGTCTTGACTTCACTGGGAGTTTTGCCTCTGCAACAATTAAAGAATCAGGCCCCTAATTAATTCCATGTAATAGTGTGAAACCACCTGCCCGGCATTTTAAATAATTCTGTGTTATACTAACCTCACCCACTGGACTATGGTAACAGCCACTTTTGACAACCAGGCGTCATACTCTCCCCTCAGTTACACCTGTATAAATTCAAAGTATAAACACTACTGGAGTAAACCATGTAATTCTGATGTGCGCAGACATCCCAAATGTACATTTTACATGGATTATCATGTGATTTTGAATGAATCTAATGCCCTTGTATTATAATCACTAATATCTTTCATTTGAAATAAATATTGCAAACTGCTATTTACCTTTAGCTGGTGTACGCTCTATGCAATTTTGCTTTCCTATAACAATACATAATTAAAGTATATTTCTCCTTTTCCCATAAACACTTCTGAAAAAGTAAGTGATGAGTTATCAGGAGGTATTGTCTATTGTATACAGTGTTTAGAGTCTTGTGAAGTCTTATCTTTTATTCTCATTTTGCAGTCTCTTCCCTTTTTTGATCGGTACTGCTTGTCTCAGTTCCTTGTCTTGTGAATCTCATTTCACACATATCAAAGACACCATTTCAAAACAGCAATATTTTAACATTAGTTTGAGACTTCATGAGTGTGATGTTATATCTGCATCACAGGATTAAACACATCATTCTTAGTTCATAAACATCTGTAAGTAACACACTTCCCCAGGGAAAGGTTAAAATAAAGGCACTTATTTTATGGATTTTTTCCCTCTAATACAGTGTTTCCCAAATTTGGGACGCCGCTTGTTCAGGGAAAGCCCCTGGCAGGTTGGGCCGGTTTGTTTACCTGCTGCGTCCTCAGGTTTGGCCGACCGCAGCTCCCACTGGCCGCAGTTCGCCGCTGCAGAAAGCAGCGGCCGGTATGTCCCTCGGCCCATGCCACTTCCCGCAGCCCCCATTGGCCTGCAGCAGCAAACCGCAGCCAGGGGGTGCCATGATTGGCCGAACCTGCGGATGCGGCAGGTAAACAAACCGGCCCTGCCCACCTGGGGCTTTCCCTGAACAAGCGGCGTCCCAAGTTTGGGTAACATTGCTCTAATATATCAGAAGTCTTAAACTTTGATTTTGGATTTTTATAAGATTACTATATATATTAATGTTAATAATTAAATACTTTATGGGGACCCATCAAACAAATTTCAGGATGGAATTTTAAAATGGCAAAGCTTGCTTTTAACACTTAATTTTATCTTAATAAATAAATAAAGAAGAAGAATGGAATCTGGACTACCTTACATTGAAGAGTCTGTCAGTAACTTGAAGGAGTTCTCCTCAACTATCATCACTGCAGATATTAAACATAATAACGGTAGCTAATTTACAGTGCTTGTTCTGTCGCAAAGTCACTTATTAAGTATGTTAAGAGTATGTTAGTGGTGTCATGTTGCTGCTAAATCCACTCATACATCCGATAAATAATCTAATTTACGTGTTCATGGTTTCCCATGGACTGTAAAGAACTTTAGAATGAAAGAAGGCCAGAAACACAACCTCGGTTTGTTCGTTCCTGTGAACAATAGTTCCCTCCTCCAGAAACATGTCTGATTTTACTTGCTGTCAGACTGAGTAAATTAATGTTAAACATTTTTTTTTGCACAGTTGGTTGTGCATTGTACCATACATTAACACTCAGTGGCCATGACACTTGTCAGTTGTATATATATGGATAGGCAACATGCTACTCTTCTGCAAAAAAATCACTTGCCTTACCTGCTTCTACAACCACATTCACTCCCTCCTACATTTCCTCTGTTGGCTCCTCCATTGTCTCATGCATCTAATTCAAACTCCTCATTCTCACCTTCAATGACATCCACCATTTAGCGTCCTTCTACCATGCTGCTCTTGCCTCCTTTTCCTCTTCCACTCCACACCCTCTTTTCTTAGCACACATTGCTCATCGGGATGCCCACCTAATGTCCTTCTTACTAACTAGCCACTGTGCTTTCTTACACACAGCACCATATGTTTGCAACTCCCTTCCTGGCCCTATCCATCTTGGGGAGAGGGTATGTCAAATCCACCAGCTTCAGGTCCACCTAGAAAATAATAGGCAACCAGTAAAGTTCACAGAGTACTGATGTGAAATACTCCTGGTGAGATACACTGCTGTAGCGCACTTCACCAGCTGAAGTCACCATGTGGACTTTAGGTGTGACCTCATATAGGGTGCATTTGTAACGCCGACAGACCCCGGTCATTGACAGGCGGGATCGAACCTGGGACCTCTGGCACTTAGTGCGTGAGCCTCTACCGCATGAGCTAAAAGCCAACTGCCTGCTAGCTAAGGCTGTAGAGCAGACTCATCTCTCTCTCGCGCGCGCTCTTTCGTCATCACTAGATGGGACAGAACACCACACCCAGGAGGTGTGTGGGTTACACATTGCAGTGAAGGAATGAAACATGGTAGCAAGGTTCCCATCTGAGAGAAATAGGAACAATTTCCTAGCTAGATGAAGATGGGGGAAAAAATATCTCTGATCACTGTCGTTATATGATTATCTGACAGGAGCTGGAAATCCAACAGCATTATGAATACAAGAAACAAAACACACCCTCTGTCAGAGGGGCAAGAATAACCCTCATCATATCTTCTGGTGACTTCATCCAACCAACCAGGAACAACTCAGTCTCAACCAGATATAACTTCAGTCAGATCATTCTCATCCATGCCTCAATTTCTGCAAACCCTGGCTTAATAATACAGATGTTCGTGTCCCTAGGTTGACTGTGATGTTCAATGGTTCAAGATGCTGCTGATGCAGCCTGACATTTTTATTTGAAATATATGTATTTGGTGCGAAAATGTGACCCAAAGGCCTATTATCTGGTGTAACTTTTTCCAGCAGCTCTCCTGAGCAGGCATAATCTGACAGATATTATGAGTTCTATTTGTATGGTATGTTTCCTGCTTATGCGCGTCTTTCCTATTATCCAGTGGTCATCACGTAGAGCTTGTTTGGCTGGTAGCTGAATGTTACGGTATAAGAGCAGCACAGGGGCACTTTGTATTTGGAATATGTGAGCACAACAATATTATTATTTATTATTTGCATTACAGTAGTACCTAGAGGTCCTGCCTGAGATCAGGGCACCACTGAAGAAAAGCTTAGTGAGCGTCTCTCCCCTGATCAATTTATGAAATAAATAGATAAAGGGTGTGAGGGCAAAGAGAGGAACAGAGAAGTGAAGTGATTTGCCCAAGGTCACACAGGAGGTCAGTGGCAGAACCAGGATCAGATCCCAGATCTGAGTCTCAGTTCAATGCGCTACCCCTTGGATAATATTGCCTTTCTGTATCATGGTATACTAACCGACTGGATAGCTGGCTCTTGGAAATCCCTGAAACTGAGCACTCCAATGGTTTTAGAGCACCCAAGCAGCTGGGGCAGCTGAGCAGGGACAATATTGTTGGAACTTTTGTGCTGCTCATATTCACCTTTGAAAATCCCCTTGTATTCAGAGCACCTCGTATTGAATGTTCCAATTTCCTTCTGTATTTTTGGCATGGGGAGCTGCCCTCTAGCATGCCGATCATGGCCCTGCAGTTGCAATGCTCTCAGCACTTCCTTGGGTTCTTTCAATCAACTACCCAGAGTAGGTTGGTTCAAGGCACATACCCACTTCTGTGAGGTCTTATTTATTAAATCTTTCTCCTAAGTGTATCTCACTTTGTTAGTCACTCCAGTTCACACGCAATCTGGCACCATATGAGTCCTAATTAGCTTCTTACCCCGTCAGTAGCTCTCCCAGCTCCCCTCCTGGAGCTGGAGTTGTACTTTAAATAAGTACGCACCATTTCTCTTAAAGCCAGGAGTCCCCAGCTCTCCTCCTTGGAGCTGGGTTGTAATTTATGCAGTCACTTTCTCTCTCCTAAAGCCTGGAGCCCCCAGCTCTCCTCCTTGGAGTTGGATTGTAATTTAAATCAGCTGTAAGGACTCAGCCAGGCTATCCCTTTCCCCTCCTGTCACCTTCAGGCTTAGAAGGGTTCAGCACAGAGACCTTTTCCTGATGATATCTCCCTGTTTTGAAGGAAGAGGCAGAATATATACAGCCCGTTCTTCGACCTCATTCCCAATTGATGGGGTGAGGGGAAGTCTTGCCCTACCCATTCTGTAAGGCTCCTGGTCCCAAGCCCTTAAAGAAACAGTAACTAACTTTCTCCCAGACACTATTTATTCCCAGAACCACTTCCTCCCCAACGATACCTTTTGTTCCCAGGGGGCTTGCATAAATCAAAACATCCCAAAATCTTGAAGGGCCATGCTATGTAATTGGTGTGGGCTGATCACAAGGCACCACTACCCTTACAGGGTCAGACTATCCCCCCTCCGAACTCCCAAAAGTCACCTTTGAAAATCATCCTGCATGTGCTTAGTGGTATGATTGTACAATCTGCTGGTGACAGTTCAATTAATTACTCTGAGGATTATGCCTTCAAACAACAAATAACTAGCAGATGAACCTCTAAGAAACAAGAATCCTGATTTCCTTTAAAGGATAGGGCTGGGCAGCTGGCAGAAAACAAATTCGCTTTTTATCTTCCCCCTAACACAGAAATTGGTTAATGAAATCTGAGAGCTAGTTAATTTGGAACATGTTCTCATTGCATTACCATATACAGGTGTCTACGCCTAAGAGAGACATGCAATTAAAATCTACATTGGTTAGGAAGGGATCTACTGCAGACAGAGAGCTATGTGTTGAGTGGACTGTCAAGGTACCTAAATTTGCCCAATTAGCAAGATACCCCTGAAATTTTCAGCTCAAAATTCCTTCAGAGAATCATTATTAACCCATTCATAACAGAATCTGAGGGAACATCATTCCAGATTTAGTAGAGGCCAGGAATCTCGTTCATTATTCCCAAAGGAAAAAGCTTTTAAGAATCACAGTAGAATGGCACACATCAGGAAATATTTTTGAGGGAATGGCAGTCTGATTTCTCTCGCACCTGTCCATTATGTCCTTGGGGGAGCAGGAGACTGGCACTCACAAGCCAGAGTGAGATCCATTCCCTGCAGATCTCTGAATATATTGAAGAATTTCTAAAAAATCTACTAGCAGAGCAAGTGAAACAAGCTTTATTTGAAAAGACTATACGCCCTCCCCCCAGCCACCACCACCCCCCCCCACACACACACATCCACACAAAGGAGTCAAGAGTTTCCTTTAAAGAATCTCTTGGCCGCGTTTTGAAAGTGGGGAGAATAGTGGAGGGGATCTCTGACTTCACTGTAAAAGCAGAGGGCAGATGGACATGGTATTTCACATGAGGGATTTAAGGATATCAAATCCAGATATGGTGCTCCTCGGTTTGTGACTATTGCACATGCAGAAGGGCAATTAAGACACGTCTACAGATTTAAATATGGATGAACTCATCATTTTTTAATTGTTCGAGGTTATAAATGCTTAAAAGGTTGTTAAATGGGAACTTTGAAGAAGAATATTCTTCCCCCTGTATTTTTCCCTTCAAAGGCTAACATTTGCCTCTAACACTATTTTGGGGCTTTCAGGGTGAGACTATGTCTCGACTGCAATCGTTGGCTGTGATTGCAGCTCGAGCTACCACTCTTGAACTACCTTTAATCTAGTTAGCTCTGGTCCTGGAACAGTGAGCTTCTTTGCAGCATGGGCTACACCTGAGAGTAATTACCCAGTGGCTTTGTACAGCCTACGCTGAAGCTCATTCACTGCAGCTTCACTGTTCCAGGATTAAAACTAACTCAGTTATGCCAGCACACCCAGTGACTACAGTCTTAATACACCTGTAGTCTTGAACGTTGAGGGCTAGCTGCAGTAGTTTGGCTGAGCTGGCCCTGGTGTAGGGGGCCTAAGGATGATTTTTTAAACCATCTTTATGATACCCTGCTCCTGGGGTCAGCTAAAGGCCAGTCTGACCATTTGGCTGTAGAACCACCTGGAAGAAAACATAAAATCACCACTGATAAAGTTTGCAGAAGACACACAAATTGGGAGAATGGTAAATAATTAATAGGACAGGTCACTGATTCAGAGTGATCTGCATCACTTGGTAAACTGGGTGTAAGCCAACAATATGTGTTTTAATACAGCTAAATGTAAGATATATATCTAGGAACAAAGCAAGTAGGCCATACTGATAGGATGGGGGCCTCTATCCTTATCCTTTGAAAAAGGTTTGGGGGTTGTAGTAGATACTCAGCTGAACGTGAGCTCCCAGTGTGACACTGTGGCCAAAAGAGCTCAAATGTGGTCCTGAGATGCAGCAAATGTGAAAAATCGGGACAGGGGTGGGGGGTAATAGGAGCCTATATAAGAAAAAGATCCAAAAATCTGGACTGTCCCTATAAAACTGGGACATCTGGTCACCCTAAGGGGAATCATGAACAGGAATAGAGAGGTTATTTTACCTCCATATTTGTCACTTGTGTGACCGCTGCTTGAATATTTGCGTTAAGTTCTAGTACCCACAAATCAAGAAGGATGTTGGTAAATCAGAGAGGGTTCAGAGAAAAGCCATGGGAATGATTAAAGGATTAGAAAACACCCCTTATAGTGACAGATTCAAGGAGCTCAATCTATTTAGCTTAACAAAGAGAATGTTAAGGAGTGATTTGATTACAGTCTGCAAGTATCTACATGGGGAACAAATATTTAATAATGGGCTCTTCAACAGAGGCACAACATGATGCAATGGCTGGAAGATGAAGCTAGACAAATTCAGACTGGAAATAAGGTGTACACTTTTGAGAGTGAGGGTGATTAACCTTTGGAACAATTTACCAAGGGTCATGGTGGATTCTCTATCACTGACAATTTTTTAATCGAGATTTGATGTTTTTCTAAAAGCTATGCTCTAGGAAGGACTTAGGCAAAGCCCTATGACCTATAGTATACAAGAGGTCAGACTAGATGATCACAATGGTCCAGTCCCTTCTGGCCTTGGAATCCATGAATCTGTGAATCTATTATGAGGCCATCTGAATGCTTCTCTTAATTATGCCTAGCTGTCCAAACCTAAGGGGCCATTTTGACAGCCAGGGGTTGCTGGTCATGCTCCCTTTGCCCAGGAGTGCCTACTGCAGTGGAGAGTAAGAGGGGATGGTGTAGAGAAGCTATTCTGCCTCTTTCCATCTAAGCATTTCCTCTTACACTGTATGGCTGCTTGGTGCTGCTGGAGCTAGAGCAGGGCCTCGTATCTCTTATACTTCTTACAGTATTTAAAAATAAAATAGTTATGTGGTGGCAGCCATATGTTGTTTTTTTTTAAAGCAGAGAATAGACCCGATTGTGTCCAGCCCCTGATCTGCTGTATAAGAAAGGACAGGCAGCAGGAGACTCTCCCTCTTCTTGTGAATTCCCAAGCAGAGTGACCCCACACAGCAGAGAATTCATGCTCAAGGAGGACATGGATTTGACAGCACTGCTGTCAGTGCTCAGATCCCCAAGGGGGTGAGGAGAGGGCCAGGCCAGGCCTTGTTCTCCCTTTGCATGGGCTAGCAGAGCTGGGAAAGCACAGAGGAAAATGGTACAATTCTATCTATGGTTTACACAGGCCACAAAGGGGGGCAGGAGAGGTCTACTATCAACCTCCACCCCAAACTGTGCTCCCGTGAAAGGGACAAGCAGAATCTGGACTAAAAGACAGATCCAAGCCACACTGAAATCAATGGGAGTGTTTCCATTGACCTCAGCTGGCTTTGGGTCATGTCCTATGAACATTAAAGTGGTATGTAAGAGATTTAGCCTACACTTAGAATACTGGTCCTGGGAAATTAGTAATTAGGGCTTTAAAAATATATAATTATAGCAAGTGCTATCACAGCAGCTATTAACATGGCTACCTCACCACAACTATATAAAAATAAGCTTCCGTACGGAAACAATCGGGAAGCAGTATTTTAAAGGCCAAGGCTGTGACAATCAAAGGTCACTTATACCCAGGAAGAATTATACTCTAAATACATACAAATATTTTCATAACTGGTAGCCATGGGAAAGTTTAAAGGTAGTGCAGTTTAAAGATTGTGCAGAAAAACTACTGACTGGTATGGGGATTCAGGTAGAAAATTTAATAGTTGGACATTCCATCATCTGGTAGGAATGATGGATCTGGCATTAGTTTTGATAGTTTTACTGTTTTGACTGTTTTACTCAAGTATCAATAGAATATAAATTTCCAGGAAGTTGCTAGTAAATACTAGCAGTTGGTTTTACAGTTTGAAATTGATTTTCCTAGAGGTGGAATGACCGTTTTCCGACATCTATTCATTTATGTCTGTCCTCTAAATTTCTATAGCAATAAAGGAAAGATAGACTTTTAAAAGATTGAGTGGATCTCTTTTTATTCTGTCCTATTTTAAGGGGTTTATGTAAACTGTCACTGACAATGTTGAGAGGCTTTTTATCTAGGTATTTCCATCGCTGTTTTTTGGCTATTCCTAACTTGCATGGGAAGAAAAGTAAGTCTCCCTTTCTAGAGTAAGAATTGTGAAAGGATAGTCAAAGAAAAAGGAAAGGCTTTGAATAAGGCGAGACATTCCTTAAAGTTAGAGGATTTGGTAGATTATGAAAGGAAGCAAGCTCAGGCTCAAAAGGTTATTAGAAGATCTAAGAAGCCCTGCTGCCAAAACCTCTATAGCACTATTAATAAAAATACTTCAGTGGGTAAAATATGAAATAAGATTATAAGGATCAACGTAAGAGAGCACAGATTCTTTGCAATACCTACTTTAATTAAAAGTGGCATTACTGTTGATTCTAATATAGCGACGTTGAACATGGTGAGGGTTTTACTTAATGTTATTAAAAGCATGATGATATAAATTTCACGTTTTTTCTGTCAGGAATTTTTTTAAAAAAGGTTTCATGTTATTCTTTAAAACTGTGATGAAGAGGATACATATTTTTTGTTGCCAGTTAGTGAATTTAAAGAGGAGGTATTACCCAATTTTGAGATACTTTCCCTTGACTGGCTTAATTTGTTTTACAGAGTCTTTAATCATGTAACTGACAAATGTATTTGTTAATATTTTAATCTCAATTGAAGTAAGAGACAAGCTTCATATTTTTCTGAAGTCATATGAAATTACTACAGCTGGGTGAAAGATCCATAATAAACCTCATACCAGGCATATCTCACTTGCTTCCATGTTTTGTTATCAACCCCAAACTTCTCAGGTTAATCTGAGCCAGGGTCTGGCTGAACCCTAGGGATTCCCCCCCCCCCCCGCCCACAAATGGAAAACACATACACACACACGTGATGGTTTCACAGGATTTTGCTATGAAACTAGGCCGAGATTTAGCTGAGTTTTGAGGGTTTGTTCAAAACTCAAAAAGGCAAGAGATATGAAACCACCAGGAATGAAGAGAGGACCAGCCCAGAATGGGGAGAAAGCACATGGTGATAGGAAGGGGGGCATAATAGGCTTCATTAATGAAGCTGAGGAGTGTAGGCATATGAGTAAGCCCAGGACTGGGAGACTTGCTGGGAACAGGAACTCCCTATCTCCCTTTATAGACAAAAAGGGAAAATAGATGGTGTGTTTGTAGTAGTATCTGAGGCCAAGTTCATTTGCATATTAAGCTCCCTGGCTCCCCCACGGGTAAAAAAATGGGGGTTTCCTATCTGCTGCCAAGTATGATTTGTGCACGAGCAAGCGGGGTCAGTGGGAGAGGTAGCTCCCTAAACACATTAGAGGAGATGTGAGGGGGAAACAGGCCTGCCAACCTCTGCCTAAAGATGCCAGAAGGAGGAATGGGCATGCCACCAGCTGTCATGAAGATGCTGGAGTGATTCAGGTTAGTCTGAAGTAAGAAGGACTTACTACCCACCAATAGGGTAGCAGACCACTAGCTTTCCCTTCCATGAAGATAACAAGTTGGGGAGTGATGGCAGAAAGGTTGTGGTGTGGGCCAGGGCTACAAGGCTGGGTTAGAGTCAACATTCTTTAGACATGTATCAAGTTCCTGCATTTCAAATCTTTAGGATCCTGGTATTGGAATTTTTTAATGTATTATCGCTATGCTGATGTTGGGGTTTTGTGAGATCACATGATTTACATTTATTTTGCAATGTTGTATTGTTGTGATGAAACGCCATTATATATGCATCCGATTTCACAATACATAAGGTGGAGAACTCAGAGTTGGGTGCCTTTTTTTGCTTGCTTTCTTTGTCCACCAGGAAAGAAGCTCTTTAGGCACAGCCTGAAAACTAGATCATTCTGGGACACAGTGAGCATTAGATCCCATCCCACTTATTAAAAAAAGAGTCCTGTGAAAAATGGAACAGTTGGAATTACTGTTATTTTAGATTGGGGGTGCAGGGCAGAAACAAGAAAGAACAAAAATAAAGTCTCCATAAGAGAGCACGGTGTATATGTCTCCTCTGTAACACGCTGCCTCATCTCTGCCTGACGAAATAGTCGTCCTCTGTAGCAGCAGACTCTTAAAATTTAAAGGTATAGGGTGTGGGGAAAAAGTCATACCAGTACATATACAAAATAGGAGGGAAAGGGTGAAATTATAGGCAGGCTCCACTTCCACATTGACTGGTGGAGGAGGCTAGCATGGACAGGAATGCAAACTGCATCCTACATAAGCTGGTGATGGGCAATCTAAATACAATAGAAAGATGCTGCTGCTGTGTGCATTCCCCAAATGTGTAGAAGACATGGGGCCTGCCTCACATGCAATGTCTCTGAGAGTGGCCATCATTTTGCCTTCCTTATCCTAACCATGACTACACTCAACACGGGCAGTGGCTTAAAGGGCAACCTACCTCTAAAAGTGTAAGAATCTTAGGGCTTGTCTACACTGTGTGTTAGTCTGCACTAGACGGCTGTAAATTTTAGAGCACACTAGTGTGTAGCACACTATCTGGCCTGTGCGGATTCTGCTGGTGCACACTAAAAGTTCCCTAGTGCATGCTGACGTAATACAGTTTGATACAGGCCTACATTAATGTGCACAAGGGAACTTTTCATACATGTCAGCAGGGTCCACATGAGCCAGGGAGTGCGCAACACACCAGTGTGCACTAGAATTCACACCCCTCTAGCGTGGGCTAGTGTACAGTGTAGACAAGCCATTAGACTGGCTTTCTGTTGTTGATGTTCAGCTGTGTGCAATCAACCATTTGCTGTAATCAAGATCTAAGCCATGGCTAGAGGGGATATCTCCAGAATTAAGTTTAAAATCCCAAACTTCCGCATGATCAGTATCAAATCCCAGTGGGATTGTCTCAGCTCTTCATCCTTCTTTATCCTTCAATAAAGGGCCAGACCCAGTGCTTAATTTGTAATGAAAGAGGTGCCCCAGCACAGATCAAGCACTGATGCACCCCCTTGCCCCACACACCCTATACACCCAATCCTGCCTATCCTTCATGCACCCCGCATTTCGCATGCACCCCCAACCCCGCGTAACCCCCAGGCCCCCCAATCCCCCATGCACCCCCAGCTCAAACCCTATCACAAACACCCACCCAAACATATCCCCACGCCCTGTGCAATTATCCTGGGTGTGGGGCTGGTGCTTTGGTTTCCAAATGGGGAAGGGGGCGGGGGAGAGCAATGCTGCCCCTCCAACCGCCCCTGTCCCCTCACTCTCTCAGTGCTGGGATGGGGGTGTTAATTTTCCACCCCACCTGATCCATCGCTCCTGCACAAAGGGGCTGTGGGCTCCACCACCTGAACGTGGATTGCTCTGCTTTCAGCCTGGATCCGGGCACCTGCCCAGCTAGAATCCCCTGGGGGGGGGGCAGAGAGCACCCCTCCCCTTGCGCAAGTGGGTCCAGGATTGGACCCAGCTCTCACCTCCTTCTGGTGTCGGTCTCTTTTGGGGGATGGGCTGGACAGTGCCCCTCCCCCGTCCTGAGCCTGGTTGCTGCTGGGGGCTGTGGCAACAGGATCACAGGCACCAGGGAGGGTCAGCGCCCCCTGGCTGGAGCACAGAACTGCCTCCCTGCCTGGTGCATCTTGTGCACCCTGCTCAGACTGCTCTGTGTGCCGACTCCACCACCCCCAGGGGGCCCCTGCCCACAGCACTGCCTCCCAGAGCTTCCCTCCTGCCCTGGTGCCCAGCTACTCCTGCACCTCACTGCGCCCCAACTCCATAGTCACCTCCACAGTCCCTGACGCCTCACCTCTTCCCTCGCTGCCAGCCCTGGGGAGTCTCTGCCTCTCCTGGGCCTCCCAGAGGGTAGCAGCCTCCTTGCAGGAGCCCCCCCCCGCCTTCTCCCCAAAGGCAAGGGGGCACTGGCAGAAGCGCTGATGGGGGGTGCTGTTCCCAGCCCTGAAGGACTCGCTGTCCACGGCGTGGGAGCTCAGCTTGTTCCAGTATAGCCACAGCTGCACCCACTGGGCAGCGGGCAGGCTCAGTGTGCTGCTGGCCCTGCGCAGGGGTGCGGGTGAGGTGGAGATGCTGGGACCTGTGGACAAAGCGGCTGCAGCTCCAGCGCAGAAAGGGTGCTCTGTGGCCAGCATGAACCTCCTGCTGCCCACGCTGGGATGAGTAACATGCAGCAAGCCCAGAGGTGCCAACTCTCAGCCCCAGCAAGCCCCAGCACAAATTAAGCACTGGCCAGATCCTATTTCTTTTGGAGTTGATGGAAATTTTACTATTGACTTTAGTAGGTGCCAGAGCAGACCTAAAAGGCCAGATCCTCAAAGGCATTTAGGCACCTAACTCCTTTTGAGGGGTGTGTCTTAGGTCACACCTCTATCCTCAGCATTTCCTGTGGGCTAGCTTAGGCTCCCTGCTTAGTGTGCTTGCTTTTTTTCGGAGTCCCTTTTTCGTTGCCTAACTCTTCCAGTGCCCGGTATAAGGAGACAGCAGTTGTGAATTGTACTAAGTGGCTGGGTACCTATGTCCCCCTTATGAATATCACCCTTTGTGTCTAACTTGGAGGAACTCCTCCATTTTGGCTAACTCACTTGGTGTTTGTGAGCTTGGTGGACACTCCCAAGAATCCTCCACCACTCATTAGTGATATCATTTCATGTCTGTGCCATGGGGGAGAGAGGTACAGTAATACCTCTAATAGAATTTATTCAAAACTTGGTTTCAGGCTTAGCTGGAATCATGGTGTAAATAGGAATTTTTCACCAAAGGCCAAGTGTGGTTCTGATTAAATTAAAAGTGATCTGGGTAAGAGGATAAATTACCTGAGTCACAGTCAAACTGGGTCAAAGATGACCTACACTTCCCTCCTTACAATGCTTTGACATTGGTATGCACATGCTAGACTATTTGTGAATAAGGGAGCTGATATTACATGCATGCAAGCTTTGATATCTATCAGTGTTAAATTAGTGTTAAAGTCCTTTTGATAAGGAGTGAAACTGGGAGTCTGTGGAGAATTACCATTAAGCAAGTGGCAGAAGCAAGGGAAAAATGAATAATCCTTCATTCAGATCACATTTTAATTTCAATCCTATTTCATTACATAGTGGCAGGGTTCTTAATATTTGAGGATAAGAAAACCTTATTTTTTAGATTTCATACTGGGAATATTGCTCTCAGTCATACATTATGCCTTATTAGTAAACACACATCTGAGCTTTGCTCTGAGTGTTTTATTGTGAATGGTCGGAATTGTTCAAGCTACTTACCCAAAATGTTTATACATTGTGGTAGATTTTTTAAGGGCACTTTCCAATTTCCCCCTCCCCAATATCTTAAAATACAGATCAGCTAGACTAAACTTCTGCTTAATTCTGTTGCATAATGCAGCAGAGTGTCTATTGCATTACATTACATCTATACAACAGTGTCTGCAGAGAGTGCTTTTGCTGGTGACCTCAGCCTTTACAAGACAAAAAACACAGCTGGGAGCAGTATCACAAAGCAGACAACCAAGAGGAAGAGAGGGCTGCAAGCTGTGGCTCAGTAGGGCATGGACAGCTGCAGAAATGGAACTGGGATGCAGCCTGTTGGAGGAAGCCAAGCTGAGCTGCACTGTAACTATGAAAAAGATGTGGGAAGCTTTTTTGAAGCTCTGCACAACTCCCCAGACAGCATGGCCAGCTGAAAGAAAAGCACTGCCCATGGCACAGTGTCCGACAGAACTTCTGGGGAGAGGAGGTGAAGGGTGCGTGCTGCTGAGGGCAGTAGGCAGCTAGGGGAAATGACATCCATGGAGAGAAATCACTAAATGGCTGCTGGCCCACACAGAGAAAGAGTTTAACAGCCAAGAGGTGAGGGTAGAGTTGAGCTGGAAGATAGGGCATACTGGAAGTCAGTTAAACCACTTATGCAGCTGATGCATAGGACCCAGTATGCCAATTTTATGGGACAGTCCTGGAGGAAGTAACCCAATTCAAATTAAACATGAACTCTTTTAGGCGGGGAATGTATTTTCCCAGGAGATCAGTAAAACAGGCCGGATGGTGAATACAGACACAGTTCTGGAGGGAAACATGTCAGGAGCCAACATGACAGGATGTTAAAATGAAGTGTCAGCTCCCGCAGTATCATCATGTAATAAGGATCAGCCCAGAGTTGACAGCCATGTGAAAGACAGTCCAACCACCAGACACAAATCCTTGCAGCACAGAATTATGATAGGACCAAAAGGAAGCAGATTAGTCCTACCCTGTACAAGAAAGGAGAATCTGTACAATTGAACTGGACTTGCTTAAATAGAGAAAAGCCTGTGGCTCACCTAAGGTTTTAGCCACCAAGGCAAACATATAGATGACCATATCCACATTGTCCAAAAAGAATAAAATTCAGTCCTGATGAGAAATTCCATATTAACATTCATTAAATAAAAAGTTCTTAATCATTCACTCTCCCGGGGCTCACTATATCTTGCTTAATTTATGTTTGTCTCGTCCAGACTGTAAACTATTCAAAGCAAGGACAGTTTTTATTTTTGTTTATTGAACAATGCTAGAAAATTGATTGTGCTAAAGAAATAATGTTAACAAAGGAAAAATTTTGAATGATATTAAATGCTTTTAGAGCACTAAAAATGTAAAGTGTTAAATTATTATTTGGAAGTATTAACCATTACGGTTCTAAAAAATAAATGAACAATAAGGACTAGATGGTTGGCTCAGCAAACTAGTAACATGATGCCAAGAAATGGCTACAGGCTCAAGGACAGCCTGGTCAGAATGGCTGAGCATTGTTACAATTTGAAAAGCAGTTCAGGAGCCTGCAGAAACTCAGCTGATGGTCTCCATCCAGTTCCTAGTGAACAGATGTCTACAACCGAAGAGCCACTATTAAAAATTAGCACTATAAGCACCTTTGGGTTGGAAATTTCAGAAGAAAGGCCAGTGAATAAATGGGCAGAAAGAATGCACTTCTTCCAGGTCATTTTTGAGGCATGTTGGGATGCATATATGGATAATAAATAAATGACTTCTCTCTACAAGGTGATAAACTGGAGCTGCTTCACCTCAATTTTTTAGTAAGCTCATTTTAACAAAGGGAAAAAGCGAGGACTAATGAATGTGTAGCAGTTGAAAATACTGGAGAGAGAGATGAAATTGCTGCAGTCTCCTGTCTTCAGCATCTTGCTCTATGAGAGACATGGACACTAAGGAAACAGGGCATTCAGGGTAGACAGACTCCTGGGTAGACAGATGCATATTACTTCAAGCCCCAGTAGCTTGTCTACCACCCAGGATCTCAAGCCCACCTGATCCCCTAGTCTTGAGAGCCTGATCTCAAGCCCGAGCTACAACATCCACATTTTTAGCACAGGTTTCAGAGTAGCAGCCATGTTAGTCTGTATCCACAAAAAGAAAAGGAGGACTTGTGGCACCTTAGAGACTAACAAATGTATTTGAGCCTAAGCTTTCATGAGCTACAGCTCCCACCCCATCTAACATCCCATGAATGCATCCGATGAAGTGAGCTGTAGCTCACGAAGCTTAGGCTCAAATAAATTTGTTAGTCTCTAAGGTGCCACAAGTCCTCCTTTTATTTTTAGCACACTGTCTCAAGTCCCGCTATAGTGAATCAGTCTACCTGGGATGGGAGTGTCGCTCCCAGCTGCAGTGTAGACATACCCTTTGAATTGAAATGCTACTTGCAATTGTTTCACATTAGCTATACCTCGCACACAACTAACAAGGAGGTAATTGCCCGAATTTAACTGGAGTGATACTGGGTATTATCAAGATGATCAGAGAAAGAACACTGGCGTTTGTGGGACATGTGAGTCGGATGAGTGGAGAAAGATTGCCAAAGCAAGTTTTTCAGGGGCTGGTGCCAGATGCTAGAGGCACAAGGTGACCAGGGTGAGTGTGATTCAAATATGTGGCTAACTGAATGGGATGTGGCCTGGCCACTTCTCAAGGCAGTGTGAAGATGATAAAACATGGAAGAAGACTGTTGGCCAATGACTCCCATTTGTTTTCTTTACTGTTCGTTGTGATGTGACTCTATGGTGCTCGGTACTATGAAACAATGTATGTATGTAATATAGAGGATCCACTACAGGTCATATAGTAATGTATATGAAAGTTTACTGTTTTCTATTTAATTTCTCTTATTGTTGTTGTCAAATTATTGATAAAATCTCAATTCTTATGGCTATCTTATATACCAGTTTTGATGCTTAATTTTGACCAAGCAATTTGTTAGAAAACATAGATTATCCTTTGTATAAAGGTTTTTCAATGAAATTTTCCAAATTTGAACCAAAATATCCAAATTTCAAATTTTGAAAGGAAAAGAAGGAGAAAAATTTAGCTAATTTTTGCAACTCCTACTCCCCCATTTCTCAAAAAGAAAAGGAGTACTTGTGGCACCTTAGAGACTAAAATTTATTTGAGCATAAGCTTTCGTGAGCTACAGCTCACTTCATTGGATGCATTTCTAATGACTAAGTCAATAGTAGGTTCACATTTTTTCAAATTTCAATGAAATTTCAATGTTGGGGAAAAAAGAAGAGGGTGGGGGGTTCAAACTGAAAATGTTTCCCCTTTTTTTTTTGGTCATTTCTAAAAGAAATTTCCCCATTTTTTTCAGGCAAAATTATATTCCCGATTCTTCATTTCCTTCCCTTCTACCCCTCTTTTCCTCCACTATCCTTAAAGAATTGTCCATCACAACAAGTGGCACTATCTCCAGCTGAAAAGCCTCGAGAGTTGCATTTAGTCCGAATCTGTGGTTGTGTTGTCTAGAAGAAGTCACTTGAGTGACCAAGCTGCTTTCTCCTATCACAATCAGACCATGTGACCTCTGCAACTCCCACGGATTCTGGGAATTATATCAGAATCTGAACTTGCAGCACTGCAAAGTAAATGATCAAACTAAAATTTCTGCTCTTTTCCTTTTTATAATTCCAAAGTATATTTTAGGTTTTAGAGTTATTTTGTTATCAGATTGACTTCAGATATCAGAAAATTATTTTTTGTTCATCTGATATAGGTACCACATGATTTGAGACCCCATTTCATATGCTATTGTGTTAGCAACAAGAACTGGTTAGAAAATTTTCCATCCTGTGAATAAAATTGAGGTTTTGAAGGGTTTTGTTTTGTTTTGTTTTGTTTTTTTTTTTTTGTCTTAAATGGGGATGAAAAGCCAAAGTTTCTAAATTAGTAATGAGAAAAAATTCCCCCCAAATTTTGTTTCAGGTCAATTGAAAAGTTTCATTTTGATTTTGAGACCTTTTTTACAAAAATAAAGTACATTTTGAAATGACCATTTGTTTTAAAATGAAAAATTGAAATTTCTCATACAAAAATATCAAGACAGTATGTTTTGACATTTTCAAAACATTTTCCCTCATCTTCTTTTTTCAAAATGAGATTGTTGAAATTGACACAATTATTAAAAAAAATTCATTTTAGTTTATGAAAGAAAATTGTTTCAACAAAAAATTTCTGACCAACTCTATTAGTAAATGCATGTACTACATATACTAGAAACATTTATCTTAGCAAGTGAGACTAAAGCACATATTCGCAAAAAGAAGAGGAGTACTTGTGGCACCTTAGAGACTAACCAATTTATTTGAGCATAAGCTTTCGTGAGCTACAGCTCACTTCATCGGATGCATCTGTAGCTCACGAAAACTTATGTTCAAATAAATTGGTTAGTCTCTAAGGTGCCACAAGTACTCCTCTTCTTTTTGCGAATACAGACTAACACGGCTGTTACTCTAAAGCACATATTGGGATTCTAGCACAGAACATGAATCAAGGCCTTTACTTGGTGATAAAAATTCCATATAACTTCTCTTGTGAAATGAATTTCACACACATAAAAATACATAGTCTTCTTTTGTAATACTTTTAAAAATAAAAAAAAAGTCCCTTTAATGCCCATGCTGGGGAAAAAACAGCGAGGTTGATATGTATTGCAGTTTAGTCATGTTTAGAAAAAATCCGTTCTGGATGATGTAATCTAGTGTTATGTCTAATGGATAATGACAGGGGAAGCCATGCCAAGACCATATTGCACCAACTGAGCTAGGCAGCCAGTGTTTCACCAGTCTGTCTTTATTAGTGGTATCCTACTGAAAAGCATTCTTCTATTGTAGAGATATACAGGCAAAGATAATGCTCGTTGTTTTTCATACATAAAAATGACAAGTCATCATCATAGTTAAGTGGGGGGAGTACAGTTATGGGGGGCAGGGTAAGTATTCGGCATAACTGGATTTACCAATTCCAAAAAACAGTGTTTTCATAGGAAAATATTTTCTAAGGACTCTATACTCTAGGTTCAACAATCTATGTAAGACAAATGTGCTTGACTGAGGAAATTAATCCTTTGTCATCATCTGAATTGTTGAAGGAAAACTGTGCCTGAAGAAAAATATTTTTTTGACGGATTCTCCCTCAAAATGGACACAGCCCCATAAAGGCATTGGTTAGCAGTGAAGATGCTTGCATGTTATACAACTGCATCAAATATTTAATGGATAATTTGCCACAACAGTATGAGGGACAGTTTGCTCAAGTCTACCTTCTGTTTCAGAGTAACAGTCGTGTTAGTCTGTATTCGCAAAAAGAAAAGGAGTACTTGTGGATGAAGTGAGCTGTAGCTCACAAAAGCTTATGCTCAAATAAATTGGTTAGTCTCTAAGGTGCCACAAGTACTCCTTTTCTTTTTACCTTCTGTTTGTAAATCATGCAGCCTCTTCATAAATTATATGCTGGGTTTTCTTACCCTGAGATATCCCATTTCGCTTGGAAGATGTAGATGTATTTAACAGAGCTGGTTTTTCATAATAAGTGAGCTGGGTCTTATGAACAATAACAACAACAGCTATTCTGCTCAAGTTCATATCCTGTAACTGGCTAATTATAACATTCTGTATATTGTAAAAAAAGTGTATATTGTAAAAAAGTCTTTCATTTAATGGTTTAATTGTGTGAAACTGTATGGCTTGTGAAATGGACTTCATGTCTGTGCAGGAGAGTAAAAAGGAGTCTGTCACACAAACACACTTATGCCCCTGTATGAACTACATGGATTTCAGGTAGGTCCCCAAAGCGTGGGAGCATGCCAGCATGCCAACAGGGCTAAGTTGGCCAGCAGTAAACACACATATCAGACCAAGGGAGAAGCAGGGAGAGAACAAGGCCTTCGAAGAGGTATCTCAGATGTACAGTGCCTCCCAAGGCAGTTTACACACTACTCCTTGATCAGCACTGTCCCTGAAAGTCATGATCTACATGATAGCTACCTGAGACCAGGTGAGAATCAGATTTTTTCCACTTCTGCTCACACTGAGCAGTGCTTTATTCCATGAGAAGTCCCACTGTAGGCCTAAATGCCAAGTAAGTTACTGGTCAACTTGGGTAGGGGTGGCAGCAGGCAACAAGATTGTGTTTTGTAATCATGTTAGCTCAATTGAGTTAGTTTAACACGTTTAAAAAGCCCCTTCTAGGCTTCCTTCTGAAGGAACCCTAGGGCACAACGCAGCCAGGTAACATGGCTTCAGATGGGCTAGACTTTGTCTTCACAGGGTTCTTCATACACGTTAAGCTAACACAACTGGAAAACACACTGCCTTTTGCCTGTCAAGACAGAGTCAAAGTTTTACACTTGACTATTTTAGTCACATAGTTAACTTCTAATACATACCATACCAAGAGAATCACATGAATATTTAGAAATGAAAAAGTAGCCTTTTTAAGTAAGGGGTTACTGAGATTATTTAGTAAATTTTGAAGCATTGATGGTTATGAGGAGATATCAATCACTAACCAAAAAATGGAATGATTCCAAAAGCAAGTCTCCGTTGAGACAATGATGTCCTCATTTACAAACATGTTAGCCTCTGCTATTATTTTTAATAGATGCAGCAGTTACAAAAACAAGATTATGGTAGCCCCGCATACACCCTGTGGCATCTGGTAAAGTGGTCCACAATCTGCCCTTTTTTTTTGAACAAATACATTAACGATGTGCCCAGTTTATCTTTGTGTATCTTCTGTGCAGGTGGCTGGACTTAACATTTAAAAGCAGAATGGGATGTGAGCTAAATCCCAACAGGAGGAGTCCTTTGACCTCTTATTAATGTACAGACATGTTAAACAGTCTATGAGCTCTAGCTGGGAATCTGTCTGCCTATTTTTGAAAAGTAGCTTTTATTTCCATGCTCAATATTGTACTGCAGCTGTCATATGGCCATGCATTTTAAAGTTCTTTGCCTGTCAATCATTGCCAAATTAAAAAAACAAAAAACAAAAACACAAAACCCTAAAAGCACCAGGATTTCAAAAGAGCAGAGATTCCAGCATTTTGCAGGGTAACTGGGCTGTCTACAGAAGAACATTTGCTATATATTATTTTTAGACCAAAGAACCACTGTATTTTTTACTGTAAATTATGTATTTTGTCATGTGTGGTGGTGGTGGTGGTGGTGGGGAAGCAGCAGATTAATTGTGAGTTTACTAGATATTCAAATTAATCTGAGAGTATAGCGCAGAACTGAGACAAAGTAGATATTAATTTAATTACAAAGGACTAAGCCTGGACTCCCTTCAGTGCATGTAGATGCTTGGGACAAGGTACTGCTGGTGGGTGAGGGTTATTCTTTTAGTAGCTCATGTGACTTTAAGGCCCGAGATGTCTGAAGTCTGTATTAAAAGAAAAGACAGACACTGATGTAGGGACACTAAAGACAATGGCAAGGCTCCTATTGACTTTAATGGGAGCAGGTGCAAGCCCATTTGTACGGTTTGATTCAAAAACTTTAACCAACCAACTACAATGGGGTCCTCAGTAAGAAGAGTGACTGTTTCAGTGTTTGTGGATCACCAGTCTGCTAGTGACAGGAGTAGGCATTGCTACTTTTAGATCACAATTTAAAGTGGAATCACCTGAAAGCAAAATATAAAAATATTAGTGTAAGCACCGTGCAATCATAAAACACTAAATACACCTGTTTTCTTTCCGACACAAAATGGACAAGTGTTTTGCATCCGTGAAGTTGGGATGCACACGTTCAGTGCTCTGTGGGTGCCTCTGAACATAGAGAGAACCAGTGGAAGGGCCAGATGTATTGCTGTGTTGGTCTCATTCGTATGCCTGTTATTACTACTGACAGGTAACTTACATTCTCCTTTTGCCTGCAGCCTAACCACCTTAGGCTCTACTCTCATCAGATTTTGTATGCTAAGCAGAATTGGAAGACCTCCAAAGAAAATCATGTGTTATGGGTGTAATACCTCTTTCGCCGCTGGCTTAGTACCTGTATGGTGTGACCTGATGTGGTTTGCTACATTACAAAGATGTATATCTGAAAAGTGTATAAATCATCATTTTTTTTCAAAGCAACATGGTGTGTACATAAACATAGTTTGCTAAGGTGAATATATTTGCAGAAGATACAAGCTCTTGGGGGCTCAGCTTGAAGCAGGGAGTTGGAACACTTTATATACCCATTGTTTGGCATAGCACTGCTGCTCCTCCTGAAATCTTTGATTCTGATTCTCCCTTTTCCCGTTTCCTCTATTCCCCACCTCACCATCCTCTCCAGAATTGCTTATCGGGCTGCTATCCATTTCAGCAGCCCTGAGTGCTTCAGGAGATGGACCCTTTGGGAACAGAGCACCTCCTGGAAAGAGTATTAGACCAGTAGTGAGCATCTTGAACATCCCTTCAATTTCTGGTTAACCTGCACACCACATTTTTCACAAGCATATCAGTTAAAATAATTTTAGGTGTTATAACAATAGCAGGTGTAGGCACCCTTTACGAGAGGGGCCTCTGAACTTAATTTGGAGTGTTCCAAATTTGGGAAGATCCTGAGTGCTGCAATCCAGCCTTGAAGACTACAAGTGCCATGATGCCTTGGGGAAAAGAGTGAGAGTGAGTGAGAGAGAGAGAGAGAGAGAGACTCTTCCTCTTCTAGGGAATTCAGGGAGAGCATGCGGTGAGCTCCATTTTGGGAGAGGAGCTGAGATCACTTTGTGGAGTTCTATCCAAATCAGGACTGGAGGTGCTGCTAAATTGCTGCTGGAAAGCCAGAAGCTTCTGACGAGAACCTGCTGGGGTTTTGATCAAGCAAGGAGCCTCAGAGGATGTTGATGGGCTTCACTGAAGCCAGGGCGGAGACTGATGCTGTGCCAGAGCTGGCGATACATAGAGTTTCTCTCACCAACCCTTCTAAAACCTCTCCTGCATTCTTGTGAGGAGAGCCTGCTTCAGGAGGTAGATACCTGCTCCACAGGGGAGCAATAGATCAGGTACCTCTTCAACATCCAGGAAGAGTTTTATTCCAAATATTTTCTAGTCCCCCAAAAGACAGGGGAGTGGAGACCCACCCTTGACCTGAAGCAACTCAATGTTTTTATTCGCAAGCTAAACTTCTGCATGGTCACAATAGTATCAATACCATCCATAGAAAAAGATATATAGTGCACGGCTCTTGATATGAAAGAAACATACTTTCCTGCCAGTATTCCCCTTCCTGTAAAAGATTCCTCAGAGTTGTGGTGGGGCCTGACCACTATCAATATAAAGTACTCTCATTCAGTCTGCAACTGCACGCAGAGTCTTCATGAAAGTATTTTTCCATAGTAGCAGCACAACTCAGACAGGCAGTTCCACCATCTTCCTGTATTTAGACAACTCGTTACAAGGATGGACATGTCCACAAGTCAGAGCAGCAATGAGGTCAATGCTATATCTCCTGGCATCCCTGGGAATCTCTGGGAACATGGAAAAGTCTACTCTGACTCTGACCCAGACCATAGATTTCATAGAAGCAACCTTAGAGTCAGTCAGAACAAAGGTTTATCTCCCTTTGGACAGATTCCAAGTCATAGGCAGACCAACCGATCAGATTAAACACGACCGTTGGACATCGATTCAGATTTGCCTTATTCTCCTTGGTCACATGGCATCAAGTACTTATGTAACACTGTTCACCAGATTCCACAGGCTTGGCTTTGAACATTATCTATATATATGAGCAAACACCGAATGAATGTGTGGTGACAATCCCCATCAAGATAAGGGTCTCTCTGACTTGATGGAAAGATCCTGCACAAGAGTGCCTGGGCATTCCTTTATTATCCCCTGCACCCAGAGCTGTCCCTTGGGTACGGCAAATTGGGGCACCTGCCCTGGGCTTCGCGCTTTGGGGGGCCCCACGGGTGGGGAGGTGAGGCGGGTAGGTGAGTGGGGTGAGACGGCGAACGGGGAGGCGAGTGGCAGGCAGGAGGGCAGGGGGCAAGGAGGAGCCCCCCATGAGAACCTCCCCTTCCCCTCAGCATCTCCTGCCCACTGGCGGGCCCCACTGATCAGCACCTCCCACTCCCTCCCAGCGTCTACAGCCTGCTGCGGATCAGATGTTTTGCGGCATCAGGAGGCACTGGGAGGAGGAGGGGGAAGGAGTGAGGGCCCAGCACGCTCGGGGAAGGGGGTGGAACTGGGCAGGTGTAATGGGAAAGAGGCTGGGTGGGGAAGAGGTGGGGCAGGAAGAGGCAGGGCGGGAAGAAGCAGGGCGGGGTGGGACCGTGGGGGCAGGGCCTGGGCAGAGCCAGGGACGGACCCCCAGCAAATAGGTGCTGAGTTTCTAATGTCCCGGGCCCCACACCCTCCTAGGGATGGCCCTGCCTGCACCCAACAGGAAAATAATCACAGATGCCTCTTTGTTAGGTTGGGAGGCTTGGTCTGACGGGTGCACAGCGCAGTGCACTTGGATGCCCCAGAAACCAGGATCTCAGAGCAGTCCAAGAAGCATACAAGGCATTCTTACCATTAATCCAGTCTCACCACATTCTCATAACGTCAGGCAATATGAAAACTGTATTCTACATAAACAAATAAACAGAGAGGAGCAATATCCATTCCCCTGTGTATTGAAGTGGTCAGTCTATGGAACTGGTGTATCAGGAACCACTGTACCTTATTGGCAGCGTACCCCCCAGGAACGCAGAATTTGCTGGCAGACAGCCTCAGCAAGCACTTTGCCACCAACTGCAAAGGGGAGTTACACAGAACAGTGGTGAAAAAGTATCTTCAATCAGTGGGGAACCCTACCCAGGAGCTGTTCGTCTCCCAGACAAACAGGAAGTGCAGCACATACAGTTCCTGGGAAGCTCAGGTCTTATTCTCCAGAGATAATGGTCTACTCCCTTTGAGGGTCCATTTGAACTATGCCTCTCTTTTATCACACTACTTCCTTGAGTACTGCAGAAGACCATGAGTTATTCTCATCACACCCAAATAATCCAAGAAGTTCTGGTTCACAGGTTTTCTGCTTATGTCAGCCTGGCCATCCATCGGCACGCACACCGGACATCTTGTCTCAAGAGAATGGCAGGGTCAGACATCCCAAGCCTGAAGCTCTTCACCTCACAATTTCGTATTTGGATGAGCATCAGACATAGAACACTGCTGTTCCAAAACTGTGCAAACCATTCTTCCTAATAGCAGAAAGGACTCCAAAAGAAAATGTTACCTAGCAAAGAGGAAACATTTCTCCATCTGGATACACTGTATGTCTCCTGAGACAACAGGTATTCCTGATATTTTAGATTACCTCCTTACCCTCAGGACAATGGGTCTTTCCCCAGGTCAATATGGGTTGACCTGTTGGCAATCAGCACATTTCACCCGCCAACAGATGGCTACTCTGTTTTTACTCACCAAACACCTCCAGGTTCCCAAAGGGCTTAATTTGAACAACCCCTCAATGGGACCTTAATTTAGTACTTTCAGCATTTACCAAGCCACCTTTTGAACCACTGGCCACTTGTTTAATGCTTCACCTGTCTATCTAGTTTGCCTTTCTTGTTGCCATCACCTTGGCCAGACAGGCAGGTGAACTGGGGGCCCTAATGGCAAACTCCCCCTTGCACTCTATTTCATAAAGACAAGTTCTCGCTACAACTATACCCAAAATTCACCCCAAAGTACATCTAGAATGTCATATAAACCAGACTGTCCTGCATTCCTCCCGAAGACCTATATCTCCAGCGTAGAGAAGAGACTTCATTCCCTCGACGAGAGATAAGGTTTTGCATTTTGCCTACAGAGAACAAAACAGATCAGAAAGTCACCTAGGCTGTTTGTTGTCATAGCAGAATGAGTCCAAGGACAAGCTGCTTCTTTTCAGAGGATCTCCAAGTGGATCTCTCGCCATCTGCTACTTTGTTATCAGCTGGCATACCTTCCTGCCCCACATGGGGTACAGGCTCACTCTATGACAGCACAGCCAGTCTCAGAAACGGAACTTCATGAAGTATCTCTGTTATTTGCAAGGCAGCAAGGTGGAGTTCTATCTACACATTCACAAGACATTATGCTCTGGTCCAAGACTGCTCCACTGAAACAACCTTTGGAATGGCAGTTCTGCAAGCACCTGCATCCTCACACTCTCCTCTTCTTTAAAGTACTGCTCTCAGTTACCCAGAATGGAATACACATAGGGTCCAGCATTTGAAGACAAAAGGGAAGTTACTTATCCTTCATAACTGGAGGTTTTTCAACTATGGTCCCTATCTGTAGTCTACTACCCACTCTCCTTCATCTCATCTTCAGATAATCTCTGATCTACAGTAAGAGGAGGAACTGGAGAAGCATCAGTCTCTTCAAGACCCAAAAAAGAGCTCTGAATAGGCTCAAAAACTTGTCTCTAAATAATAAGATGGGTGAACTAGAGTGCCTCGTGTTAAAGGAGGATATTGATATAATAGGCATCACAGAAACCTGGGTGGAGTGAGGACAATCAATGGGACACAATCATTCCGGGGTACAAAATATATCAGAAGGACAGAACAGATCATGCAGGGGGGGGTGGGGGAGAGTGGCACTATATGTGAAAGAAAATGTAGAATCAAATGAAATAAAAATCTTAAATGAATCCACATGTTTCATAGAATCTCTATGGATAGTAATTCCATGCTCTAAGAAGAATATAACAATAGGGATTTATTATCGACCACCTGACCAGGACAGTGATAGTGATGATGAAATGCTAAGGGAGATTAGAGAGGCTATCAAAATAAAGAACTCAATAGTAGTGGGGGATTTCAATTATCCCTATATTGACTGGGTACATGTCACCTCAGGACAAAATGCAGAGACAAAATTTCTCGATACTTTAAATGACTGCTTCTTGGAGCAGCTGGTACAAGAACCCACAAGGGGAGAGGCAACTCTCGATCTAGTCCTGAGTGGAGCGCAGGATCTGGTCCAAGAGGTAACTATAACAGGACCACTTGGAAATAGTGACCATAATATAATAACATTTAACATTCCTGTGGTGGGAAGAACACCTCAAAAGCCCAACACTGTGGCATTTAATTTCAGAAAGGGGAACTATGTTAAGTTCACTCCCTCTGGGGCACCTGGCATTGGCCACTGTCAGTAGACAGGATACAGGGCTGGATGGACCTTTGGTCTGACCCAGTATGGCCATTCTTATGTTCTTAACAGAATATGGCCCAATAAAACATATTACCTCACCCACTTTGTCTCTCTAATATCCTGGGATCAATATGGCTACAACAACACTACAGTCCTACTAGCTCTTCTACAGTATGCATAATGCTATCCCAACAAGTAGCATGCTTTTTTAATTACTTTGCTGACCTGGGTTTATTTCCAAACATTGACCTTGATCCTGCAATCAGAACATGGGTGAACCCTTGGACCCGCATGGGAATCTGACATCAATGACTCTCCAGGAGTCAGCCTATATGGCTCCATAATATATTGCTGCCAGTTCTTCCAACACCAGTTCTCATTCTCACCAGTGTCACCCCTCTGCCAAATGGTAGCAGATGTCTGTGACCTTGCAGGTTGGCTTCCCAGTGGTGGCAAAATCAGCAACATGGAGTCTGGGTTTATTGTAAGGGTAAATTATTTTATTTACATACTACACAAGTCCTAGAACAGGGGTAGTCACAAACAGCATGCAGGAAATTGCCTCTGCTCTCACACCAATGTCTGGTTTCCAGGAATCCACTTTGCATCACAAATTTACAGTAACAGAGAACAAACCCATCTGCTGCTCTCCACAGCTTCTCTTTATACAGAAGACCCCTGCAACAACAAAACAACCAATTGAACCAACAACAACAACATAATGAAAAAATCCACAATGATACAGCATTTCTCCCGGGATTAAAAACTTGTTCACTTACTAAGAAAACTTGGAAGATTATGTAACAGTGACATCTGGTAACATCTGCCATAACAATATCAGATTTATTTAAAGTGTATTTAAAAATAAAAGAGCATTAATAAAATGATATGGGACATAAAGCACATCTCATTATATTATGCTGTGGTACCTCATAACGTTCAATTCATCCTAATTCCTCTTCCACTTTTTTTAAAATTATCATTTCTTCTATTAATTCTAATTTAAATTGCAAGCTTCTCTGAGCAGGGATCTGTCTTGTTGTTTGTCTATAATCTGTCACATATGCCCTAATACACATATAAATAATAAATAGTGAATGTGAATGCAGCAATGGTGCCACATGTGAATGCTATAATTTCATGAACTGTTTCTGTTCTGAGTTTTATTATCCTCACAAATAGCACACACAGGGCTTTTGGTTGCTACCCCAATAATAAACAACAATAATAGAAAGAAAGGGTTTGGAAGGGAAAACCAATACAATGTGAAAACTTTCTGCCAAGGATTTCAATGTGAGTTATTAAAAAAAGGAAATGCATTACACTGAGGTTATTTGATTCTACCACAGTACCCACAATATAACCCATTCCAAGCAAAGGAAGAGTCAAATAATATGGTATTGTTGGATTCTTTTAACTGGTGCCCATTGCAGCCTTTGCAGAATTGTCCATGATGTGTGTCAGTTTTCTCTTCTGAACTCCATCTCTTTTTCATTTCAGCCACCACAGGTTACATATTTGCAAAAAGTGACTTTCAGCTCGGAATCTTATCACAGCCCCTATTGGCTTGGCTTCTTTTGACCTTACCTGGCAAAGCAACTGCCTCAGAGCCCCAAAAGGCTGTTTTGTTTTGGGGTTTTTTTTTTGTTACAGCCTTGGCAACAATAATATGCAGCACACAAATACACAATAACTCCAGGCACCAGATGGGTTGGTTAAGTCTGTTCTAGTGTCTTGCCACCAGCTTGCAGACCCAACAGACTACAGATAACTGTCACTAAAACAAAAATACTTGTTGACTGTCAAATAACTGAACCAAATCTGTCACTGCAGTATGTTCTTGTTTGTCCATATCTGCACCAAACCTAGACTGCTCCTAGTTACAAACACTTGAAAGGATAACATAATAGAGTCTTCCTGAGGCATGAGCTTATACTCAACTGTCTTCACTTGTATGGGAGCTCACCTACAATGGCAGCATCTTGAAAGAGAAAGGTGAACAGTAGAATCATAATCAGGAGATGGTGACTTTGAAATAAATTTCTTCCCAAGTCTATCAAGGTGACTGCTATCTTATTTAAAGACTGCTGCATACAATAACAGAGTAAAGAAGAGAGCAATATAGATGCAGAGGAAGTTTTAATATCTGAGAGCCAAGGAAGAGGTAGGGGTAACAGAAGGCATAAAGCAACGGGCATTAAATAGGCAAGGGGCAAAAATCAGGGTTTCTCATATAAACCATTTACAGAAGTTAGGGTCTCTAACCTACTTAACTATCTTCATTCATATGATCTTCCAGAATACACCATCCTGGCCACTATCTATGTAGAAGCCCTCTACATCAACATTCCACACAAAGATGGACTACAAGCCGTCAGGAACAGTATCCCCAATAATGTCACGGCAAACCTGGTGGCTGAATTTTGTGGCTTTTTCCTCACCCATAACTAGTTCACATTTGGGGACAATATATACTTTCAAGTCAGTGGCACTGCTATGGGTACTCACATGGCCCCACAGTATGCCAACATTTTTATGGCTGACTTAGAACAACGCTTCCTCAGCTCTCGTCCCCTAATGCCCCTACTCTACTTGTGCTACATTGATGACATCTTCATCATCTGGACCCATGGAAAAGAAGCCCTTGAAGAATTCCACCATGATTTCAACAATTTCCATCTCACCATCAACCTCAGCCTGGACCAGTCCACACAAGAGATACACTTCCTGGACACTACAGTGCTAATAAGCGATGGTCAGATAAACACCACCCTGTACTGGAAACCTACTGACCTCTATACTTACCTACATGCCTCCACCTTTCATCCAGACCACACCACACGATCCATTGTCTACAGCCAAACTCTAAGATACAACTGCATTTGCTCCAACCTCCCAGACAGAGACAAACACCTACAAGATCTCTATCAAGCATTCTTACAACTACAATACCCACCTGTTGAGGTGAAGAAACAGATTGACAGAGCCAGAAGAGTACCCAGAAGTCACCTACTACAGGACAGGTCCAACAAAGAAAGTAACAGAACGCCACTAGCCATCACCTTCAGCCCCCAACTAAAACCTCTCCAACGCATCATCAAAGATCTACAACCTATCCTGAAGGACGATCCCTCACTCTCACAGATCTTGGGAGATAGGCCAGTCCTCGCTTGCAGACAGCCCCCCAACCTGAAGCAAATACTCTCCAGCAACCACACACCACACCACACAACAAAAACACTAACCCAAGAACCTATCCTTGCAACAAAGCCCGTTGCCAACTCTGTCCACATATCTATTCAAAGGACACCATCATAGGACCTAATCAGATCAGCCACACTTTAAGAGGCTCGTTCACCTGCACATCTACCAATGTAATATATGCCATCAAGTGCCAGCAATGCCCCCCTGCCATGTACATTGGCCAAACCGGACAGTCTCTACACAAAGGAATAAATGGACACAAATCAGACGTCAAGAATTATAACATTCAAAAACCAGTCGGAGAACACTTCAACCTCCCTGGACACTCAATTACAAACCTAAAAGTTGCAATTCTTCAACAAAAAAAACTTCAAAAACAGACTCCAACGAGAAACAGCAGAACTGGAATTAATCTGCAAACTGGACACCATTAAATTAGGCTTGAATAAAGACTGGGAGTGGATGAGTCATTACACTAACTAAAAACTATTCACCCATGCTAATTTTCCCCTTACTGTTAATCACGTCTTCTTATCAACTGTTTCAAACGGGCCATCCTGATTATCCGTACAAAAGTTTTTTTTTCTCCTGCTGATAATAGCCCACCTTAATCGATTGGTCCCATTAAGAGTCGGTATGGCAACCCCCATTTCTTCATGTTCTCTTATATATATCTTCCTATTGTATTTTCCATTGCATGCATCTGATGAAGTGGGCTTTAGCCCATGAAAACTTATGCTGAAATAAATTTGTTAGTCTCTAAGGTGCCACAAGTACTCCTCGTTCTTTCTGCTATCTTCATTCACAATACGCTACTTCACTTCTCTTAGACTCTCTGTCACTATATTATCTTTCTGGCCAAGTTGTGGATCCTACTTTTGTCTTCATGTGAAAGAACATCCAGGAGAGAGGCCAGCGTAGAAATTGCATTGACCAACATCACAGAGAGCAGCTAATCCAAGTGATGAGTGGCAAATAATTGATAAACCATTTCTCCCCACTCCCAAGCCCAGAATCCGATGACAGGTTGGAGAACCACTGCTCCCCAAGGAAAGTGAAGTGATGTGTTATGGGCTATCCTATTCTGAGCCCCAGGGAACGAAGTCTGGTACCTTTTGATTTCAGGAACTCCCCTGCAGCTAAAGGACTGAATTCTCAGTTTCTCTTCACAGAGAGCTAGAAGCCAGGATCTCCACAGAGACTGACCTGCATTCAGTCTATCGTCAGTTCCCTCTAGTGCACCACAGCTCAGAGAGGGATTGAGTCTTGAAAAGTGTGCAGGGCAGGCACTCCTCCAGCAAGCTAAGTCTGCTCTGTATACCAGTGTGGAAGCAGGGTAGCGTCATGAGCTTGCCTTATCTATTAGGAGGAATGTGCAAAACAGGGACACATGCAGTGGGTGCACAAATCTCCTTGATCCTGAGACTAAACAGGGAGATTACTTAATTTCCACATGCCTTCCACATACAGAGGTGTGGCTCCTCTGTATCACAGCACATGGCTTTCCCCTCCTCACCTCCTTCCCTAAACTACTAGGCCTGCTAAGCAGAACAGGCCACATCCCCGACTAGAGTAAATCAGCATCGCTCCATAAATGTCAGTGAAGCAATGCTGATTTATGCCAGCTGAGGATTTTGCCCACACATCTGAACATTTTTCTTCTATTTTTAGATAAAAAAAATACAAGTTAGGAATATAATCTCTATAAAATTATAACACATATAAACGGTTTCCTCCCCCAACATTGTATGTCAGATGTGGAGAATCACATTGTTTTGAAAAGGATTACAAATTAAATTTAGGCTACAAGATGGTGTAGGAAGCTTAGTCTTAAAATAGGGTGTTTGTAGGGGAAAGAAAAAAATATCAGACAGCTTTGAAAAATGGGTTTATTATTCAGCCATCATGGGGCCTCTGAGGGCTAATCACTAGCTGCTTTTATTATGCAAAACTGCATCTGGTGTTCAGCTTCAACATTTGGAGTAAGTACTGTATAATAACCCTGCTAGTCTATGCTTATTTTCAAGTTCTAATATTTTTAATATCCTGTTAAGCACACCATTGGATTATCTTCAGTAAGAATCAGGTTTTTAAAAGAATTAAATTAATTCATCAAAAGCTAAGAATATATAAATCCAATTATTAGTTAGGCTGTTGATGGCATTAGACTACATATTAGTGTGCTCTTTTAGGAACACACAAGATGTGCACTGTGAAAGGAAGGGAAAATGCATGTTTCAGTTTAGGTTCATTTCCACTGCAATCTTCTTCATGCTTTCTGGCACATTTATTGGAGAAGGTACACTAGATTTTCCCTGTTCTCTCTCGTCAACGGCAGGGGTTGGAACCTAATTTCTCTAATAAAAGTTAGAGCTGTCATGGCCATGAAGGGAACAAGCTGGGTTAATTTAATCAGCCATCCTAGTTGAGTGTTTAATCCAACATGCGCACTGTGTTCTACATGGTGGACTTCTTAGAGAGCCCAAATCTCATATGGGCTGAGCTTGAGGTAGGTTGGGTCTGATAAGCCCATTTTCTACATCCTTCACTGAGGTCTGACCTGAAGACCTGGCTTGGCTTTGTGTGCTCTGACCCTAGCCTCAAGAGTCATTCAAGGATCAAAGTCTAGAGCTGCAAGCCGATAGGCACATGCAGGCTGCCATCAGGCACATTCATTCTGTTGTGTATGCCTTCTTCAGAGAAGGGAAGCAAACTCACCCTTTGCCCATTGGTTAACTGCCTGGTTACTTGCTGACCCAGTATGGGGTGGAGGGAAAACAGAGAGTGAAAAACCCATAAACTAAGTGCCCTTTCTGCTCTGGAATGGAAAGTAGTTGGGTGGTTGCCTATTCTATGTAAAAACAAGTAAGAGAAAGTCTGGTCACTATAAACACTTTAATTCCAAATGCTCCCAGAACCGAGTCTGGAGAGAGCTGGAAGAAAGCTAATTGGGCCCTTCCTAAATTCATGAAATCTTTACATCACTTAGAAATACAAACTCTTAATTACCAATCTACCGTACCTATAAAATTCAGTTTCACATTCTAGATTGCCCATACACTTTAGCATATAGTCTGTGGGATTCCATATGCATCTCTGAGGATCATGCATAAAAATGCTGCTGGCTTCACTTGATGGATTATGCTCAAAGAAAATGTGAGCCAGGTCTTCAGATGGAGTAAAAATCAGTATGTGATTTGAGTTAGCAGTATGCATATTTTAATTCATTTTTTGTACATTTTAGTTTGTTCATGACAGAAGTGCTAGGAGCTGTGACAGCTGAAACAGTGTCAGATGACTTAGCCGGTTCCATTTTAGATTAATTATTCCTGTATGAAAATTACCCGCACACTGGTGTTTAATTAAGAATAAAATAGCCTGTCAACCAATAAATAAGAGTTTTTTATTTGATTTCAGCTGTTTCATTCTCACAGTATTCCAGAATATGGGATGCCTGTTATTAATCATTTTGTGCTTTGGGGAGACCAGGCTAAAGTTATAAACCTTTTCTTGAGATATATCATATAAGACAATTCAGTTACTGATGAGGCATGAATGCATCTAATGGCATATTCTGTTGGGTGATTTATTTTAATTGTCACACTGGGACCTGTTATTACACAGCAGTAGAATGGGTCACTGCATTAAAAAAAATTAAAGCTGATGCAAGGCATTCATTTTTAGCCTGTTTGTAAATTCAGTATTTGGGGTAGAGATATGCTGACTACATAGATACTGTGTGGCAACATGCTCAGCAATGGCAAACTTCCCTTTATAATAAACAACTATTTGCATTCGAATGGCAAGGAAATTCAGTGACTGGCACACCAGGACTCTGTCATATGCACTGTGGCCTAAGAGCAGTTTGGGGAGAGTATCCGTGGATAGGAGGCATTTCTGTTAACAAAAGGTTGCTTCAAGGGAATCAAAAAATGCTGGGGCATATTTGGTACTTCAGTGCTTCCCAGGATACAAGATGTCAGCTAGAAAGGTTGAAGTTGATGGACAGACAAGTTCATAAGCTGTAGAGTTAAAATTACAAATATTGCTTTACTCTAGAAGGTTTCGAAACTATTAGTTATAACTGGAACAGTGTCAAACAAACAGGTCTTTTCTGTGTCTAACGATTCTGTTCTGTTTTGTTACCTCACACAGAAGGGTATAGCTTCATTCATCCCAAAGCTCTTCATAAGTATAAAGGTCATTCCTAGACACATTTAATGCAATGAAAAATTGGCCATTAACTTTAAAAGACCCAATCCTGTACTTATTGAATATATATCCAATTTCCATACTTGGCAGCTCCCACTGAGGAAATGGAAGCTGCTGGGCACTATATATTCTGGTCAGTGATGAAGAAGTTCTAGAAAGGATTACTTTGTGCCTGATTCAAAGGCCAGTGAAATCAATGGGTCCACTGACTTCAGTGGGTCTTGGATCAGGCCCTTAATCCACCACCCAAAGATAACCACCTATCTGGTTGCTGTGGGGAAACACAGCAACCATTTTACAGTGTGTTAAATCAAACTACCTGCTATTCTTTGAGGTCCCTTTTGTTTGGACAGCTAGGAATTTTGTAATATTTGGGTCACATTCCCCTCTAAGCCCAGCATTGACCACTAGATAAGTTCCTGGTCCTTCTATGAATTGCTGCTGAGGAGCCAATTCAGTAGCTATCCCTGAACGACCCTGAGGATATGATGCAGAGCAGCAGCATTATATGGGTCATGCAAGACATAACAGTCCTATCTCCCCACATCTCTTCACAATTGCATAAGAGCTGGCCACAACTTAACCCTTTATTAGGAATACCGAGACACCAAGCATCCTGCGACATCTGCTCATGAGTGCATACCGGGGGAAAAGGGGGAGGGGAGAAGGGAGAGGGCTCCTGGAGTTTTCTCCTAGCCATATATATCTCTGCACGGGGTCTAGGTAAAAATTGAGCTGGGGATCAAATGCACAAGCCTGCTCCACTAGCCTTTCAAAAGTGGGAGAGGCATGGGGAGGGCATGGCATGCTTGCAATCTAACACAGGGCGATGGGCTTGTGACTTCACTGTGAGAATTTTAGTGGAGTCAGCACAAATTACTTCTCTGAGCTCCTCCTACTCTAGCATGGTCCACAGCTTAATCTTTCATTCAGTATTTTATCATAGAATGTAAAGACTCATTCATTTAGCCCTACTTTTTCCCCAGTAACAGCTCACCAGCAATGTTCCCTCTCGTTTTTGACAGGCCATGTGTGCAAAAAATTTCTTGTGTGCAAATTTTTGTGCGTGCAGTGTTTTGCCGCGTACGTGGGGTTTAGGACCTGTGTGCGCACACCCATGCACACAGCTTAGAGGGGACAGTGCTCACCGGTTAATTAATCTTAACTAGTATGAAGTTTGACACCACTTTGCAAGTGTTTAAAACTTTGTTATTAACATTTCTTCTGGGCTGAAGAGTAGCAAAGAATTTCCTGGTCTAAGAGCAAAAAGTTGTGAGGTAGGTGGGCCTGTATATGAAAACTGAACCCCCAAGAGAGTGTGATTTTAGGAGGAAAAGACTTTTTGCTCTGACTGGGTTAAAGTCTAACCTTTTGCCCAAATTTTGTGGGTTAGAAATGCTATTCAGAGCTGAAATGCTGAACAACAAAATATAAAAAGGAAATTATAAGCATCTATCTGTAGAACAAGAACAGTCAAGGAATTATGACCTGTTCCTCTGTGTGTGTGTGTTGGGGGTGGGGGGCCAAGGGACTGAATGTATGAAATTAATATTTCAGTTTGCATTTTTTTAAAGCTATCTTTGAGCTGGGACTTTTGTGCAATGTTGGAAATAATACCTGTAGACCATTCCATGACCTCAAAAGTCTCAGAATACTGACAGGCCTGTTGATTGGCTATATTTTTGGATCCATGGAATTTCACACCATGCTTTTTTTGTTTGCATGAAGATGACTTAATCAAACTCCACTAGGTAATTAAAATGTCTTCAGAGGGGGTGTACCACATTCTGATTCACTAAAACTCCGGAAGAGGACCCAATCAGGCCACTATCTTCAAAAACTGAAACAAATGAAGAATTAGATTAATTTGATATTAACCCACTTTCATTTAATTTGCCTACATGTATTTCCAATATATGCTTTTTGTTAAGCTATTTAGTTTAGTTACTACAATACATGAAATTAGGAACCTGTCTGGTTCGGATGTTTCTTCCCTACCTGTCAGGGTTTCAAACCTGCTGAGTCCTGGTGCAGATAACAGAGGCAACTCTTTGACCCACCTATTGGTGGTCCAGAGAATTGCCTTAAGATCCTCCCATAACTGGTGCCCAAACAGGCTACTGTTAGCTTCTGAAGGAAAGTCAGCTTATGTATTGGCCTTTTCCCCCCCCAATAAGCAATGTGGGTTCCAGAAGCTTTCAGGGTGTAGTGGATACCAGCTCGTCAACCTAAAAGTGACCAATTTAAAATGTGCCAATTTAAAAGAAAAATAAATATTTGTAAAAGGTATGATTTTAGAAGCACAGATCACTGCTTTCATGGTTTCAGACACCACTTTTTCTTAAATGGTCTAATTCAGAAGAGATATTTTGTATCATGTATTGGGAAATAATATTAGCCCAATCCTGCATACATTGAAATCCATCCATTGCCTGTGAAGGTTCAAACAATTTTACCGTCATATTACATTTATTTGTAACTCAAATGAAATAAGAAAATTCACACAGAAGCCAATATTACAGAGAGGTCGGGTTTGAACCTCCCGAACACCAGGCTCTACTTCCATCTTTAGCTCCTCTATCCACAGCACAGCTCTCACTGATATCGATGGCGTTGTGAGTGTAGCATGCTGACAGTATTTTACATGGCCTCTTCTATCTAGGAATTCTAGTGGCCTCAGATCTTCAAACCTGCATGTGAAATCCTACCCTTTGGAAGGGTGTTATGTTTGAGTGGGGGAGGGAAGATGATAAAGCAAATTCACCCATGGTCAAATACATGGACCATCCTGCTGTGCACATTTGGCAAGGAGTACAGTGTTTCTGCAGCTAACATGTATTGCAGACACAAGTGTACAGAATGGTCAATTTGTATGGACACATCTCCTGGTCAGCAGGCCACACCCCACAGTGACCACGATGAGCTGGCAGGCAGGGCAATAGGTCCTATTCCTGGAGCTCTCTCAAGAGCTCAGTAGTGATACTGCCCTGCTTCTTGAACAGAGAAAAGGGGAAGTAGTAGGTCCTTCTGCCTCAGGGAACCCAAATATGGAGTGGCTATTTCTAATTGTTTTGCCTTCACTGCCTCAGTTTCCCTCATCTGTTCAACATAGGTAGTGTAACTGAGGATCAATTAACATTTAAAGCACTTTGAAGATCAAAAGGGGGTAAAGATGGGTCTAGTTCTACAATCCTCGTTCAGGCACCATTCCTATTGCCTTCTATATTTATTACTCTGTTCCAGAAGACACACCACTATCTTTACATGTGCCTATTCTCCAAAAGTGCACCACAGTGAGATCCCAATTCCTGCCATTAATTCCTAAGGTGCTATGTGAAGTGAAAGTTTAGAAATAAAAAAGCTTCCCTGTCCATATTTTATTAATAATTACTGGATCAATATGTATTTTGTAAATGCAAGTGAGAAAACAGGCACATGCCCCATGGAAGTTGGCAAGTTACCCAAATAATATTCAGTTAATTTAGCCATGTGACAATTTTGATATTGTTTAATTAAGGCAAAAGCATAAGAATAAGTTCACCTGCAAAACAACAATCTGAATGAAAGCAATTGAGTTTAAAAGCTAGTAGACATGGTTTTTTTAGAGATGAGCCTGAGCTATACACATCAGCCCCAAATTGAGGTGTGTTCAGATTCATGCCCATCTCTTTCTTTTGTGTTTCCTGTGTCGTTTTATGTAGATGCTAAACACAGCCCCGGTTTTATTTACTCTCACTGAAAGGCTGCTCTTGACTAACCAGGCTGATCTGTTGATTAATAGTCTCCACTGCTACCACCCAGTACTGACATCATTACAGAACCCATGCCTGTACTTATTCCTATTAACTACATTGAGGAAATGTTTATTTTTATGTCAGACACTTGGACCTGAATCTAGAGACCATTATTTTTCATAAATGTCAAACACCAAAGTTTCCTTGTTATAGTTATTAAATAGTAGTGGCACAATAGCAGCAGAAGCCAAAGCTCCCATGAGAATTAGCAGCATCATTAGTACATTCCTCTTCTGGCTCACTCCTGGCTGTTGACACTTATTCTTCTGTATTTCCTAGTTTCATTTGCTTCACTCAGGATAGCTCATCAAATCATACAAGCTGTAGATGGGAAAGAAGAATTAGATCATCCAATCCATCTCCCTGCAAATGCAGAATTGTTCCCTGCAATTATTGTTTTGTTTTTTGGTAATCTAGTTTGAAATGTGCCTAACAATGGGGCTTCACCATTCCCTCTGAGAGACTACTCCACAGTTTCCAGATACTACTGCGCTATCAGATAGTTATTCCTACTAATGATGTTGAACCCCTGCACCAAGCTAAAATAATTCTCCCTCCTGCAAGTATTTGTAGATTATCAAATCTATTCCCTTTGTTCCCGGTGGAACTCTTTGCTAGGGGATGTTGTGAAGGCCAAGACTATAACAGGGTTCAAAAAATAACAAGATAAATTCATGGAGGATAGGTCCATCAATGGCTATTAGCCAGGACGGGCAGGGATGCTGTCCCTAGCCTCTGTTTGCCAGAAGCTGGGAATGGATCACTTGATGATTACCTGTTCTGTTCATTCCCTCTGGGGCACCTGGCATTAGCCAAAGGTTAGAAGGCAGGATACAGGGCTAGAAAGACCTTTGGTCTGACCCAGTACGGCCATTCTGATGTTCTCTTACAATTACCCCACCTCCTCATACAGCTATTTAGCTAATCTAACCTTCTCTCATAACTCAGCTTTTCTAGCCACCTGATTCTTTTTTCTTGTTCTACACTGAATTTCTTTCATTTAATTCAATGGATATTTCAGACTCTTGTTTTCACTTCAGTCAATTGTATGTTATTGGAACTCTTATCTTCCGGTTCTCACAACTGCCTACTTGGTGATGACAATCAGTTTACGTGCTCACACAGATCTCTCAATTCAGATGGGAAACAATTTTTTTTTTGGTAATTTTCAGTAAACCATCATTTTAAGTGCTACAGTTGTGGTTCTACACAGATCCAAATGTTTCCCCTGACTTAATATCTCAATTATTTCTTGCAAGTATGCTTTTCATCTCTCTTTTCTGGAATCTATTCTCCATTAGCGTTAAAATCATGTGCCCCTCCGTTTTTTCAATGCCTTACAGTCTGAAAGTCAGCCTTTACACTAGTAATCTGTGTTCTTATACTACCTTCCTCACCATAGTATCCAAGCAATGTGACTAATATCTTTTCATGCAAGATATTGTCATTGTTCTTTCATGTGTGTGTACAGGCTCCTGAAATTACTGTTCTTCTACATCAAAATATTTTCATTCTCCACCTATTCTTTTTCAATCTCGTCATTCATTGGTTCCAATCCAATGATCTTTCAACCTTGTTTTCCATTTAGCTCATTTATAATACCAAGAACTTCTTGCTGTAAGCTCACCTAATTTTCTGTCAGTTTCTGCTTTTTTATTTCCATGGCAGTTTCTCTGCTATGTCTAATCTCTGAAGCTATTACTGCATCGTAGCAATTTAGAAGATGTGGTATCTCACTTTCCTGTGTTTTTGAATTCTCACTGATAGATCAGAGAAAATTAAAGAAGGGAAGCTACTGATGATGAAAACTATCTAAGATGTTAAGATAAAGTCACTTCTGCTTCTCATTTTGTATGGAACAACCAATTGCTGCCTGTTTTATAGGTGTCTGACAGCCTTTTTTTTTCCAAAACCAGGTCAACAAACGGGTCAATCTATTACTATCCTGAATTGAGTCTGCTTTGCTGGATCATTCATTGCACTGACATCCACATTTGAAGTCATTCTCTATGGCCTCTTCTCAGTTTCACTCACATTTCCTCAAAACAAGATGACAACTGGATTCAGATTCTCACTACATCATTGTTGTGCTCAAAAAAATAAAGCTACGCCTCAGACTACAATATAGTATACACTGCTTTAACTGATTGCTTTGTTTTAGGGAGCACCGTGTAAGCTGGTGACTCATTCTGATTGTACTGGGTGCCACAACTGGTTTAGAATATTTAAAATCAAGTTGGAGAAAAATAAAATACTTTCATCTATATTCTCCTGACAAAGAACTCTTCCTCACGTAGTAAAGTCTGCTGTTTCTAATCTAGGTATCAAACCCTCTGAAAAGCAAGAAACTGAGTACTCTATTTCATATTTTTGGCATCACCTTAATTATCTGTGTTGGAATATCGACACTAGCAATGTTAGGATTCCACATATTGTTAAAATATTCTCATAATCAGTAAGAACTTGAACAATGTATTAGCCACTGCATTTTCACCAGCACTGCAAACTTCCCAACAGCTGCTGTGAGAACACGTGCCCCTCTATTTGTTTCAAATCAGTGTTACCAACCACATCTCACGTTTCTAAAGGTTTCTGAAGCAATGTGATCTTCAGGAGTAGATTGCGTAGCAGGATTTTCCCCAGCATATTAAAAATTATGCAGTGGGTATTATCCCTTGTTTCAGATGCAAGCCCACCATTATAAAAGCTCCCAAAATATAAACACAGGAGGGCTTTAATTTAAAAAACAAACAAACAAAAGTAATAAACAAAAACCTTTTAATTTAAAGAAAGGAAAAATGAACAGTGAGGTCTGGTGAGCAGGACTGACTTGAAACTATTAGACACAGTCACCCGTAAAGGTACAAAGACCTAGTAGGAGTGGATGGATTTGGATGTAAGCAAGCTTACATCCTTTCTCACAAACATATCTCAGAGGACTTGATGGACAACCACTCACCTGTGAAATCCCACAAGACTCAGTCCCATTTCTTTCACCTGATTCAATGCATAGGTTATAGTCTTTTTGGGAAGTCATAACAAGCCATGGACTTCACAGCCAGCATTAAGTAGAGAATATCCCTCTACAGCCCCATCACCCAGCTCTTCAGGTGCTCAAACAAAATGAGCATTTGGATGAAAAAGATTCCTGAAACTTAATCCGGGCAAGATACAAGTAGTCCCGGTGGGCAGAGAAGTGTTTTGAAGCCTTAGTCAAAACCATTTTGTTGCTATTAATCTGATGTTCATCAAGGTTATATATTGCCCACGCCTCTGCTTCTTGCCTCACCTTTTCCTTGTTGCCCTTCCCAGGCTATGACCTCCTGTTAACATGAGAGTGTAACACCATAATCTTTTGTCCTCCCCAGACTCAGTCAGCAGTCCTTTGTCCATGCCAGGCTAAATGATTTCTTACCCTGATAATGCAAGGTTGAAAGGGAGATTTCTCCCTCCTTCATTAAGAAGTCTTCAGCCTAGAGCCCTTGTACTGGCCCAACACTGGCCTCCAGTGCTATACTGCTCAGACCTTTACTTCTGGCCTCACCTCTCAATCCACAGGCGTGTTGCCATTACTCCAGCTCCCTTCAGGTCTCTCTGCAAACTGAGCCACAAGCTTCCCCTATAGTCTGCCAGCCACATGATTTATCTTGGCCATGTGCTCTGGACCTGCCTTTCCCATCCGTCCCTTACAGGGAACTACATCTCCCAGAATCCCTCTCCAGTCCTTTCCTGGAAGGCCAGTTCTAGTCTTGCAAAAGGAAGCTGCAGAGAATTGTGTTAAATAGCTAGGGAAACACAGCTTCGCAGTATTTCATAACTAATGTGTCGGCTTATTTGGGGTAAGATTGAATCTGTTCAGAGAGAAAAATAGGTTAAAAAGTGTTAATAAATGTGCTAATCATCTAAAATACATATTGGATTTTTCCATAAAATGAACATGTATTCCAATATATTGTAGAATATAAATTAAGGGTTCTCTGCTCTGGGCTATTTCTGGCATTTAAAGTAATTGCTGTAATGGATATGTTACAGCTATATCCAGATGTTACTATAGCTAAGATAAATGCTATTAAAAAAATAACCCACCAGCAAATAGCCAGTGGATTTGCTTTATCATCTTACTGCCACTGAAATGAGCAGCATTCACACTGAAGGTTTTCAGAGGGCTGAAGTGAAACTCACCATTGGATGACTCACAGATTAAATAAATAGTTTTCCCACCTAAAACTGACATTAAATAAATATTCATTTTGTCATGTGCTCCCTATATTGGTATGTCCACCCAAAAGGTAAGCTTTCCTTTTCCACTGAAGGATCCTCGGTTCACAAGAGACCATGAGCCTGATATTCTCCTCTTGCATGGGCCTGTCTTTGAGGAGAGTAAACTAGGAGGAAAATCCACTGCCTTTTGATTATTGGTTGATTGGCACTGATTCTGTACCAGTTTAACTGCAGTTTAACAGTGAACATTTGACATGCACATTTTCATCGATTGACTATACCATAATGATGGCTTACAGTATGCTAATCCTGTCACAAACTCTTTTGTCTAGATCACCAACTATATAGAGAGATTAATGGAGTATGACTAAACCAGACTGGTCTGTTCAAGTACTATGGCAGCTGGATTACAGAACATGGTGAGCCTGAATGTGAGATGCAGTGCTGAGGAGTGCTGGACCAGTGTGGAGTAGCCTCACAGCTATTGTGTACTACAAGCATATACCACTGAGATGGAAAGCCCAGCTGTATAGAAGAGTAGTGCACCTCCCGCAATGCTGTACAGTGCAGAAGCCTGCGCAGTATAGAGACGGCAGATTCAATGCCTACAGGTGTTTGAGATGAGATGTCTTTGTGTAATAAAAAAAAGTTTCAGGAAGGGGCAGATTTCAGAATCAAAGCATTAGGATGTCTGTGACATAATGTGTGTGACAATATTCAAGAAGTGTGGTTTCGCTGGTTTGGACACACAGAGGACGAATGAATGAAGAGGACCTGGGGAAGAAAGCATGCAGGGAAGGTGGTAAGAAAGAAACCCCGAGGAAAGCTGAGGAAGAGTTGGATGGATTGCGTTAAAGAAGATGGTAAGCCTTAGTCCCACCTCAGGCAGGCCAAGAGAGCAGATGCTTACATGAAGACCAGGCTCCAGATGATGTGATAAAATGAAGAAGTAGTTCACCAACTTTAAGTGAGCTACTGATTCTAGAGATCTCTTTAGTTCCTCAGTTCCTAAAGAGGAAGGACATCCCAGTGCTTAGAGTACTAACCTAGACTCTGGGATTTAATTCCTGCTCAGACACAGATCTCCTGTATGAACTTGGGCAAGTCAGTGGAATCAATGGAAGTTAGGAACCTAAATATCTTTGTGGATCTGGGCTTTAGTCTCTCCGTGCTTCAGTTCTCTATCTGTAAAATAGGTATAATAGCACTGCCCTACCTCTCATGAGGATATCTACATTAAAGATGGTGAGGTGCTCAGATACTATGGTGACTGGGCCATACAAGGACCTAAGAAAGACAGATTCCCAAAGAATCAGTTTTCAGTAGATAGCTAGAAGAAAATGTTTGGATCAAGTTATCCTACTCAGCTGTTCAAAAATAAATGGAGGGAAAAGACGGAAATCCCAGATCTCAGCTAGACCCTGTCTTATATCCAACTGCAGACTCAACCTTACAAAGTGCTGAGTGTCTCCTGAAAGGTCATGAATATTCAGCAGCACCTCTCAGGAAATATGGTACTTTGCAGGATTGTATTCTGTATGGTTATCTGACAGTGATGGAAATCTGGCAGACAAAGAAAAACAAGAAATGACTATGATCAAGGCTTCCTGGTTCTGTTCTCTACTCTATTTTTAGCTTATGATGTCACAAGCAGAAATTTCAGCTCTGCATGTTTAGTATTAGTGACTGGCCACTGATTTTTGTGTCTTATCTACCTGTCTTTTTCTGGCCATCATTTTCATTTGTCAGTTGCAGAGGTGTACACCTCTGCTCTTCCTCAGTAACCCATAACATATTAATCACAATAATAGAGTATCTTGGCTTGGGGACACTAGACTATATACTGCCTGTACTTTTTCTGTGGTCTGCCTGTTATAGGCTTGAGTGCCCCAATTTCAAAGCAAACACTTGCACTGAAGGAACTTTTGCTCTTGATGTTCAGGCCCTCACTCCCTCCTCTTAACCTTTGATAATAATAAATAAATAATAATAAAATATTAAGAAATGTGTGTCCCAGTTTTCTGTTGAAAACATCTCATCAACCTATGTCTTGCTCACTACTCTATCTTGAGTACATGTGCTTCAGTCATTCTGGAAATTCTGTTAATTCAAATTAAATAATGTTTCTCAAGCCACCTTTCTTCTCTCCAAAACAGGGTAACAGTTTATTTAGTCACCTACAATACACTTAAGATTTGATCCTGCATGGTGCTCACTACTTTTCACTACCACTAAACTCAATGGAAGTATAGCATGGACTGGATCAGGCACAAGAAGTTCAAATTTGGAGAAGCTTTGGAGAATAATCCAAACTCTGAGTTCATGGTCTACCTACTTGAGACCCTCCATTTCTCCCAGACCATACTGTTGCAGATGCTGTAAGCAGAAGCTCTCAGTTGGAAGTATCTTGATTTAATAAAGAACTAAGATGGCCGTAGAGACTTCTCCATGAAGGGTCTTCAGCTATGGAACAAGTTTCTACTCCCAGTTCAAAATAGCCTGAGATTGTTGTCCATGCTGTAAGGTCTACCTTCTTGGTGGGGTTCATAGAGGGTGGATCCTGATGGGGGGGACTTTATAGAGGACAGGAGTTTTATTGGGGAAAGTCACATCCATAGGGATGTGTCAGGGACGGAGTTATGCTTGGTGGACTTTGCTACTGATTTTGTTTTGGCTGTACGCTTTTTTTTAAATTATGTCAAAGGCTCCCAGAGTCGTAATCAGGTGTCTTTAATTATATTATTTAAAAGTGAATAAATAAAAATGCTATCCAAAGTGAACCTCTAAGACCTTTTGCTTAGTATAGTTCTTATTAATAAGCATGTAGATAGTCGAGATACAATTTATTGCATTGTATGGGACGCAAAATATCTGCTTCCCAGTCATGGACCAAATAATTAAAATAGGTAGCCTGAAAAAGTTTGGAAGTTCTGTTTGGAGAGACTAAAAGAATAAAAAAATGGGACATAGGCACTTTTGAAAATGTAACCCCATTTGAATGAATGTAACCCCATTTGAATGAATCACCAGCAAGTCTTTGGCTGCGCCCTTTGCCTCCATCTCTGTGACCTTCCAACAGACCTTCTCTTTTCTCAGTGACCATGTTGGACTGAAGGGAACCAAAGTCTTTTAGTGTGTTGTAGGCTGATTAGTCACAGTAAGGGAAGGATGTTTGGATTGATAATGTAGTGACAGTTGTTATATAAGAACCGAGATGGATGGATGAATAGAGATGCTTTTGGAGGATTGCATAGGAAGAAGGAGCTGTTGACTTGCAGGCAGTTAGGCACATTGGTTCTTTATCTGAACCAATGTGAACATGAACAAATGTTTTTTTTGAATCAGGCAAGTTCTCACTGTTTCCAAACTGGTTTGTTCATCCTTAAGGAAATCCCTCTTCCCTTTGTAATCTAACCAGCCAAACACTTGTGTGTATATACTGCAGAGTGGGGACAGAGAAGGAGAAATGCTAGTTCAACCACAAATAATGTACATAATCTATGTTTATAAACAATCTACATCACAAAGAAAAGAAACTGAACAAAATTCCTGACCTTGAAATCAAATAATTTTATCAAATGTCTTTTTACAAAGGCGGAATGCACAACAAATTAAGCGGAAATAATAAGCAGCAGTGAGAAATCACTGATTTGAATCATACATGACAGATAATTGTTTCACTTTAGTGAGGTTTTCACCCAAAACAATGCAGTTTAATAACTAAGCATTTTGTGTGGTGTTCTATAAACACAACTAGAAAAGCCCAGCTGCTATAACTATTTTCACTCAAGATTGGGAAATATTTCTCTCACACCCCCAGATCTACAACTCTGGTCATTTTTGTAATGGTGGAGCAAAACCTGAACTTTCAAGCATGGTCAAAGAGGCTGCACCAGTGACTCAAAGCCCCCTTAGAGGTGCTAAGCAATGTAGCAGCTGAGTAAATCACTCATTACTGATACTTCCCTGACCAAAGGGATAGCCTATAGTAATCAACAGGAGATAGCAGGGGTATGTAGTCTAGCTGCAGCTATAAATTTAGAGGCTTCCTGCAAGAGCCCGTTCTTGAGCAGAGAGAACCTGTGACAGAGTGAGAAAGAGTTTAGTGACTGAGTGAGCTGCCAAGTTAAAGAGAATTTAGCTGCACTGAGAGCTTGGCTGCAGGAAGAGGAGTCTGAGGGATTTAACCAGTGATGAGCTGCCAAAATCTTAACAGGTTTCCTCCTCACCCCACAACGGGGTCGTTGCCCCCCCGCAGGACCCCTGCCCCATCCAAACCCCTCCCCTGTCCCCTGACTGCCCCCAGAACTGGGCAGGAGGGTCTCGTGGGCCACCGTAGTGGGTGCCCACTCCACCCCTAAGAGCCAGAGGCACCTGCCGGGGGGCGAGGTGGGGAGTCCCAGAGGTGCTTACCTGGGGCACCTCCCAGGAAGCATCCGGCAGGTCCCTCTGGCTCCTAGGGGCAGGGGAACGTAGCTAGTGGGGGAGCAGGGGGAGCACCTGCTCCCCCACTGATCACATCAAAAGTGGTGCCTTAAGCGCCGACTCCCTGGGTGCTCCGGGGCTGGAGCACCTACGGGGAAAATTTGGTGGGTGCAGAGCACCCACCGGCAGCTCCCCGCCCTACGCCCGGCCCCAGCTCACCTCACCTCCACTCCGCCTCCTCCCCTGAACACACCGCCCCGCTCTGCTTCTCCGCGCCACCCCCTCCACCCCCGGCTTCCCGCGAATCAGCTGTTCGGCAGGAAGCCTGGGAGGGCTGAGAAGCAGGCAGCGGCTTCCCGCTCAGGCTGAGGGTGGTGGAGGTGAGCTGGGGTGGGGAGCGGTTCCCCTGCACGCCCCCCACCCCCAGGTTACCTGCTGCGAAGCGGGTGGCCCTCCTCGCACCCCCTACCCCAACTCACCTCCGCCTCCCTGGGCCTGAGCGGGAAGCTGCAGCCTGCTTCTCAGCCTGCCCCAGCTTCCCGCGCGAACAGCTGATTCGTGGGAAGCCTGGGGGGGGCAGAGAAGCAAAGCAGGTAGGCACGTTAAGGGGAGGAGGCGGAGCAGAGATGAGCTGGGGCCAGGGGTGGGGAGCTGCCGGTGGGTGCTCTGCACCCACCAAATTTTCCCCTTGGGTGCTCCAGGGCTGGTCTAAGAGGTGAACATAGTTAAACTGCTTGGTAATAGTGACCTAAAGCTATTAAAAATAGTTAAGTCCAAAGCTCTGACTGTGTGTAAAGAGTTACAAGGGAAATCTCATAAAACTGTCTGACTGGGCAACAAAATGGCAGATAAAATTCAATATAGATAAATGCAAAGTAATGCACATTGGAAAAAATAATCCCAACTATAGATATATAATGATGAGTTCTAAATTAGCTGTTACTGCTCAAGAAGCAGATCTTGGCATCATTGTGAGTAGTTCTCTGAACACTCCAACTCAGTGTTCAGCAGCAATGAAAAAAAAAAGCTAACAATGTTAGGAACTGTTAGAAAATGGATAGAAAATAAGACAGAAAATATCATAATGCCACTATATAAATTCTGTGTCCAGTTCTGGTTGCCCCATCTCAAAAAAGATATAGTGAGACTGGAAAAGGTTCAGAGAAGGGCAACAAAGATAATCAAGGGTATGAAATGGCTTCCATATGAGACGAGATTAAAAGATATTTGGGCTGTTCATTTTAGAAAAGAGTTTACTACAAGGGGGATATGATAGAGGTCTATAAAATCATGAATGGTATGGAAAAAGTGTATAAAGAAGTATCATTTATCCTTTCCCACAATACAAAAACCAGGGGTCACCAGAAATTAATCAGTAGCAGGTTTAATACAAATAAAAGGAAGTACTTTTTCACACAATGCATATGTCAAGGTCCCTTCCCCACTCTGAACGCTAGGGTACAGATGTGGGGACCTGCATGAAAACCTCCTACGCTTATCTTTACCAGCTTAGGTCAAAACTTCCCCAAGGTACAAAATATTCCACCCTTTGTCCTTGGATTGGCCGCTACCACCACCAAACAAATACTGGTTACTGGGGAAGAGCTGTTTGGAAACGTCTTTCCCCCCAAATACTTCCCAAAACCTTGCACCCCACTTCCTGGACAAGGTTTGGTAAAAAGCCTTACCAATTTGCCTAGGTGACTACAGACCCAGACCCCTGGATCTTAAGAACAATGAACAATCCTCCCAACACTTGCACCCCCCCTTTCCTGGGAAATGTTGGATAAATTTGCATAGGGGACCACAGACCCAAACCCTTGGATCTGAGAACAATGAAAAAGCATTCAGTTTTCTTACAAGAAGACTTTTAATAGAAATAGGAGTAAATAGAAGTAAAGAAATCCCCTCTGTAAAATCAGGATGGTAGATACCTTACAGGGTAATTAGATTCAAAACACAGAGAATCCCTCTAGGCAAAACCTTAAGTTACAAAAAAGATACACAGACAGAAATAGTTATTCTATTCAGCACAATTCCTTTCTCAGCCATTTAAAGAAATCATAATCTAACACATACCTAGCTAGATTACTTACTAAAAGTTCTAAGACTCCATTCCTGGTCTATCCCCGACAAAAGCAGCATATAGACAGACAGAGACCCTTTGTTTCTCTCCCTCCTCCCAGCTTTTGAAAGTATCTTGTCTCCTCATTGGTCATTTTGGTCAGGTGCCAGCGAGGTTACCTTTAGCTTCTTAACCCTTTACAGGTGAGAGGAGTTTTCCTCTGGCCAGGAGGGATTTTAAAGGGGTTTACCCTTCCCTTTATATTTATGACAGCATAATTAACCTGTGGAACTCATTCCCATGGGATGTTCTGATGGCCAAAAATATGACTGTGTTAAAAAAAGAACTCGATAAATTCATCAATGTCTATTAGCCAAGATAAGGGTCATACTCCCATGTTCGGGGTGACCATTAAAAAAAAAAAGCTTTCACAAATTGCCATATTCTATACATTTCCCCTGAAACTCCACTACTGGCCACTGTCAGAAACAGGATACTAATACTAGTTGGATTATTGGTCTGACCCAGTATAGCAGTTCTTATGTTCTTAAAAACAAAGAAGAATTTGAACAAACATGATCCACAAGAACAGATCATTAAAATGGAAAGACTATACAATTGCCTGTTAGTAAACAATAGAAGGAAGGATTGCCCAGTGGTTAGGGCATTAACCTAGAAATTGGAAGACCAAGATTCAAGCCTCTATTCTGCCAGCAACTTTCTGTGTGATCTTGATCAAGTTACTTATGGCCAGATTTTTAAAGACACCTAAAGATGTAGATAGGAGCCTAAGTCCAAAAACACCTAGGCACCTAAGTCCCCTTGATTAAATATTGTAAGGCTCTTAAGTTTACATACCACAGTAATAGAGGCCATACAAGTACCTAAGATAGATAAACGATGATGTCAAGCTACCATAGCTGTGTCTATGGAGGAAATGTTTAAAATGCAGCACAGCATTTTGGTTGAATGACATTTATGGACAGAAACCCAACATGTCCTGATTAAGAGGGTCTCAAAATTTTCCCCATCATGTCCTCTTTTGTGAATGTCCATTTATATTGGATAGATAGGCACTCATATTAATTAATAACTATATCCATACACTTCCAAACACTGAGCCAAATTCAGCAAAACTGGTCCAGGGAGATGTAGATTGAATCTCCCTGATCTAGGTTAGCCCAATGTGCCAGCTGAGAGATTCACCTCTCTACAAGACAGCCTATGGTCTTGCTCTGCTTTAAAGGGTTATTTATGCTTATTTTGTGTGTCTCCATTATTATAATATGGTTGCTATTTTTTGTGATTTAAAAATAAAAGAAAATGAAATGCATAGGAGGGGGAATAAAAAGGCTGCTGTCAGGGTTCCCTCCGCACTCTGAACTCTAGGGTACAGACATGGGGACCCGCATGAAAGACCCCCTAAGCTTATTTCTACCAGTTTAGGTTAAAACTCCCCAAGGCACAAATTCTCCCTTGTACCTTGGATTAGGTAACGCTGCCACCACCAAGTGATTTAGACAAACTCAAGGAAAGGACCACTTGGAGTTCCTACTCCCTCCTAATATCCTCCCAAGCCCCCATGCCTCCTTTCCTGGGGAGGCTTGAGAATAAACAAGATGAGCACAGACCAACCTTTTTAGTGTCCTAAAAAAACCCAGTCAAATTCTAAAAGAAACAGAACTTTATTATCAAGAAAAAAAGTTAAAAGAAGCACCTCTGTAAAATTAGAGTGGAAGATAATCTTACAGGGCAATCAGATTCAAAAACACAGAGGATTTCCCTCTGGGCCAAACTTTAAAGTTACAAAAAGAAAACCAGGAATACACCTTCCTCTCAGCTTAGAGAAAATCACAAGCCAAAACAAAAATAAGCTAACGCATTCCCTTGCTAGTACTTACTAATTCTAATGGAGTTGGATTGCTTGCTTCCTTGAGCTGTGTCTGGCAAGCACACAGAACAGACAGACCAAAAACCTCCCCTCCCCTCACCCCCACATTTGGAAGTATCTTGTCCCCTTATTGGTCCTTTTGGTCAGGTGCCAGCCAGGTTACCTGAGTTTCTTAACCCTTTACAGGTAAAAGGATTTTGTGCCTCTGGCCAGGAGGGATATTATAGTATTGTATACAGGAAGGTTGTTACCCTTCCCTTTATGTTTATGACAGCTGCAGTCATGGTTATGGATCTAATAAGGTATGTCTACACTACATTGTAAACCCTAGTCTGTGGGACCCGCACTTGAAGATTGGTGTTTCCATGCCTGTGCTTGAGCATCCAAACTGCATTGTAAACCTGGGTCTCAACTGTGGTAATGTATCCATACTGTGCTCTGCAGAACTTCTGACTCAAAGGCTGGGTTTGCGGCTTGAGCTGTGTCCACATTGCAAAATGACAGGGCTTGGATCCAAATCTCAGTGGGAGTCGGGCTCAGGCCCTCCCTCCCCTCTGCCCAACTATGTCCTAGAACTCAGGTCCTGAATGCTTGCTGACCTGAGTCAGACATATTTGTGTGGGGATGACAGGCAAGTTTGGGCTCAAACCTGAGTCTGAGTCCAGGTTTACCATGCTGTGTAGACATACCCAGAGAGTCCTCTCCTTTTTGTAAGGGTAATGCTGCAGTTCAGCACAGCCCACATGAAGTTCAAGTGGACATGTCATCCATTTGACTCACAAGCTACTGCCAGCTTTACAAGCAGTGCTTATTCTCACACCCTTGATTGGCCTGTTGCACTGAAATCAACAGGAGTCTTTCCACTGACTTCAATGGCCCTATGTGCCTAGGACAAGCTCAGTTTCTCAATGAGGTACTGTTGAACATAGCATTAGGAAATGTTACCATTTTAAGCATTTAAGAATGTAAACCCAATAGTGCCCTCGACCCACAACAGCCTGTATGGGGTCACCACCCACAGTTTGGCAAATGCTGAATTAAAGGAAACAGCCCATAGAATAGTGATGAAACCAACAGAATTAAATTGAAGTTACTCTAAAATCCTATAGAATTTAACAGAAAATTATATCCTTTCTGTAGCTTTTCTTAATCATCCCACAGAATTGTACAACAGGGATAAAATTCTCTATCAAGTTCTACAGGATTTAAAAAACAAAAACAAAAAACCACGTTAGAAAAGTGGTATTTTCAGTTCTGTAGGAACTTTCCATAAGGGAACTGAAGAGTCCCTGCATGACCATCACAACGTTGCTAATGTCCTATGTCCTAATCTGACCAAAGTAATTTAGTTATGATCACTGTCATAAATCCCATGAATAAAACATCTTCTACCTAGGTACTAAAGGAGTTCTTACTGCATTATGGGAAGAATCTTCCCTTTTAAAAAAAGAACTGTGCATTGCCTCTTTTTGATTTCCCAGGAAGGTTTAAATGTCATGGCAGTGTTGAGAGGAAGAGAAGATATTTCTCTATGTCCCAGAGTATATCCTCACTCAGAAATTATACCACCAGTTACTAATTAGCAAAATCCACATCCTCACACCTGTAAACCAGATGTCGATGAGCATACAAATGCAGCCACAGTAATTCACACATTTTCTACCACATTAGAGGCTGGTAAATCATTATACTCTAATGTTAAAAAAAAGTAAGATAATAATAGAAAGTCTCTCAGCAGCTGTCATTGTGGTAGAAACAACACACCCCTGCTAGACAGCATTAACAATCCACTAAGTCTCATTGCCCTGGATCACTGCCAAAAGGCTTACATCACCACTAACATCAGATCTCATACTGTAATAATGTACTTTAAAATTCATCAACAGACCTCTTTAAAAAAAGAGGAGTAAAAGGCTGGCCATGCAATCTCTGAGATGCTTTGTATACTATAGCATGTAGTTAGTTAATAAGCTGACATTCAAATAGATAGAGCTAACCTAGAGAGACTATTATTAAATTACATTGTATCCCATGGTAGAGAATACAGTTGGACCTGAAATCCCTATTGTGGTGAATTGGGTTTCATTTAATGAAATCTTCTTCATTATATCCCAACGTGATGGAATGAAAGCGAAGTAAATCTCTCAGGCACACAGTCAAAAGTAATCTCTGATCTCCTAAGGTGACAATGTCCTCAACATGATTAACATTTTTAGATTTGCTAAATGTTTCATATGGTGAAGACTAGCGGTGGTCCCTGGGTATTTTAGTATCATCAATAGTGCAACCTTAAAGCAGCAGAGTTCTAACTAGGGAGGAATACACTGACTCTGAGCTGCAAATGGACGACCACACTCTGTGCCTACCAGGATAGGACAGCGAAGTAGGCCTGTGAGGATAAGTTCTCTGGTTGATCTGGGTCACCAAAATCCATCCTATTTCAATCTGATTCTGCATATGCTTTTTTTTCCCCCTCCTGAAAGCATAGCACATGTATGTGGATCCTTCTTGGGCTCCCATCTAGTTTAACTCCATTCCTCCCAGCCTTAGATCAAAACGATAACTCTTTATGGGCACAGAAAATCAGATATACATTAGAAATGCATACTCCTTTCTGCAAGCATCAGGGGATTTACAGAATTACAAAATATGCATGCAGTGTGCCTCTGCATCCCTGCACCCAATACTGAAATGTAATCATTTTTTTCTAAGTGGAGAGCCTAAAGGTAGGCATGTAAATGTACATTTAGGCACTTAATACTCAGTGATTGATATTCAAAATGTGGACATCAGTGAGAGCTCTGGGTGCTCAGCCCTTTTAAAATCAAGCCTTTTACTTAGGTGCCTAAACATGGTTGGAAAATGTTGGTCTATTCTCAGGCATGGGTGGGAGAGGAATTACTGCCCAATATAAGTCAATACGTGTTGCAGTGAATGATCTATATTGAAATAAGGGGCTCAATTCTCCAAAGGAGCAAACATCTTCAGCTCCTATTGGAATCAAAAGGGAATGCCAGGTACTCAGTACCTCACAGGGTTAGGCCCTAGAGCTCCCAGAAGAACAGGGGAAACAGATAGCTCAGTGTTTTGACCATTGGCTTGCTAAACCCAGGGTTGCGAGTTCAATCCTTGAGGGGGCCATTTAGGGACCTGGGGCAAAAATTGGGGACTGGTCCTGCTTTGACCAGGGGTTGGACTAGATGATCCCCTGAGGTCCCTTGCAACCTTGATATTGTATGATTATATCACAAAAATGTATATGACAAGGTTCCCTCCTTTTTGTTAAACAATTTGCATGTAACCTTAGCCCTGAGGCATAACTGCAGCTTTCCCCCTTTTCTCCTCAGAGTTACAGGTCCTGGGTTCACCTGTAAGGGTGCCTTGTACCTCTGCCCAAGGAAACCCCTCTGAGTGCAGAAAACACAGAGGGCTTGTCCATTGGGGAAATATTTAACACAGTCTGTTACAAAGGAATGTCAGTCAGAGCACACACAAAAATAAAATATTTACCACAATTCCCAGAGTAATAAAACAGTAACCCAGGCTTTATTAGGTATGGGGAACTCAGGATGGGGGGAAATGGAAAAAGGGATCGGGATAATAGAAGTCAAACACAACAATACATAAACTCCACCTCTCCCAAATGTACAGCCAGTACAGCCCATCTTATGCTCCCTTCCAGCATCTTCCCAGGCAAATAGACACTTTAGGCTCAGTCTTTGATAGGTGGTGCTGTGCTGAAGTCAGTGGCCGGCTTACTACAAAATAAACAAACAGGGGTGTTCTTACAAAGTATCCACACCAAGGATGATCTGGTCTGGCTGACCATTAGGTTGGCTGACCATGACTCTACTCAGGCTCCTGGGTTTCTGGTCTCTGCTGAGATGACATGTTCAATATCCCAGAAATCCCAAAAGGTCTCAAAGTTTGCCCATACGTAAGAATGTGGAGGGTAGACAGGTCACATCTGGCTGTGATCCTTCTCACCCCACTACACTCCAAATACAATCACAACTGAAAGTGAAACCAAGCCCTTTGTCTCTGAGTTCTAGCTTATGATTGGTTCCGGGAGTGTTGCCAGCTGGCTCTATCTCCACCACAGACCCTAGGCCAGTGTTCTCAGACTTTTGCACTGGTGACCCCTTTCACATAGCATGCCTCTGAATGCAACCCCCCCCCTCATAAATTAAAAACACTTTTTTGTATATTTAACACCATTATAAATGCTGGATGCAAAGCAGGGTTTGGGGTGCAGGCTGACAGCTCATGACCCCCTAATAACCTCGCGACCCCCTGAGGGGTCCTGACCTTCAGTTTGAGAACCCCTGCCCTAGGCCAGGGGAATAGCATCCTGAGCCTCTGTAGCCATTGCTGCTGTAGTCTGGGATGAGTCCCCTTGAGCCTCACTGTGGTATTTCAGGAGTAGTATCTCCAAAGGGATTACACACAATTCTAAGTTTTTCAGTCAGTTCAGCTGAGCTCAGAGCAATGTGACTAGACACACACAGACAACAAATTTTCAAACTTGGCTGCATAAATTGTGGGTATTGTGCATGTAAACCCTTCCATTTTGAAGACTAGCAAGCATTGATCTATGTCAAATACATAATTAAGAACTTATACTCACCTTTATCCTTTTGCTCATGCAGATGATAGCTTGTGGGTGCAATACAGAAAAACAGATTTAGTTTGTTTTGGTCCTGCTTTGAGCAGGGGGTTGGGCTAGATGACCTCCTGAGGTCTCTTCCAACCCTAATCTTCTATGATTCTATGAATATGGGTTTAGCATAACCAATGACTGCATGGGCAAGCTAGGTGGGAACAGGTTAGGGGGTGAGCTACAAACACTTGGCTCACAGTGACACAAATTATTTCAGTGTTGTGTGAAAGAAGAGAATGTTTGACCTTCCTTGATTGTGATTAGCTGAAATCCTTCTCTTAGGATATAATATCACTTATTAGCTCTATGCCATCAGTTTAATACAGCCATAAAACATTTGTTTTGATTTTCTGGTTCATGGATTCCCATCACCTATCAGGACACATTCAGAGGGTGGTTACAACTCTCATATACTGGAAAGACAGAGACTTTTTAGTAAATAACAATATTAAGCACTGTGAGGGCATGTACAAACCCCACTCTGGGCCACACAGGCTTAACAAGCTAACGTGTGCTCACGTAGTACCACCCCATCACACCTGAGAGAGAGGTCAGAACTGAAGGGAGACACTTAAGAGGGAAATCCTTGTTGATGACAGATGAGGGAACATAAGAATGGCCATACCGGGTCAGAGCAAAGGTCCATCTAACCCAGTTTCCTGTCTTTCAACAGTGGCCAATGCCAGGTGCCCCAGAGGAGAGAGAGAAGACATTCATTCAGGGAAGAGAGCAGACATTCATTCCTCAGCCCCCAGAGAGGGGGTTAGCTAAAGACAGGAGCTTCTCAGCCCTGGTCTACACTAGGACTTTAGGTCGAATTTAGCAGCATTAAATCGATGTAAACCTGCACCCGTCCACACGATGAAGCCCTTTATTTCGACTTAAAGGGCTCTTAAAATCGATTTCCTTACTCCACCCCTGACAAGTGGATTAGCGCTTAAATCGGCCTTGCCAGGTCGAATTTGGGGTACTGTGGACACAATTCGACGGTATTGGCCTCCGGGAGCTATCCCAGAGTGCTCCATTTTGACCGCTCTGGTCAGCACTCTCAACTCAGATGCACTGGCCAGGTAGACAGGAAAAGAACCGCGAACTTTTGAATCTCATTTCCTGTTTGGCCAGCGTGGCAAGCTGCAGGTGACCATGCAGAGCTCATCAGCAGAGGTGACCATGATGGAGTCTCAGAATCGCAAAAGAGCTCCAGCATGGACCGAACGGGAGGTACGGGATCTGATCGCTGTATGGGGAGAGGAATCCGTGCTATCAGAACTCCGTTCCAGCTGTCATTCAATAAATTTTAAAGTTGTAAACTTTTAAAGTGCTGTGTGGCATTTTCCTTCCCTCCTCCACCACCCCTCCTGGGCTACCTTGGTAGTCATCCCCCTATTTGTGTGATGAATGAATAAAGAATGCCAAAACTTTTGTCAAGATCTCCCAGGGCATGAAGGACAGAGGCCATAACAGGGACCCGAAGCAGTGCCGCGTGAAACTGAAGGAGTTGAGGCAAGCCTACCAGAAAACCAGAGAGGTGAACGGCCGCTCCGGGTCAGAGCCCCAAACATGCCGCTTCTATGATGAGCTGCATGCCATTTTAGGGGGTTCAGCCACCACTACCCCAGCCGTGTTGTTTGACTCCTTCAATGGAGATGGAGGCAATACGGAAGCAGGTTTTGGGGACGAAGAAGATGATGATGATGACAAGGTTGTAGATAGCTCACAGCAAGCAAGCGGAGAAACCGGTTTTCCCGACAGCCAGGAACTGTTTCTCACCCTGGACCTGGAGCCAGTACCCCCTGAACCCACCCAAGGCTGCCTCCTGGACCCAGCAGGCGGAGAAGGGACCTCCGGTGAGTGTACCTTTTAAAATACTATACATGGTTTAAAAGTAAGCATGTGAAAGGATTACTTTGCCCTGGCATTCGCGGCTCTCCTGGATATACTCCCAAAGCCTTTGCAAAAGGTTTCTGGGGAGGGCAGACTTATTGCGTCCTTCATGGTAGGACACTTTACCACTCCAGGCCAGTAACACGTACTCGGGAATCATTGTACAACAAAGCATTGCAGTGTATGTTTGCTGGCGTTCAAGCAACATCCGTTCGTGTGTTATCCTCAGGAGAGTGAGATATAATCCATGGTCACCTGGTTGAAATAGGGTGCTTTTCTTCAGGGGACACTCAGAGGAGCCCATTCCTGCTGGGCTGTTTGCCTGCGGCTGAACAGAAATGTTCCCCGCTGTTAGCCACAGGGAGGGGGGAGGGTTGAGGGGGTAGCCACGCGGTGGGGGGAGGCAAAATGCGACCTTGTAACGAAAGCATGTGTGCTATGTATGTAATGTTAACAGCAAGGTTTACCCTGAAAGAGTGTAGCCAGTGTTTTATAAAATGTGTCTTTTTAAATACCGCTGTCCCTTTTCTTTTCTTCACCAGCTGCATGTGTTTCAATGATCACAGGATCTTCTCCTTCCCAGAGGCTAGTGAAGATTAGAAAGAAAAAAAAACGCACTCGAGATGAAATGTTCTCCGAGCTCATGCTGTCCTCCCACACTGACAGAGCACAGACGAATGCGTGGAGGCAAATAATGTCAGACTGCAGGAAAGCACAAAATGACCAGGAGGAGAGGTGGCGGGCTGAAGAGAGTAAGTGGCGGGCTGAAGAGAGGGCTGAAGCTCGAATGTGGCGGCAGCGTGATGAGAGGAGGCAGGATTCAATGCTGAGGCTGCTGGAGGACCAAACCAGTATGCTCCAGTGTATGGTTGAGCTGCAGCAAAGGCAGCTGGAGCACAGACTGCCACTACAGCCCCTGTGTAACCAACCGCCCTCCTCCCCAAGTTCCATAGCCTCCACACCCAGACGCCCAAGAACGCGGTGGGGTGGCCACCGGCCAACCAGCCACTCCACCACAGAGGATTGCCCAAAAAAAAGAAGGCTGTCATTCAATAAATTTTAAAGTTGTAAACTTTTAAAGTGCTGTGTGGCATTTTCCTTCCCTCCTCCACCACCCCTCCTGGGCTACCTTGGTAGTCATCCCCCTATTTGTGTGATGAATGAATAAAGAATGCATGAATGTGAAGCAACAATGACTTTATTGCCTCTGCAAGAGGTGATCAAAGGGAGGAGGGGAGGGTGGTTAGCTTACAAGGAAGTAGAGTGAACCAAGGGGCGGGGGGTTTCATCAAGGAGAAACAAACAGAACTTTCACACCGTAGCCTGGCCAGTCATGAAACTGGTTTTCAAAGCCTCTCTGATGCGTACCGCACCCTCCTGTGCTCTTCTAACCGCCCTGGTGTCTGGCTGCGCGTAACCAGCAGCCAGGCGATTTGCCTCAACATCCCACCCCGCCATAAACGTCTCCCCCTTACTCTCACAGATATTGTGGAGCACACAGCAAGCAGTAATAACAGTGGGAATATTGGTTTCGCTGAGGTCTAAGCGAGTCGGTAAACTGCGCCAGCGCGCCTTTAAACGTCCAAATGCACATTCTACCACCATTCTGCACTTGCTCAGCCTGTAGTTGAACAGCTCCTGACTGCTGTCCAGGCTGCCTGTGTACGGCTTCATGAGCCATGGCATTAAGGGGTAGGCTGGGTCCCCAAGGATACATATAGGCATTTCAACATCACCAACAGTTATTTTCTGGTCTGGGAATAAAGTCCCTTCTTGAAGCTTTTGAAACAGACCAGAGTTCCTGAAGATGCGAGCGTCATGTACCTTTCCCGGCCATCCCACGTTGATGTTGGTGAAACGTCCCTTCTGATCCACCAGAGCTTGCAGCACTATTGAAAAGTACCCCTTGCGGTTTATGTACTCGCCGGCTTGGTGCTCCGGTGCCAAGATAGGGATATGGGTTCCGTCTATGGCCCCACCACAGTTAGGGAATCCCATTGCAGCAAAGCCATCCACTATGACCTGCACATTTCCCAAGGTCACTACCCTTGATATCAGCAGATGTTTGATTGCGTGGGCTACTTGCATCACAGCAGCCCCCACAGTAGATTTGCCCACTCCAAATTGATTCCCAACTGACCGGTAGCTGTCTGGCGTTGCAAGCTTCCACAGGGCTATCGCCACTCGCTTCTCAACTGTGAGGGCTGCTCTCATCTTGGTATTCATGCGCTTCAGGGCAGGGGAAAGCAAGTCACAAAGTTCCATGAAAGTGCCCTTACGCATGCGAAAGTTTCGCAGCCACTGGGAATCGTCCCAGACCTGCAACACTATGCGGTCCCACCAGTCTGTACTTGTTTCCCGAGCCCAGAATCGGCGTTCCACAGCATGAACCTGCCCCATTAGCACCATTATGCATGCATTGGCAGGGCCCAAGCTTTCAGAGAAATCTGTGTCCATGTCCTGATCACTCACGTGACCGCGCTGACGTCGCCTCCTCGCCCGGTAGCGCTTTGCCAGGTTCTGGTGCTGCATATACTGCTGGATAATGCGTGTGGTGTTTAATGTGCTCCTAATTGCCAAAGTGAGCTGAGCGGACTCCATGCTTGCCTTGGTATGGCGTCCGCACAGAAAAAAGGCGCGGAATGATTGTCTGCCGTTGCTCTGACGGAGGGAGGGGCGACTGACGACACGGCTTACAGGGTTGGCTTCAGGAGGCTAAAATCCACAAAGGGGGTGGCTTTACATCAAGGAGTAGTTCAGGCAGGACTTCACGGAGGGTTCCAATAAGAAATGGTGCACCTAAGTTATTGTTCTTATTGGAACAAGGAGGTTAGCCTGGCCTCTGATTGATACATGGCTAGATCTACCTCGCAGCACCTTCTCTGTGAGTGACTGCAGTGTGACCTAGAGGAATGAGTCCCCTAGACAGGGGAGGAGGCAAATGAGTACAAAACAAATCTGGTCTATTTCTTGTTTTGATCCACTCCATCTATCTTTTACATCTTTGGCTGGCAGCAGACGGTGCAGAAGGACATATTGCCTGCCTGCTCACCATAAGACGGTTCAATAGGACTGACTGCCGGACTAAAGAGAATGACCTGGTCAAGTCACTAAAAATTTAGTCCCTGCGCCCATGTCTGCCCAGGTGCTCCTGATCGACCTCACACAGGCGACCAGGAGTACCTCGGACATGACGAGGACGGCTACCAGTCATATTGTACCGTCTGCTGCCACAAGGCAATGGGTTGCTGCTACTGTGTAACAATGCCGTGCCGCGTCTGCCAGCACCCAGGAGACATACGGTGACGGTTACCTGAGCGGGCTCCATGCTTGCGGTGGTATGGCGTCCGCACAGGTAACTCAGGAAAAAAGGCGCGAAACAATTGTCTGCCCTTGCTTTCACGGAGGGAGGGAGGGAAGGGGGGGACTGACGATATGTACCCAGAACCACCCGCGACAATGTTTCAGCCCCATCAGGCATTGGGATCTCAACCCAGAATTCCAGTGGGCAGCGGAGACTGCGGGAACTGTGGGATAGCTACCCACAGTGCAACGCTCCGGAAGTCGACTCTAGCCTCGGTACTGTGGAAGCACTCCGCCGAGTTAATGCACTTAATGCACTTCTGTGGGGACACACACACTCGAATATATAAAACCGATTTCTAAAAAACCGACTTCTATAAATTCGACCTTATTCCGTAGTGTAGACATACCCTCAGATGCTGTCCGATGGTCCCTCCCTGAAGGAAGGAAAGGAGGTCCACGCTGACTCACCTTGAGAAGGCACCATTCCCCTCTATTACTTGCAAACTCGATTTGGGGCCACAGCCCGGCAAGCACCCTCTGAAGGAAGCAAGCCTAAATCCAATTTTGGGATGATTCAGTTACGTTAATTCCTTTTTATTCTATTCATTGACAACCCCAGAAGAGGCAGGCTGTCTGGGGGCTAGTCGGAGGGCCGAGCCTCTTTGGACTGGAACTGGAGTGGGAAAATCATCCAGACATCAGAACCTAGGGAGCACCATGGGGAAGGAACGCTGGTGACAAGTGCTCACACTTTACATCTTCAAAGAACTGTGAAAAACATTGATTACATTTTAGATTCACAAGCAGTGGAGTATTTTTAGGAGCCAAAATCTAACCATTTATGCAAGCACCATGAGCATACTTCACCCAAGCTGGAAAGATTCTTGTCATTTTGTTCCTTTGGGAAACCTGAGACAGGCAATGAAAAGAGAAAGGAAAGTGACCACACCAAAAAAAGGGAGCATTGGAGGTGTGAACAGTAATTAGCCAAATGTGAATAAAAATCAACCTTCCTCCCACTGAACTGGATCTGACCAAAGGATTCAATTCATGCATGTTTGCACCCTGGCGCATGTGAGCTTTTTGCACTCAGTTGCTATAAACTACTAGAAAACGGAACAATCTGACATCAGAATAAAAAATAGACTGAAACCTATTATCCCATCACTTGTTCTCAACTTTACAATGAAAAATTCAATTGAACCCTGCCAACTATCTATTTATTCAGACAGCAGTGAGCTGCAGAACACTTTATTAGCTTTAAATGTTTTGGTGAAGGGAATAGTTATAAAAAATAATAGGTGCAACTGATCATAGAACCATAGGGTTAGAAGGGCCCCCAAGGGTCATCTAGTCTAACCCCCTGCCAAAATGCAGGATTTGTTGTTTCTGAACCATCCAAGACAGATGGCTACCCAGCCTCCTCTTGAAAACCTCCAGTGAAGAAGCTTCCACAGCCTCCCAAGGCAGTCTGTTCCATTGTCCTACTGTTCTTACAGTTAGGAAGCTTTTCCTGAGATTTAATCTAAATCTGCTATGCTGTAGTTTGAACCCATTGCCTCTTATCCTGCCCTCTGTGGCAAAGAACAATTTTGCTATGTCCCTTTTTGGCATCCCTTTAGTTTTTCAAGCATCCAAGTTACTTTTTTACAGTGCAACCAAACAGAAGCATTTAATTAATATACTTATAATGGTTAGAGGGGTTGCTTATGACATGAATTCAGTTTATGAATATTCACTTACATTGCTGAACAAGCCTACAATATGGCATGGCAGTCAGGTTTTGTTCACAACAAGGAAACCAGTGGTAAGGACTGCAGCAAATTGGCAGAGTGCTGTGTGGAAGACTACGTAATGCTTGCTCACACTGAGCCAAATTGATTGCATTGACTTCAAAGGGTCCGGGATGAATTTACCCTACTGTGTCTGGTCTTTGATAATGCTGTGACTTGCTCTTTTGAGCACTACAAATACACTATGGGCTGGATTGTGACATTACAACCCAGATGAAGTAAGTGATATTGCATAGGTGCCCTGTTTCACAACCAAGGCTGGAACAGGTCTGTGACTCACAATCTGGTTCCTTTTTGCTCTTGCTCTAGTTGAGACTTAAATATGCAGTAACGAAACAGCTGGCACAAATTATTTCCCTTCTGTAGTGGCTCATGTGCACATACTGGTGCATTAGAAGTGGATCCAAGACTCCACCCACTCCCCAGCCCTGTTTGCCCATTCCCCACCCATGTACATGGGAAAGGGTAGCAAACTGGCTCTGGTTCCTACCCACCTACACAGGTTCCAGCTTCTTATGCCCCATTACTGTCTTATGTGGGTGCACAAGAAAGCTCACCATTGAGTCCTGAGTACTTGAATAAAAAGAGTAAATGGATCATTTTGCTGTCAATGATGAATGCTCTCTTCTTCTTCCTAACATTAACGGCTTTGTTTTTATGTGACAGACCATTTATGGGGTAGATACAAGAAAGGTTGTGTAGGCTTTAAATATCAGCTACCATAAGGAGGAAGAGAACCATGAAAAATTCTTAGATTGTCAACACAACTAAAAAGCCAGCAAAAACCATTGTAATTTAAGCAACAAGCCTGACTTTTCCTCTGACAATGAAAGTAATGTTTAAGGAGACCCCTTATGGAGAAAATATTCACTCCACTATCTGATACACAGTCCTATCTACAGGTTACCTTTATGACAACCTGCAGAAGCAGCCAGCAGGCAGATGGACAGAAAACTGAATGCTCTGTTGGCTGCGTGCCATTCTCTGTATGGTGGCTGATAATAATACTTAATCAAATTCCTATCTGGGGTCTTTATCTCACACCAGTGTATGCATGTATTCACTTGTTATTTGGATCACGTCTCCTCAGTGCTAGTAACAATTTGAAAATGATAACATTCACTGCTATTTTTATTTCTCTTGCAGTGAAAGACAGGATTCCACCCTCCCTATCCACCCCTCTCCCTCCCCCAAGACACATATATTGGATTATTGGCCTTCAGTTGAACTCTTTTACCAGGAGTCGTTTCCTTGCAGATTAACGCTCTAACAGAAAGCCTTCCTGTTTATGAAAATGAAGAATTCATATACAAAGCTGAACTTGGCTACAGTAGAGGATGAATGTTTAAGGGGGTGGTAGGAGAGAACATTGCATTACTGTTAATAAATCCTGGCCAGCGTGAAGATTCTGACAATTGTCCATCCTTGGCGCTCTAAAGAGGTGACCCAAGTCACATACAAATGAAGAGGTTAAAATCATTACACCACTGAAAAGAAGTGAATCTTTAAGAGGCATATTTTACTGATTGCTAACCTCTCCATTTTTAAGGTTGAAGCCTTAACAGGTTTATTATGTCTTGTGAACTAAATTCTGCTCTCAATTGCTCTTGTTTTACTCCAAATTTTATATTGATGTAGCAGAGCTCAGGATCTTTCCCACAGTTTAGGCCTCAAATGGCACAGAGGTTAGGGAGAGCAGAAACAAGAGCCCTTTATGTAAATGATGTTTTTAATACAGGAGTGTGACAATCAGGGTCGAAACACTCCAAGGGAAGAACTAGGGATCTGAAACCCAAAGAATAAGCAATTGAATCAACTGATAGTATACGATGTAACTCCGTATAAAAAAATATCAAGATAGATCTTTTATGAAAGCTTGTAATGTCCTAAACCTAACAATTATGAGATAGGTCTACAGGTTATGGTTATGAATTTATGTAAATAGAGAACTAGCTCATAAAACTTTGCCTCTACCTCACAACAGGATGGCAGTCAGCCAGGCAGGGAGGGGTTGCCTTCCTACCCAGACAATACTAGCTCCAAGCACCTAGCATTGTACAACCCAAGAAAAGACAAATGATGGGCCATTAGGGTTAATGGGAAAACACAGACATCCTGGCTAGAATTTCTCCACCCTAAGTAATCATGAATCACCATGCCAGGAGAAAAGAAAAGAAAAAAGCCTCTTTTAAAAGGAGGCTTGAAACTGAAGTCCTCATCCGGAACTGAGGGATAGTCTTAAAGGCAGGGGACTGTCTGTGAACACTGGATCCCACTTATGGTTAGGGGGCACACTCCGGCACCGATTCCGTGGGTGCTCTGGGGATGGAGCACCCATGGAAAAAAAATAGCAGGTGCTCAGCACTCACCAGCCACCTGCAGATCAGCTGTTTGGCTGGGGGTGGGAGGCACTGAGGAGAGGGGGTGGAGTGGGGGCAGGAAGAAAAGGGAATTTATTCCATATAGAAGTGTAAAGTCTGAAGATGTGTCTGTGTGTGTATTTTCTATGTAACTTGTATGTGTCTGTTTCCCTTGCTTTTTCGTCTTTGAATCTGTGATTTTTCTATTAAATAAATCTTTTATTTATTTTTACCCCAGCAGGTCTCTGATGTGCAAACTGTATGCCAAAGAGAGCTGATAACTGGGGGCTGTTTTCACATCTTCGGCAAATAACAAACCAGACGCGAAAAGTCTGAGTGCCTAGTAGTTAAGAATGGAGGATAAACCGATTTGGGGCATCTTGGGATCAGAAAGGCCGTTGGGTCACCCTGCAAAGGGGTAACTAGGCTGATGTAAGCCAGGCTAAAACCCTTATGCTTGCACGCTGACTACTGGTGTCAGGGCTTTGAGCCATAACATTAAGGCACCCAAAATTAAAAGGCAGGTGGTGAGAACCCCTTGACTTGCCTGGGTGATCCCCAAACCGTCACAGGGAATGACTACTAATGCTTAGGTTAAGCCTTGGAGCATGCATAGCATGAATTAGATGTTGAAGCTGGCTGCCCATCCTTTTAATGGAAGTGTTGGGCCTGACACTGACTCCCAAGTGCTTACTAAATATTATACCCCGGAGCCAGCCAGGGGATAGGCATTGTGGGAATCAAGCATTTCAAATACCAGATGTTTCTTGGTGGGTATTGCAGCAACGTCACTCACTCTGCCTGAGCCAGGACGCGTGACAGCAGAAAAGCACACCTCTCGTATTGTGGTAACTTGTGGCCTTCAGCGATCACTCAAGATATGTCTACACAGTATCAAGGAGCAAGCCTCCTGGTCTGGGTCCACAGACTTGCCGTAGCAGGGCCCAGGCTAGTGCACTAAAAGTAGCTGTGTAGACAGCACTTTGATGTTGTGGCTCAGGATGGAACTCAGGCTCTGAAGCCCATCCCCTACCGCAGGCTTCAGAGCCCAAGCTCCAGCCCTAGCTGTAACCACTACACAGGTATTTTTAGTGAACTAGTGCAAGCCTTGCTACTACAAGTCTGGGGGGGGGTGGGGGCTTGCGCCCAGATGCAGCATAGACATATCCATAATGATTACAGTAGATCTGCTACTGGTGAAAAGTGCCATATAAGATTTAGATATTATCAATTATTATGTGTTCAGTTCCAACATGAGCTTCTGCAGCACCATGCCCAGACTTAAGGGCACAGTCAGGGGTGAAAGTGAGCTGGTACGGGCCGGTACTGTGTACCGGTAAGAACCCGCACCAGCCCATACCCAGCCCACATTAAAGCGCTACCTCAAAGTGCTGCCGCGGCAGTGCTTTAACATTGCTGCCCCTTCTCCCCATCGGCTGCCCTGCAGTTAGGGTCCGTACAAGCAGCGCCGCCAACAGGGGAGGCAAAAGAGACAGGGACATTAAAGCGCTACCATGGCAGCGCTCTAAGGATGGTCCTTTGCCGCGGTGGCACTTTAATGTTGCTGCACCCCCGCCCCCATCGGCGGGGCCCCGTTGGAGTTTGCTGGGGATTTGTGCTAGCCCTTTTTCGGCTATCTCAGATCAGAGGGTTTTTCTGTCTCTCTCATGTGTCGTAGAGAATGGGAAGGGAGAGGTGGTTTCTATGAACCCTTAATTCTCCCTCAAATTATGTTTCTGAATTATGCCCATTTTTGGCTTCAAATGACCCTGACCCTCACATTTTCCATGAAGTTAGGGTTAGGGGGAGAGTGAGTACAACCCATGGCAGCCAGCAAAAGCAAGAGAGAAGAAACACATTGTTGGCAGGCATAGACAAACTAGCTGGAAAAGTCAACAAACCAGCATGAATCTAAGGCCTTGTCTACACTTACTGGGGGTTCAATGCATGGTGATCGATGTATCAGCAGTCCATTTAGCAGGTGTAGTGAAGACCCGCTAAATCGACCGCAGATTGCTCTCCCAACGACTCCTGTACTCCACCTGAATGAGAAGCGCTAGGGGAGTCTACGGGAGAGCGTCTCCAGTCAACATTGTGTAGTATGGACCCCATGGTAAGTAGATCTAAGTATGTCAACTTCAGCTACATTATTCACGTAGCTGGAGCTGTGTAACTTAGATCGAGCTCCCCCTTAAGTGTAGACAAGGCCTCAGGCTTTTGCCTCAAACCAAACACAAACTTTATTTTAGATTCAAATTGGTTTAAGCTAGCCCCATAGTGAGATTTGGGAATCCTGTCCCAGCAAAGTTCAAGAGTCACTGGCAGGTCAAATCTGGCCCAAATCAAAGGGTTTTACAAAAGCTTGGCCTATGAAAGCAAAAGTTACTAGAAACTGAATAGTGAAATGGCCTCATTTATTTTAACTGGTCAATCTGAGAGAAAAAACAAACAATATAAGTACTAAACAGTAAACAAGATTTTAAAAATAGTCAGTTTAAATCATCTTAGGTGGGTAAGTGTATATATATGTGTGTGCACGCGCACACACATTCATTTTTTCATGTTACAAAGAAAAGCTTCTCATTCATTTTTTCATATTACAAAGAAAAGCATCCTTTGGTTACAACTCTACCCACCCCTCTCAAAACAGTACATTAAATATGAATGTAGCTTAACCACATTTTTATATTATTTTCATATAAATTAACAAAGTATCTTCTGTGTACGACAGGCAAAGATAAAAGGGTCTAATACCCTTATTGTCAGTATAGGGAATTAGTATCTAAACAGTCCCATCTCAAAATCAGCTAAACTGGGACAGAACAACAACAGAATACTTCAACCTAAACCAACCATACCAGCAACACTACCCTCAATTAAACAATCTTGAGGTTCTTCCCCTTCTTTCAGAGTAGCAGCCATGTTAGTCTGTATCCGCAAAAAGAACAGGAGTACTTGTGGCACCTTAGAGACTAACAAATTTATTCAAGCATAAGCTTTCTTGGGCTACAGCCCACTTCATCAGATGCATAGAATGGAACATATAGTAAGAAGATATATATACATACAGAGAACATGAAAAGGTGGAAGTTGCCACACCAATTCTAAGAGGCTAATTAATTAAGATGTTCTATTATCATCAGGAGAAAAAAAACCTTTTGCAGAGATAATCAAGATGGCACATTTCAGACAGTTGACAAGAAGGTGTGAGGATACTTAACGTGGGGAAATAGATTCAATTTGTGTAATGACCCAGCCACTCCCAGTCTCTATTCAAGCCCAAGTTAATGGTATCTAGTTTGAAAATTAATTCCAGTTCAGCAGTTTCTCACTGGAGTCTGTTTTTGAAGCTTTTCTGTTGCAAAATTGCCACCTTTAAGTCTGTTACTGAGTGACCAGAGAGGTTGAAGTGTTCTCCTACTGGTTTTTGAATGTTATGATTCCTGATGTCAGATTTGTGTTCATTTATTCTTTTACGTAGAGACTGTCCAGTTTGGCCAATGTACGTGGCAGAGGGGCATTGCTGGCACATGATGGCATATATCACATTGGTAGATGTGCAGGTGAACGAGCCCCTGATGGTGTGGCTGATGTGATTAGGTCCTATGATGGTATCACTTGAATAGATATGTGGACAGAGTTGGCATCGGGCTTTCTTGCAAGGATAGGTTCCTGGGTTAGTGTTTTTGTTGTGTGGTGTGTGGTGCTGGTGAGTATTTGCTTCAGGATGGGTGGCTGTCTGTAAGCGAGGACTGTGAGAGCGAGGGATCATCTGTCAAGATAGGTTGTTTTGTTAGTCTCTAAGGTGCCACAAGTACTCCTGTTCTTTTTCCCCTTTTTTCTGTCTAGAACACAAGGGTTCTACTTCCAAAATGCTTAGCCACAGCATAACAACTTGATCTCTGGGGCTGCCTTTTACAAGATGTTCTTCTGTGATGTGCTGAGTATTCTTAGCTTCAGCTCACCGCAGTGAGACTTGAGGGAGTAGCAAAATTAGGAAGACTGAACATAGCAGGAACATGAACAAGAATTTAAGAGAGACGCAGGGTATAGTGTAGTGTTAAAACTCCTTAGGTTGTGCAGAGTCCAATCAACATGATAGGAAACAGATGACTTGGGGTCAACTCAGAAGGTAGTTATCAGATTTGAGACAGAGCTTTGCAAAAGTAATGCTATCAAACATGGATGATAAGAACTGAGATTAGCCTCAATGGAAACCAGCTGGTTGAATAAGCCTGGGGGCAAAACAGCTAAAGGGAGAGAATACATTTCTGTTAGTAAATTCTCAAACTTAGCTGCAAAATAAGTTTTAAAATATGAACAGTGAGTAACTTTCATAGTAAATATGTCTAAAGAAAGAGAAAAAACATTTCTATTTTGTGCCCAGATATCCTAACTTTTAAATAAGAAAAAAAAAATACCTTGACAATGCTGAGCTCATCATTCATCAATACATATAGGAGAACTATCTGTAGCAGGTACATCAGAAAAATGGAGAGCCAAACTATAGGATCATTGCTATGTGGCCCATTCATTTCATTAATTTCATATAATAATTATTTTTGCCAGTTGTGCTGCAAAATCCTAGTTGTCTCTGGAGAAAGTTTATTGATTAGTTTTTCTGTTTTGGGATGAAGATGCTGTAGTCTGATTAGCATCTCTGCTTTGGGATGAAGATGGTGTTTCAGATGTCTGATAACATGATAGTGACCTACACATCAACACCATGAAAGATCCTGAAAAATCTTTTGCTCTCATAAGCTCTGTAGCAATCAAAGCCTTGAAGTCCTTGTACTTTAAAATACTAAGATTTTCAATTTTAAATAAACCAATTAAATCTTACTTGTAGCTCCCCATTAGAACCACATCATTACAATTTTAGTATTTTTAATCTCCTTAATTTAATTTGTGTTTTTTCAACTCAATAAACCATGGCAGTTATTGCAGGAGAAGTTTTCATCCTGCCTCCTTCTCATTTGCCTGGACCAAATACTTGGGTCCAGCCATCCCCTGAGTTGTACCACTGAGCAGAACCAATGAGAAGCTAAGGTCCAACCCTGACTATCAGCAGACAGGCATGTTGCAGCTGACCTTTGGGAGTGGCACGGGTAGGGTATTCACGCTAAGCAAAACCACTAGTCACAGTCAGTGGTATTTTACTCACAGGATGGACAAAGTGGGGTGATGTATGGGACACAGCAGCAGTATCACAGCTGGCAGGGAGAAATATATCACCAACCAATAATATGGTTGTACTTCTGGTTTTAACAGAACTCAGTGGGCCAGATTCTCACCCCTCCCCAATTCAATCCCATTATTGTTGCCTGAGCAGTACAAGGCTGCATCTGGCCAACTGAGAATTCTCTGAGTAAAGGAGAATTCTCAACACATGTTAAACCTGGCTGAAGTGGCTTCAATGTCCATCTCTTCTCTCCAGAATACGGAGCATGTTGGGTTGAGGGGAAGGGCCTAATGAAACTGGAGAGGGATGGAAAAGGGACAAATGTTCCCCTATGCAAATTAACAGTTGGTGTATGATCCTTTAGGTCAGGGCAGAAGCATCTAGAAAATCAAGGACCCATAGCTGATACCTCACTATTCTGTGCTGAATATATCTTGGCACAGGAGAAAATCTGGTCTATTGTGTGTAAGGCTGATACTGAGGCATAGTGTCCAGCTATGTAGATGTGATAGGTGGGGATGAATCAAGGAACCCTAAAAACCCACCACCACCAAGCTATGAGGACACTCATAAGGAGAATAAAATAGGGGTTCAGAAATGGAGTTAGACACACAATGTAGACACACAATGTATTAGGATAATGAAATACAGAGACCAGAAGGTCTACACAGCAATGAAACAGCCCCACAGCCTGAGCCCCATAAGCCCGTAAGCCCAGGCCAGCTGCGGGTTTTTCTTTGCTATGTAGACATACCCAGCATGAGAGGATCAGGCCCTTAATGACTAAGTTACACAAGGCAGCATCATTTTAAGCATTCAATACCTGAATGCTTCATCGTAAAAAATAGGGGTGAAATGTTGGTCCCATTGAAGTCAATAGGAATTTTGCCATGGACTTTAGGGGAAGCAGGATTTCATCCTGTGCATGGAAATAATTTATGTCATGATCATGACTTGGGGATTTGCTTTAGTAAGGACTGAGTGACAAGAGCTTTCACTTTGAAATAGCAGTATGCATTATTACTTCTACTACTTCTGCCACTATTATTATCTTATATTCCTATAGTTCCTTTCATTCCAAAGTGCTTGTAAACATATTCAGGAGTCACTTCACCAATCACTGAAGTGTTGTCCTTTCAGGTGCAGAAGATACTGCACAACAGTATAGACAATATCAATACAGTAAAATAATCTGAGACAGGAAATGAAGAATACTGTATCCAATTGAAACAGGAGGAATTTAGGCAAGTAGAATGGAATTTATTTACTCTGACTTTAGCCCAGACATGAGTAAACACCCCTATTCATCCAAACATTGATGTGTCCACAAAATAATAAGGACTACAGTTTCATGCCACATCTGAAAGACACTGGGGCTGGTCTGATCTGATATCACAAACACTGATGAAATCAGGAATAACTCAGTTAAGTTAATATTACCTCAGTGTAAAAAGCAGTATAACATCAGAATCAGGCACAGTAACTCCAACACAGAGCCCTCTACCACCAAGTAGGTACACCGGTTCAGTATTCACTCAAAGATTATCATCAAAATCACTTTCTGCGGCATTCAGGGATTCCCTTTGAGGTCTCCCATCTAACTACTCATCAGACTCCAATTTAATTAGCTTGTAAGAACTAAGATGAGCCCAGCCTAAGGTGCAGTTTTCAGTAATAAAAAGTCTCTTCTCTCTAACACAAAAACCCCACAAAGAAACCAAACCAAACATAAATTTAAATCCCAGATGCTTGAAGTATGACTTTTCTATTTATGGTTTTGATCCAACTTCACTGAAATTAATGAGAACTGAATTAGACCCTCATGGGTCTAATCCAAAACCCATCAACATCGATAAGAGATTTTTTTCTGTTGAGTTGGACTTTGGATCAGGAGATTATATATATATATATATATATATATATATGCATGCAGTGGCATGATTCAAGAACTTGGAGCACTAATCCAGATATAATTCTGGTTCACTGTGTAATTCTGGATAGGGCATTTAATGTCTCCATGTGTATTTCCCCGTTTGTAAAACAGAGATACTAATACTGTACCACCATTATCTCACAAGGGCGTCATGCAGATTACTAGTGAATGTTTGTATAGCATTTTGAAGATAAAAAGTGCTATATAAGTGCGAAGCATTAGATGTGCTACTGCAAAATACAAAAGCATTTAGAAATACATTTTCAATGATATGTATGCTATTGTAGTCTGATTAGTCGTCAGTGATATTAGTAATGAGAGCTGTGTTGCTAAACAATATATCACATTGAAAATTAATTCAGTCATAAAAAAATCTTGCCTGTTCCCATTAAAGGGTTAAAAACTTGAATTTAATTCTTGTTAAAAATTCCAACCACAACGAGACGGAGAGAATTTATTTAATATTATGCAACAGAATAAGATTTGACTAAAGGTTTTATGGGATTAGCTGTTTCAAAGTATCTGTCTCTTCATAAACTGCAGTAGATGGGGTTGTGACTGTTTAAGTAGATATTATTTAAACAATCTCCTGAAAACAAGCTTGCATAAACTAAGATGAGCAAGGGCAAAGAGGCTTATTCTGATCTTTTAGATTTAGATACAGAAACATGTATCTTGGATTTAACCAAATATCTCTTCCTGTAAGGAAAGATTATTAGGATTATCTACTTTTGCATGTTTTGATGGTGTAGTCAGGATTAGGTGATGGGGGAAGTTTGAGTTCAGTGGGTCAAATTCATCATTGGTTTAACTCCACAGATTTCAGTGGAGATTCACTAGGGAAGAATTTGACCCACAAAATCTGACACTCTGTGCACATAATAAAACTGATCAAGATCAGTACTAATTAATAGGCTAAAATTCATCCAATATAACTACAGCCAAGGTAACAGTTACACCAGGGAGAAAAGGAGTACTTGTGGCACCTTAGAGACTAACCAGTTTATTTGAGCATAAGCTTTCGTGAGCTACAGCTCACTTCATTGGATGCATACTGTGGAAAGTGGAGAAGATCTTTTTATACACACAAAACATGAAAAAATACCTCCCCCCACCCCACTCTCCTGCTGGTAATAGCTTATCTAAAGTGATCACTCTCCTTACAATGTGTATGATAATCAAGGTGGGCCATTTCCAGCACAAATCCAGGGTTTAACAAGAACGTCTGGGGGGGGGGGTAGGGAAAAAGAAGGGGAAATAGGTTACCTTGCATAATGACTTAGCCACTCCCAGTCTCTATTCAAGCCTAAGTTAATTGTATCCAATTTGCAAATGAATTCCAATTCAACAGTTTCTCGCTGGAGTCTGGATTTGAAGTTTTTTTGTTGTAATATCGCAACTTTCATGCCTGTAATCGTGTGACCAGAGAGATTGAAGTGTTCTCCGACTGGTTTATGAATGTTAAAATTCTTGACATCTGATTTGTGTCCATTTATTCTTTTACGTAGAGACTGTCCAGTTTGACCAATGTACATGGCAGAGGGGCATTGCTGGCACATGATGGCATATATCACATTGGTGGATGTGCAGGTGAACGAGCCTCTGATAGTGTGGCTGATGTTATTAGGCCCTGTGATGGTGTCCCCTGAATAGATATGTGGGCACAGTTGGCAACGGGCTTTGTTGCAAGGATAGGTTCCTGGTTAGTGGTTCTGTTGTGTGGTATGTGGTTTTGGTGAGTATTCGCTTCAGGTTGGGGGGCTGTCTGTAGGCAAGGACTGGCCTGTCTCCCAAGATTTGTGAGAGTGTTGGGTCATCCTTCAGGATAGGTTGTAGATCCTTAATAATGCGTTGGAGGGGTTTTAGTTGGGGGCTGAAGGTGACGGCTAGTGGCGTTCTGTTATTTTCTTTGTTAGGCCTGTCCTGTAGTAGGTGACTTCTGGGAACTCTTCTAGCTCTATCAATCTGTTTCTTCACTTCCGCAGGTGGGTATTGTAGTTGTAAGAATGCTTGATAGAGATCTTGTAGGTGTTTGTCTCTGTCTGAGGGGTTGGAGCAACTGCGGTTGTATCACAGAGCTTGGCTGTAGACGTTGGATCGTGTGATGTGGTCAGGGTGAAAGCTGGAGGCATGTAGGTAGGAATAGCAGTCAGTAGGTTTCCGGTATAGGGTGGTGTTTATGTGACCATCATTTATTAGCACTGTAGTGTCCAGGAAGTGGATCTCTTGTGTGGACTGGACCAGGCTGAGGTTGATGGTGGGATGGAAATTGTTGAAATCATGGTGGAATTCCTCAAGGGCTTCTTTTCCATGGGTCCAGATGATGAAGCCACCAGGTTAGCCGTGACATTATCAGGGATAGCGTTCTTGACGGCTTGTAGTCCATCTTTGTGTGGAATGTTGGTGTAGAGGGCTTCTACATCCATAGTGGCCAGGATGGTGTCATCAGGAAGATCACCGATGGATTGTAGTTTCCTCAGGAAGTCAGTGGTGTCTCGAAGGTAGCTGGGAGTGCTGGTAGCGTAGGGCCTGAGGAGGGAGTCTACATAGCCAGACAATCCTGCTGTCAGGGTGCCAATGCCTGAGATGATGGGGCGCCCAGGATTTCCAGGTTTATGGATCTTGGGTAGTAGATAGAATATCCCAGGTCGGGGTTCCAGGGGTGTGTCTGTGCGGATTTGATCTTGTGCTTTTTCAGGGAGTTTCTTGAGCAAATGCTGTAGTTTCTTTTGGTAACTCAGTGGGATCAGAGGGTAATGGCTTGTAGAAAGTGGTGTTGGAGAGCTGCCGAGCAGCCTCTTGTTCATATTCCAACCTATTCATGATGACAACAGCACCTCCTTTGTCAGCCTTTTTGATTATGATGTCAGAGTTGCTTCTGAGGCTGTGGATGGCATCGTGTTCCGCACGGCTGAGGTTATGGGGCAAGTGGTGCTGCTTTTCCACAATTTCAGCCCGTGCACGTCGGCGGAAGCACTCTATGTAGAAGTCCAGTCTGCTGTTTCGACCTTCAGGAGGAGTCCACCTAGAATCCTTCTTTTTGTAGTGTTGGTAGGGAGGTCTCTGTGGATTAGTATGTTGTTCAGAGGTATATTGGAAATATTCCTTGAGTCGGAGACGTCGAAAATAGGATTCTAGGTCACCACAGAACTATATCATGTTCGTGGGGGTGGAGGGGCAGAAGGAGAGGCCCCGAGATAGGACAGCTGCTTCTGCTGGGCTGAGAGTATAGTTGGATAGGTTAACAATATTGCTGGGTGTGTTGAGGGAACCATTGCTGTGGCCCCTTGTGGCATGGAGTAGTTTAGAAAGTTTAGTGTCCTTTTTCTTTTGTAGAGAAGCAAAGTGTGTGTTGTAAATGGCTTGTCTAGTTTTTGTAAAGTCCAGCCACGAGGAAGTTTGTGTGGAAGGTTGGTTTTTTATGAGATTATCCATTTTTGAGAGCTCATTCTTAATCTTTCCCTGTTTGCTGTAGAGGATGTTGATCAGGTGGTTCCGCAGTTTCTTTGAAAGCGTGTGGCACAAGCTGTCAGCATAGTCTGTGTGGTATGTAGATTGTAATGGATTTTTTACACCAGGGATGAATTTGGCCTTACATCGGTTCCCCCCACCCCACCCCCAAATTGTCTGTTTTAGTTTCAACAAAAAAAAATATGTCTAATTTACTCCTTTTCCCTGTTTGTTGTCTGCTTTCAGATACGTGCAACCCCTCACCTCAACATATGTTATTACATGGACAGCAGGATATAGATTTCTATTTAAACAACGAGCATCAAACATATAATAGCACTCTTCATCTTAAATTACATGAAAATTAAAGATGCATAAAGCATAAGCAAGGATATGGCCCATTGGTTTCAGCAAAACAATCTTTCCTCTTTCTTATCTGTGAGCCAGATCCTCAGCTGGCATAGATTGGCATAGCTCCACTGAAACTGAAGGAGCCATATGGATTTACACCAGCTGAGAATACATGTGCAAATACACATATATCACACACACGCACAAATGGCCATTTTAACTAGGACTCTTCCCATTTCATGGAAATTATTAGAATTCAATCCATCTCATATATAAAAAGAAACCCTTTTTTAGCTTCACCTTTTTCTGTAAAGGCTGCAGCAGAAGGTAGATATTTAAAGAGCTAATGCTGTAGAGAGTTGGGTATTTGTTTCCTTGTAAATTAAACTTTAAAAAACATTTGAATTCAAAGTATTTTAAAGCTGAAACCTTTTTTTTTTTGAAGGTGTAATTATATTTCCTGCTATAACCATCCTTGTGTGATATGGTTCATGGAATAGCTAACAGCGAAAATGTTGTTTAATTTACACCTGCTATGTGCTAGGGGTATAAAAAGATCTTTTAAAGTCATTGTTATATCAGTTTGACAGCATCACATTTTCACACTGAAATGCTACTAGTTGGATACATTCTATTCCATTCTTCTCATGGAATATAAAAGCTTGTTGTAGCAGAGTTTATTTGTATATTGCTGGCTATCCCCATGTTGAAGAAAGTAACCAAAAAGTGCTTGTTTCCAATGGCTTGAAAATAATTATAAATCTCTTTTATGGACATTTCTATCTTTTTTTTCCCATATATCGAAGCACAGTAGTGTGTTCCCAGAATGATGATAATCTATTTCTCTCCTCACACTACTGAGCTGGCAGTGACCTCACCTGACCCAATTGAAATTGATTTTGTTGTTGAACTCCTAGCTAGTGCAAATTAATCTTAGATCCATACAAGATCAGGGAAGCAAGACAGAGTACAAAGACTCAAGTAGCGAGGGGAAAAATTAGTTTGAGAGAAGGTATTTTAAGTTTGGAAAGATAAATGGCTACAATGACTTGCTTTGATAGAACATCTGTAGCAAAGGAGAAGAGAATGACAAGGGCTCTGAGAAAAAGCTGTAATTTAATAGCCTAATTTCCTGCCTGGTCCTGCAGAAATATCTGTCTGTTTCTGACAGCTGATGAAAATGCACCAGGATTTGATTTGCTCTCCAGTGTGGGACAAGTTCAGTCCCATCTCTCCCTCAGGCTACATGGCTACAGCAGATGGGCACTGTCTCTAGTTTCCACCTCCTTCATTGTGGATTCACCACTATCTTTTTTTTTTCTTAATTGTATTCACGGCCCTTAGTTCTCTAGTTTATTATTTATCTTCTTGTTTTCAAATATAACAATTGGTCTCTCCTTATTGATTTACTCCTTGCGCCTTTGTTCACTCTGCTTGCATGCTATATTCCTTTCCCTCACTCCATGTCTGTCTTATCTATTTAGTTTGTAAGCTTTTCAGGGCAAGAACTGTTCACTGACCGGTGTGCGTACACGGCCTAGCACAATGGTACCTCATTCTTAGTTGATCCTTAGCCACTACCATAATTAATCATTATGGATGCTTGAAACACTTTGCACACCAGTATTTTTTTAGTACCTTTAAGAAAAGTTGGTGACTAAAAACCAAACACAAACCACATCACTCCATTGTCCTTTAAAGAGTGGATTTCAATTATAACTAACACACTGACCTTATTTTTACAATCTGTAAAAGATCCCTGTGAACACTACAGTCTTTGACAGAACTCAAGGATATTTGATATTATAGGGCCCCTGCAGCCCATATTATTAAAACAACCAATCCCTAATGCCTGATTTATCATGCTAAATAAGGTGAAACAGTGTAACAAATAACTTTTTGCTTTTTGCTTTTTGCCATGGAATTGAAAGAATTGCACCTACGAAACTCCATGCAAAAATTTATATCCTGAAACAAATGTTCTAATATTGTATAGCTAGATGTTGAATAATTTAAGCAGAATAAATTGAAAAGACTTAATCAGCTACAATGCAGCAGAATTTAACCTACTGCAGACTTCAGAAAGATTTGGGGCAGAATAAATAACAGTCACCAAAGGCCTGAAACTCTCCTGTGCAGTCAGTATCCGAACCTATTCTCCCCCTCTTGATCAGCTGCTTTGGTTACAGTGTGGCCATTGACCTACTTTTCAATTCTTTTGCTGCTTTTGTGTTGCAAAGACCCATCTAGATTACCCCCTGTCTCCCCGCAAAAAACAACTTTACCAAAGTAATATTTTATTACCAATAAGTCATTTTAAAACTATTACATTTGGAATTTAAGTAGACTCTTAAATAAAGAAATGAATACGTCAGTGGCATTTCAACATCAAAGCTCTTAAGCCTTTGTCTAGACATGCGTTTAAAGGTGCGTGGTGAGAATGTGCAAGACAACATGTGTGTTCTAGTTTAGTATAGACAAAACAGTGTGTACTTAAACATGCGCGATGCTGGCTGAGTTAAAGCGTAGAATGTATACATTGTCTTTTGTACACTAGACTTTTACAGCATGTTAGTTAGCATATTCTAAACACACCTTTAAATCCAAGTCTATACAAAGTCTAATTTATGGAGATGCAGCATGATATTGTCCAATGTGTAAGGCCATAGGACTGGGAGTCAGACCTAAACTCTACCACTGACCTCTTGTGTGACTTTGGGCAAGTCTCTGTGCCTCTGTTTCCCCTCCTACCCTTTGTCTCTCTTGTCTATTTAGATTGTAAGCTCTTAGGGGCAGGGGCTGACTTTCTCTTTCCATGTTTGTATTTCTACAACACCTAGCATAATTGGGACCCCAGTCTCACTTCTAGGTGCTACCATATTAAGATTACTATTACAAATAATAATAATTTATTGCAGAGGTCACAAACTGAAGATGGCTGCCATTATCCCATCATTTTAAAGATAGATTGTTTAAACAGATTATTAGAACATAGGAATGCCCCTACTGGGTTAGACCAAAGGTCCATCTAGCCCAGGATCCTGTCTTCTGACAGCGGCCAGTGCCAGGTGCCCCAGAGAGAATGAACTGAACCGGCCATCGTCAAGTGATCCGTCCCCTGTCGCCCATTCTGTGCACAGTGAGAAAAAATACCAACATACCAATATACAACACATTCCCTCCCATTGTTGTTATCATGCATTCAGGGGAACTGGTTTTGCTATTGATAATATGAAGTGCTGGGTTAGTTTGAAATACTTTTATCAACATTTTACAAAGCAGCAATATTTTAGAGTGAAAACTAGAAGGAGAGAGATATGATGCCTGCTTTATTAAAAATATATAATCGAAGTTTGATCTTCTGCTGAATTTATGAATGGAAAGTATGGAAAGTTGCCTTAGCTTTTACAGATTAGGAAATTATTTACTGGATCTAACATATCTGCTTTTTATTTTCTAATACTTATTTGTATGCCATACTATTAGTCTTTGAAAGTGCCCCTATTCAAATGTTTTTAGAATCCTTTAATGTTGTGTCCACAGTGTTAACTCATCATCAGTACGTAGTTTGCTGTGCCCTCCCATCCCCTACATCAGGCTGGGGAGTGATGAATGGAACCATGTAGTCATGAATCTGCCAGCTTTGCCCTTCTCCTGTCCCAAACCTACACTGCATGCTGTGGTTCAAGGAGACCTGAGGAGTTGTGCTTTGTAGTGTGCAGGCTCCCAAAATCCACCCATCCTCCTCCTAGTTCTATTGTGATCAAAGCTGTTCTCACTCAGGTTTTAGCTCATAGTATGAAAGAAGGTTTTAGCAAGGATTTTTATGTTTTAGGAAATACCAATAAGCCTATTCCCCTTTCCTCACCCAACGCAGCAGTTTTGCGGAAGGAAAATATTTTTGTACTCATAAAGCAATTTGTTTTGATGTTATGTGAACAAAATTATGGCCCATACTCTACTGGTATAAGCTGGCAGACCTCTATTGACATCAGTGGAGCTGTGCCATTTTACATACTGACAATCTGGCTCAATAATTTCTTCTAACAAATGTGTTTGCTACTTTTACATAACAGACGTAAAAGACTACTGTTAGCAAAATGCTGTACACATGAAAGACACTTTTTGAATGATTAGAAGCAAGGTGCATTTTTCAAAACAAAGTTGTTTGCAAATAGTGTCTAAACCAAAGAGGAAAACCTGAATATGAACACTGGTAGGAAAATCGAAGTTCAGAGATGATGGCTTAAAAAGTGCAAAGCCTCATTCAGTTGTAAGTGATCTTAATGAACAGATTGGTCAGTTTTTTCAGAAAGGCTTTGTAATTTCAACTTGGTATTATTCTAGAAAACGATGTACAGAAATAATACTTAGTTGTAAGTCACACATACATCATATCCCCTGGTGAAATACTAAAGGGGTATTGAAATCTCTTGTAAAATTAGAAGACTGCATCATTTGAACCAAGACAGGTTTTCAGGATGGATCAATTTCCAGTTTAGTGCCTTTCTACAGGTTGTATTCATCGTCAGTCAAAGCCAGGATGTAACGACTAACCCAATATCCTCTGCAATATACTAGCTGTTTTAGAGAAAATGAGCTTTAACATCTGAAGGCAGCACCCATAAATTCAGTATTTCTCAAGAAGTACCAAGTGATTTTTGTATAAGTTATTTTCTAATTACTAGTTGGAACAAAATGCTCAAAAATCAATAGGCTGTTTTTGGTTACTGATTTAACCAGACAAAACAGGTTATGTTCACTAAGTCAAGGATCCAGAGTAGCAGCTGTGTTAGTCTGTATTCGCAAAAAGAAAAGGAGTACTTGTGGCACCTTAGAGACTAACAAACTTATTTGAGCATAAGCTTTCGTGAGCTACAGCTCACTTCATCGGATGCTCAAATTTGTTAGTCTCTAAGGTGCCACAAGTACTCCTTTTCTTTTTAAGTCAAGGACTAATCTTACAGTGTTAACCTATACTGTAATTAGAATTCATAAAGAAGCAAAGAGGAAAAGGAAGACATAATTTAGTGCAAACATGTTTGTGTGTCTCTGGAACATTTCCCAAAACAATTACAGCTCATACTTTCAGTTCCATGTTTCACTCTTCAGATTTTGCATGTAAGACACTAAACACATGTGGTGATATCAAAGAATTACTGAAAAAATTACATTTCTTACATTTTGAAATGTGAAAGAAAAGTGCAATAATGTGGAACTGCACAAATTCTTGGAAGTGTAGTGATGTAGTATAGATTAGAGTCATGTATACAAATTCTTGAATGTAAAAATAACATAGAAAATTCTCTTCACCAAGGAAATTCTCATCATGCTTTCTTTCAGCATTTGTAAAGCTCCCATCACTATAGGGTCTAGATGTTGTACATAGGTTATAAAAAACAACTGAGGACTGTCCAGAGACCAATCACTTTTCCATCCTGTGGGCTGGATTGTGCATGGAGCTGCACTGATCCAGTCAGAACTCCAGGAGAAACTGTGCTTGTAGTACATGGAGACCCAAACCAGATTAGAACCCAAAAAGGAGATCTTTGTTCTGGCACAGGTTCACAGAGAAAACTAATCAGTCTCCATCTTGGAAAAAACTTCCTTATTCCCTCCCTTACCACAACCCGCTGGAGAATGCTCAGTACAGCGTTTGGTCTTCTAACAGTAGACAGCTATTCTCACATGAGTCACCATGAAACAATAAGCATAACAAAAATACCTACAACATTACAGTGCTACAGAATAGTAACATCAGATGGATGGAATGATGTCACTGTGGTCAGTGCACTACACTGCCTCAAGAAAGAGCCACGTGCAATTCCCAGGCCCATGTCTCACTTGTTGGCCATCACAAGTTAGGTGTACAGCAGAATCAGTATGTTCTGCCCCTCTAAAGGAGGAATCTAGCTCTGTAGCAATAACTTCACCCAGACTGAAACATCTATGGAAAGTCTTTGTGGGGTCTCTGTGAACCAAAAATCCAAATTTCACCTGATACACTACACACCTATTTACATATTTTTTAAAAAAAATCCCTGTTACTGTAGGATAACAGACATATCTATGTTATGCAACTTGTTGTACTGATTGTTTACTTCACTACTGGTCATTCAATGTGAGAATTGTACATAATTAGCAGTGTAAATGGGGTGGCATGGGCTTCAACATGGGCTAGCAATACAAACATGTACCCAGGGTCCCCAGTGTTAGGGTGACCAGATAGCAACTGTGAAAAAACGGGACGGGGGTGGGGAGTAATAGGCACCTATATAAGAAAAAGTCCCCAAAAATGCGACTGTCCCTTTAAAAATGGGACATCTGGTCACCCTTACCCAATGTGCTTGTTCAACCTGGGCTGAAGCCCATGCCACTGCATCTTCAGTGCTACTTTTAGCCATGCTAGTGTGAGTAAAGCTAGTGCAGGTGTATCTAGCCAAGCAGTCATTGTGCCTTGCATTGCAATGTAAGACATGCTTTTAATGTAGCAATGGCAATTAGTGAAAACATGGTCATACTATTAAGGTGTAGCTGCCATGTTGCTGTACAATGGATGTAGATTGGAAATACCATTAAACATGCATATTTGTTACTGCCTATAGGTATTTTCTCCTGACAAGGTTTTGGTGTATCAATGGCTGTTACACATATTTCTTCCAAGAACCAGCAAAGCATCGAAATGATGGTCATTGCCTAAAAGATTTTTTAAATATTAATGAATCAAGTAGCTAAATTACAAGCACAAGAAGATGCATGCACTTATTTTAGACAGGCCACAAAGAAAGGAATTACTAATACAGCTCACCTTACAGCTTATGCTAAAATATGACATTTGTTTTTGTATTATACAAACACATAATCCAGCCCAACCTCATTACTGTTAGGCAAAGTTGTGTGGGTGCCATATTATTGGACTCCGCTTTTTCTCAGCATCCATTCCTGTAGGCCTGTAATCCAGTGGAAAGCTGGCGTGTGCAAGGCAATGCGCTTCTTTGACCCTTTAATCCTAGCATGGAAGCTGTGATCACAACTACCATGGGTACACACCATAACAGCCAACTAAATACACAGGTATGTAATCTTACTATACTATTAGTTTAGACTGATTTTTCCCAGCAAGTTAGATCTGTCTCTTTATTTCACCATTTCTCTAGAATTTAAAGCAATTCCCTATCTAAAAGGACCTGTTCCATAATCATATGGAAATGTGGAATCAATTTGTTGATGAGGGACCTCAGATGTAAGTTTCGAGTTTTATGGTTGATTGATCATTAAAAATATTTCTGCAGATGACACAAAGGTCCAAAGCAATTATAAAATACTCCAGGATTTCAATTTTTATAGTTATTTTGAGAGTCAGAGTCTCAAAATGCTTTATACTGTGAACGAACACAAGAAAATTTCCCCTGTACCAGCCAGAAGTAAGTATAAAGGAAAACATAGAGGAAAGATTGTTTATTCTCTTAAGATAAAACTGTTTTTATATTTGATTTTTACAATAAAAAAGATGTTTGTTAATCACAGCTCAAGGGAATGTTCTAAGTGCTTCGATGCTATGGGAATGGGTTCTATACAAAAGCCTAAGATAGATAATGCTTGGGGGTAAGGTAGAGGTGTGGGTGAGGGGGGAGAACCCACCTCACTCCCAGAAGCTACAGGTTAAAATTCCAGAAGAGTTGACTGAAAATAACCTTCAATTTGCACATGTAAATCAGATGCTTATCTGCAACCACAAAAAAGGGAAGTTTGGCTATGACTGGGCTGACAATCAGGCCCTATCTATAAGATAGATAGATAGATAGATAATATGTTATGGTATTATTGGTAACACAATGAATAATACAGTTGAGCACATAATAATGTCATTGGCTAAAAACTGTGAGATCCCTGGTGATCTAAGGGCATGTCTACACAACTATGCAGTGTGAACTATGAGGGTGAGTTGCAGCACACAGCAGTGTTGCTAGCATGAAATAGATACCTTTTAGTTTGCACTAGCAGGGTCTACACAGGGCAGTTACAGCTCTACTCTTCAGTGTACTGCAACTCACACCCCTATGTTCCGCACTGCAGGGCTGTGTAAACAAGCCTCAAGTGTCAGATTTTCAAAAGTATTTAAGATCCTAAAGATGCAAATAGTGCCTGGTGGGATTTTCAGTAGATTAGGTGTCTAACTCCCATTTATTTCAATGGGATTTAGGTGCCTAATCTCTTTAGGCCCTTAGGGAAATCTCATCAGGTGACTAGCTGCATCTTTACACTCCTAAATGACTTTGAAAATCGGAAATGAAGGGTTCAGGGTGTGGGAAGGGGCTCCGGGCTGGGGCAGGGGGTTGGGGTATGGGTGGTGGTGAGGGCTCTGGCTGGGGGTGCGGGCTCTGGGGGATTGGAGGGGGATCAGTTAACCAGTTCTTTACCCATCTTGCAATTCTCATATTAATCCCCATCTTCTCCAATTTAACTAGTAACTTTCCATGTGGCACGGTATCAAATGTTTTATAGTAATATAAGTAGAATAGATCTACTGCATTTCCTTTGTCCAGAAAATTGGTTGTCTTTCCAAAGAAAGAGATCAGATTGGTTGGGTACGATCTACCTTTTGTAAAACCATGTTGTATTTTATCTCAATTACGGTTTACTTCTATGTCCTTAACTCTTCTCTTTCAAAATCTGTTCTAAGACCTTGCATGCAACTGATGTCAAATTAATGAGCCTGTAGTTTCCCAGATCACTTTTTTTGTCCTTTCTTAAATGTAGGTACTGTATTTGCAATTCTCCAGTTACTGTGGTTATGGATTCATTAACAATTCTTGCTATTGGGCTTGTAATTCCATGTGCCAGTTCTTTTAATATTCTTGGATGGAGATTATCCAGGTTCCCTAGTTTGGTCCCCTTACACTGTTTGAGTTTGGCTTCCACCTTAGATGTGGGAATTTCTGCTTCCATATCCTTGTTCCCATTAGCCACCCTGCCATTGCCCTCAAGCTCCTCATTAAGCTTATTCAAAACTGAGGCAAAGTAGTTGTTTAGGTCTTGGGCCACAGCTAGGTCATCTTTAATTCCACTCCATCCTCAGCACTTAGCAGTCCCACTTGTTCTATCCTTGTTTTCTTTTTATTTAGATGCCTAATGAACCTTTTATTATTGTTTTTAATTTCCTTTGCTATGTCCAACTCTGCTTGGCTTTTGGCAGTTCTCACTTTTTCCCTATACTTTCTGACCTCCAAGAAGTAGTTTTCCTCACTGATCCAGCCCTCCTATTCCTCGTAGGCTTTCTGCTCTCTCTTAATAATCTGTTTGAGATACTTGTTCATCCAGTTTGGTCTGCAATCCTTCCCTATGAAATTTTCCCCCTTGTTTGGGATGCAGGTTTCAGGTAGTTTCTGCAGCTTTGACAAAGTAATTCCAAGCCTCTTCCACACTAAGATTCTTGAGTTCTTCGGTCGAGTCCACTTCCCTAACTACTTCCCTTACTTTTTAAAGTTTTCCCTTTTGAAATCAAGGACACTAGTTGCAAACCTATTTTAGTTTATCCTTTCATTTAATTTAAACTGAATTAGCTCATGAACACTTGGTCCAAAACAGAACAACTTATTGTAGAGGCCAATGAGGTGCGCGCTACTTACCAATATCAAATCTAAAATGGCATCACCTTTGTTGGTTCAGTGTCTATTTGTTGAAGAAATCTGTCAGCTATCACATCCAGGAATATCTGGGCCCTATCATTATTAGTAGCTCTTGTCCTCTAATCTATATATGGGAAATTAAAGTCTCCCATAATCACACAATTCCCAGTAGTGTTTATTTCATTAAAAATATTTAAGAAATCTCTCTCTATATCCAAAACAGATCCTGGGGATTTGTAGCAGACCCCAAACACTGTTACCTTTCTTCCCCAAAGTGATTTTGACCCTAATAGATTCCATGTTATCCATTGCATCACATCTAAGTTCTTTACAGTCTACCTCAACATTAATATATAATACGAAACCACCACTTTTACCTTTATAGAAGTCTTTCATGAAGAGCACATATCCTTCAATACCTGTGTTGCAGTCATGACTGCTATTCCACCATGTTTCCATCATCCCTATACTATCTGGTTTCACTTCCTGTGACAATAGTTCTAGCTCCTTCATTTTTTTAGCCAGGCTTCTTGCAACGGTGCACAGAAATCGTAGTTGTTTCTGCTTTACCTCATCCAGATCCCTTGCCCGATTAGGTGCAGTCATTTTACTGCCAACCTACCTGACTGTTGGTGTGAGTGGTATTGCCACTACTGTTCCTCTTGTTGTCCATTTTCCTACCTTCAGTTCCCTTCTCCATTGCTGCATCCTCTTGATTTGGCTCCCATTCAATATTAGAATCGGACATGGAGATTATATGAGCATCTCCCGACCATCTCCCCTGAACTGCTAGTTTAAAGCTCTTTCAGGCAGTTGTGCCACCCTCCATTCCAGAAGTCAATTGCCTTCCTTGTTCAGGTGGAGTCCATCCCAGGAGAACAGTCATCGGTCTCTGAATGCTTCCCAGTGGTTGAAGATCCCACAGCCCTCCTTGTAGCACCATTGCCTGAGTCATCTGTTGATCCTCATAATTGTGTCACACCTGCATTCTCCTCCTCTAGGGATGGGTAGTCTCTCTGAAGATCACCTGAGCCTCTGTTTCTTTAAGCTTCTTCCTCAGCTTGGCATAGTCTTCCTTGATGCATCCAACTGAGAATCTAGCAGTATCATTTGTTTGCACATGAAGGACAATCAGTGTATTCTTGCCTTCTCCCATTAGGATCCTTTTTAGCATCAGGTCCACATCTCATATCTTAGCTCCCAGCAGACTCTACATCCTTCCGTCCTCCCATTCAGTTCTGGTGACAGGCCTGTCTGTTCTTCTCAGTAGGGAGTCTTCAGTCATGTAGACCTACCTCTTCCTGATATTGGAGCAATTCTGCAGCCTTCCCCCTTCTTTTCCTTCTGGCTGAAAATCTTCTGTTCTCATTAGCAGATGACTCTCAGAAGATTGCAATCTTCCAGGGGCTCTGAACTCTGGCTATCTCCATTTTCTTCACCTCTTCTTGTAGGACTGTTCACTCTTTTCTTTTTTGCTCTTCCATCTTCTCTTATTGCCTGTGTCTCTCCTTCATTTTCCATTTCATCAAACCTGTTCCTCAGCAATCTTTGTTGTTCACTAGCCAGTCTTTTCCTCCACCTTTTGTTCTTGTAGTCACATGCTTCCTCTGGCCACTCTTCATCCAGCAGTCTACCCTAATATTGCTCTAGCCCCGCATGCGTCTGCAAGTCTTTAGGTTTTCCCTTCAGCCTCTTCTCTCCTTCCCACCACCATCCTCTCAAATCCCCATCAAAACTCAACTGTCGTTTCTAGCTGCATCTCCAAACCTTGGATCTTCTCTTCCATTACACATTTATCATGCAGCACTTCATACAAACAAAGCACCTTTCAGGTACTCTTCTCCAGGATAATGTACATCCCACAGCTTCAAGAAGGAAAAAAACAACACACACACTCTCCCTCCCCTTCCCCCCCCCCCCAAAAAAAAAACAACACACACACACACACTCCTCCAAACTCTCCTTTTAAACTCCCCTGTTTTCAGTTCTGTTTGATGTCTCTTGTGCCACTGGCTGGCTTTTTGGTTTTCTGCCTTTATAGGCCTGCTGATTAAGGAAGCCCTGGATCCTAATCAAGGTTCATCTGTGATCAAAGGCTCTGCTTCTCACACAACACACTGCCCCCTACCAGACTTTTCAAAGTGAAAACAAAACAGCGAGCGAGCAAGCAAACACACTCTGAAGAACTCACTCACTGCCCCTAAGGAACTGGGGCTTTCCTCCTTCTCTTCCAACAGATCTCTACTCCAACTCCCCTGTTTTTCATCTCTTTCTGCTGGCTCCTGGGCTGCTTCTCCTGATAAGAATTGCCTCAATGTTACCCACAATGTCTTTATCCAATGACTTACCCAGAGAATTGCCATGCCTATTCTTTTCTCTTCCACGTCTCCTTTGGACTTTACACCTTGCCTCCCAATGTATCTGCATGTTATTTATACAATGGTAGAATTACCTCCAAAGTGCAGAGTTGGTACAACTCACTAGTGATAATTCAATGCCTGCATTACACCAATATAACACATGTGCAGCTGCCAACATGTAGTACAACACAGGAAAGAATTAAAAACGACATTAAAAACAAAAAGATCTTTTAGCAACAAGATCAGGAGGTCATTACAGTGATGCAGTTTCTTTGCTAAAGTAATTAGGGCCAGATCCCGAGGTTCTTATTCAGTTTTTACTCAGTCCTGATGCAGGCAAACCTGCCATGAAAATCAACAGGAGTTTTATCTGAGTGAAAGGACTATTTCAAACCTAAGTGATAGACATTGGGGTGTAGCCCTTATTGTATAGTTTGATCCATAAAGGAGTACAAGGAACAGACAGGAAGGCAGGCTTTCTGATAAGTTAGTAGCCCACCTTGTTCCCAAGCAGAGGAATGACTAGTATAAAGAGAGAAGGGGAATCTCCAGGAAGAGAGTGGGGGGAATGTTTGTAAAATGACAGGTTGATTGAGACTTCACTCTCAGCAGGCTGTTTTCAGGATACCTGACAATGGAGTGCTCTGTGCTACAAATGCCTGAGGGCTTTCCTGTCAAACAATGGAGGAGGCCTGGGTCTTCATAATGGATTATACGTGCTAGAACTTTGCTTTTTCAGTCATGAGAACATAATACCATCCAATGTGAATACAGTGTAATGTTCTCATAGTTATACTGATACAATCTGCTGTCCCGCAGGTGAGCTACAAACCAACTTAAACAGGAACTTTGAAAATAAGCAGAAAACATCCCAATCAGTAGGTCAAGAGAAAAATGGGGATGCAAGTAAAAATATTTGCATATCTTCTGCACATGCAGAACTCTATATTTACATGCACAAAATGAGCAATTGTGCATACAAATAAATAGTGAGGATCTCTGGTTACCCATTTAATATGTACAAATATGGCAACTTGTGTTCACAAAAGATGTGCATTCATTTGTGTTGTCATGTGCTGCGTTTGGACCTGAAAATTTGGCTCATGGTACATAATAGCAAAATATTTCACATTTTTAACTTTTACTTTCTGGAAAAGATAGTTGTTGTCTAAACAATGGTTCTTCCTTCCAGATGGCTGCAATACTGCATATGGTAGCAGAAACAGTTATATTACTGAATGTGTGACATCACAGTCACGTCCAGAGCAATAGAGGGCTATGTCATAAACCACTGATTTATTATATCGCTGCAGAGTCAAACAGAATTTGAATATAGGTGTTGAAGGGTGAATAGTTTATTCACACTGGCTTAGACAAATAGCAAGCTGAGACTTCCATTTTTCAGTTCAACTGTTCATTTTGTCACCTCCTCTGCTCACCCAACCCTATACCATATGCAGTGCTTACTTTGTGCCAGGGCTTGCCAGGACCAAGCCCCAGAGCCATGAGGCTTGGCAGTCCATAGCCCCGGCACCTCTGGGCTGCCACGTCAGTTATGAAAGTAAAAAGTTGCTTGAGCCACAGCACCTAATTGCTTGAGAAATTAAGCACTGCCCATATGTCTGCTTTGTGCACCTGTCGTGTCTTATTTGACACCTAGGACTGTAAAGTCTCTGGGATGAGGACTCCTTTCTTTGTTATTTGTCTGTACAGCACCTAGCACAATGGGACTGTAAATTATGATCCAAGTTTCTAGGTACTAACATAATACAAATAAAATAATAATAATAGGTTTTAATTAGCAGAGAAATTGAGAACTTACTAAATAGAGATGGAAGGACAACAGAAATACCTTTTACTATGAAAAGTTTCCAACTAAATATAGAGTAGAACAGAAAAAAGTTTTACATGTATCTTATCAATATTCTTGTTGGTTTGTCATCAGAATTTCAATTCAACAGAAATCCTCCACATTACTGGATTTGTTATGTACATTTGTGAAGTCACCAAGAAAAGTAAACAAAAAGGAAAAAATTTAATATTATGATTATTATTGTTTAGCTTTCCCAAGTGCAGTTTTCTAGCTCCCTTTGCTTTTAATTTGTTCTTCTCATTCTTCTGAGGTCTTATTTTTTTGCTATTCTTCCTAATTTTCAGCCTGCTTCTGATACCTGTATACTCACTCTGAGTGATCCTTACTCTGGCAATTAGTCTCATTCAACCGAGTAACGATTGCAAGATTAGAGCTAAACTCACAGCCTTACTTACAGTGTAAGGCTATGTCTATACTACGCAGCTTATCACATTCCCTGCCCTCACCTCCATTCTGCTGACAAAGAACTTCCACCCCCGAGTGGCATTTGCGTTGTCGGCAGGAGAGTGCATAAGTCGACCTACGCTACACAACTCCAGCTACGTAAATAATGTAGCTGAAGTTGACGTATCTTAGGTTGTGTTACCATGGGGTCTACACTGTGTGGGGGCGATGGAGAAAATCTCCCATCGACTTACTTTACTCTTCTTGTCGGGGGTAGAGTAAAGGGGTCGACTGGAAAGCGATCTGAAGTTGATTTGGCAGGTCTTTACTAGACTCGCTAAATTGATTGCCGGTGGATCAATCTCAGAGCGTCGATCCACACAGTAGCGTAGACCTGCCCTAATACTGGGTTCAGAGTTTAATCTCCTCAGGGCAGAGACATTTGCCTAATTCTCCAGTCATTTACAATTATCTAACTCCATTGTCTTCAACTGAGATATTTCTGATTTACTCTGGTGTAAGAGGAAAACTAGTCCCCTTGTTTTCTTAAGTTTTTGTAATGGCCACGTACACACATTGTGCTTCTGTATATACCTTATAACAAAACAGAAGAGTAAAGAATAATAGGAGTATGGCAGATGACAGTGGAGCTACACTAGTAGTATAAATTAGAGCACCCCTTAGGCTACTGTAATTGACACAGAAAGCAGGCTGGTGAAGAATCAAGGAACCAGGACCAGCTCTCTAATGATACCCATACTTCCCTGCACCAGACAGAGCTGTGACCCAGGGGAGAATTCAGTCCTAAAGATACAGAATATCCTGCAAATATCAAAGGTAACAACTACTAGAGCTAAACCGTTCTAAATCTTCAGGACGGGATAGCTTGTACCCAAGAATTTTAAAAGAATACACGGGAACTTTCTGAGCCATTGATGTTGGTAATTAAAAAATCTTGGAGTACTGAAAAAAAGCTATTGTGCCAAAGGATGAACAAAATGACCCAGGTAACTATAGATTAGTTATCGTCACATCAGTCTGGGGAAAAATCATGGAAATACCAAGATGAAGTCAGTACGGAATTAAAGGATGGCGGTATAATTTATACTAATCAACATAATTTTATGGAAAATAGATCATCAAACAAAATTGTTATAATTCTTGGATGAAACTACAAGATTAATTGACAAAGGTAACTGTATTCACAGACTTCTGTAAGTCATTTCACTTAGTACCTAATGACATTCTGGTTAAAAAAAATAGCATAATATAAATAAATGCAGCACACATTAAATGCATTAAAAACTGGCTAACTGCCAGATCTCTAAAAAGTAGTTGTAAATGGGAAATCATCATCCTTTGGGGTTCCAGTGTGGGCCTAAAGACCAATTCTTGGCCCAGTTGTTTAAATAGTTTTATCAATGATTTGGAAGAAAATGTGTCATTACTGGTAAAGATTGCAGATGACAAAAAAAGCAGCAGAGAGATACACAATAAAAAGACATGTCAGTCATATGGAGCAATCTCATATGGAGCAATATGCTAACCTGGGTTCATTTAAATAATATGCATTTCAATACAGTTAAATGCAAAATCATATCTAGGAACTAAAAATTTAGGTCACACTGATTGGATGACTCTTGGGTGACTATTCTGGAAAGCAATGACTGAGAAAAGAACTAGGGGTCAAGACAAATAAACTGAACATGAATTCCCATGCAATGTGGTGGCAAAGACAGCAAATGCAGTTCTTCAATATATAAGGAGAGAATTATTTAATAGAATGATGGAGATATTTTACTACAGTTCACAGAATTAATGAGACCATTACTAGAACACTGTGTCCAGTTCTGCTGCCCACACTTTGACAAAGATTTGACAAAGTGGAAAGGATTCAGAAAAGAGCTACAAGAATGATTCTGGAAAACCTGCCTTACAGTTAGACAAAAGAAACAATCTACTTCGCTCAGTATGCAGAAGGTTAACAGGTGCCTTCATCATAGCCTGTAATACCAACTTTGGGAAAAGATTTTTTTTATATTAGTGTGCTCTTTAATCTAGCAGATTAACAAAGGCATAAAAAGATTCAATGGCTGGAAGCTGGAGCCTCACAAATTCTGAGTAGAAATAAGGCTTGTTTTTAACAGTGATGGTAATTAACCAGTGGAACAGCTTACCTAAGGATATGGTGGATGCTCTGTCACTCGAACTCCTTGCAGTCAAATGTAAAGTCATACACCTAGGAACAAAGAATACAGGCTAAATTTACATGATAGGGGACTCTATTCTGGGAAGCAGTGACACTGAAAAAGATTTAGGGGCCATGGATTTTGGCTGCTGGTGCACTCATACCAATGCCCATCATTTTGACCTGTAGACTCATAGACTTAGATATCTAAGGTCAGAAGGGACCATTATGATCATCTAGTCTGACCTCCTGCACAATGCAGGCCACAGAATCTCACCCACCCACTCCTGCAATAAACCTCTCACCTATGTCTGAGCTATTGAAGTCCTCAAATCATGGTTTAAAGATTTCAAGGTGCAGAGAATCCTCCAGCAAGTGACCCGTGTCCCATGCTACAGAGGAAGGTGAAAAAACCCCAGGGCGTCTTGCAGTCTGCCCTGGAGGAAAATTCCTTCCCAACCCCAAATATGGCTATCAGCTGAACCCTGAGCATATGAGCAAGATTCACCAGCCAGATACCCAGGAAAGAATTCTCTGTAGTAACTCAGATCCCACCCCATCTAACATCCCATCACAGGCCATTGGGCCTATTTACCATGAATAGTTAAAGATCAATTAATTGCCAAAATTGTGTTATCCCATTATACCATCTCCTCCAAAAACTTATCGAGTTTAATCTTGAAGCCAGATAGGTCTTTTGCCCCCACTGCTTCCATTGGAAGGCTGTTCCAGAACTTCACTCCTCTGATGGTTAGAAACCTTCATCTATTTCAAGTCTAAAACTTCCCGATGGCCAGTTTATATCCATTTGTTCTTGTGTCCACATTGGCACTGAGCTTAAATAATTCCTCTTCCTCTCCAGTATTTATCCCTCTGATATATTTATATTTATATCTCCCCTCAGCCTTCTTTTGGTTAGGCTAAACAAGCCAAGCTCCTTGAGTCTCCTTTCGTAAGACAGGTTTTCCATTCCTCGGATCATCCTAGTAGCCCTTCTCTGTACCTGTTCCAGTTTGAATTCATTCTTCTTAAACATGGGAGACAAGAACTGCACACAGTATTCCAGATGAGATTTTACCAGTGCCTTGTATAACGGTTCTAACACCTCCTTAGCTCTACTGGAAATACCTCGCCTGATGCATCCCATGACCACATTAGCTTTTTTCACAGCCATATCACATTGGCAGCTCATAGCCATCCTGTGGTCAATCAATACTCCAAGGTCCTTCTCCTCTTCCGTTATTTCTAATTGATGCGTCCCCAGTTTAAACTTAAATTCTTGTTATTAATCCCTAAGTGCATGACCTTACACTTCTCACTATTAAATTTCATCCTATTACTATTACTCCAGTTTACAAGGTTATCCAGATCCTCCTGTATGATATCCCGGTCCTTCTCTAAATTGGCAATACCTCCCAGCTTTGTATCAACCACAAACTTTGTTAGCGCACTCCCATTTTTTGTGCCGAGGTCAGTAATAAAAAGATTAAATAAGATTGGTCCCAAAACTGATCCCTGAGGAACTCCAGTGGTAACCTCCCGCCAGCCTGACAGCTCACCTTTCAGTAGGACCTGCTATAGTCTCCCCTTTATCCTTATTCACTTTTCAATTTTCATATTGATCCCCATCTTTTCCAATTTAACTAATAATTCCCCATGTGGCACCGTATCAAACGCCTTACTGAAATCTAGGTAAATTAGATCCACTGCTTTTCCTTTGTCTAAAAAATCTGTTACTTTATCAAAGAAGGAGATCAGGTTGGTTTGGCACGATCTACCTTGTGTAAAACCAGGTTGTATTTTGTCCCATTTACCATTGACCTCAATGTCCTTAACTACTTTCTCTTTCAAAAAATTTTCCAAGACCTTGCATACTACAGATGTCAAACTAACAGGAATGTAGTTACCCGGATCACTTTTTTTTCCTTTCTTAAAAATAGGAACTATGTTAGCAATTCTCCAGTCATATGGTACAAACCCTGAGTTTACAGATTCATTAAAAATTCTTGCTAATGGGCTTGCAATTTCATGTGCTAATTCCTTTAATATTCTTGGATGAAGATTATCCGGGCCCCCCCGATTTAGTCCCATTAAGCTGTTTGAGTTTCGCTTCTACCTCAGATATGGTAATATCTACCGCCATATCCTCACTCCCATTTGTCATGCTACCATTATCCCTAAAATCCTCATTAGCCTCATTAAAGACTGAGACAAAGTATTTGTTTAGATATTGGGCCTAGATTATCCTTAACCTCCACTCCATCCTCAATGTTTAGTGATCCCACTTCTTCTTTATTTGTTTTCTTCTTATTTATATGGCTATAGAACCTTTTACTTTTGGTTTTAATTCCCTTTGCAAGGTCCAACTATACTTGACTTTTAGCCTCTCACTTTATCCCTACATGTTTTGACCTCAATAAGGTAGCTTTCCTTGCTAACCCCTCCCATCTTCCACTCCCTGTATGCTTTCTGCTTTTTCTTAATCACCTCTCTGAGATGCTTGCTCATCCAGCATGGTCTACAACTCCTGCCTATGAATTTTTTCCCCTTTCTTGGGATGCAGGCTTCCGATAGCTTCTGCAGCTTTGACTTGAAGTAATCCCAGGCCTCCTCTGCCTTTAGATCCATAAGTGCTTCAGTCCAATCCGCTTCCCTAACTAATTTCCTTAATTTTTGAAAGTCAGCCCTTTTGAAATCAAAAACCTTAGTCGCAGGAGGCCTTAGTCTCCTTCCTTTAAGTTTGAACTGAATTAGCTCATGACCACTTGAACTAAGGTTGTCCCCTACAACCATTTCTTCTATGAGGTCCTCACTACTCACCAAAACCAAACCTAAAATGGCGTCCCCGCTTGTCGGTTCAGCAACTACTTGATGAAGGAATCCATCAGCTATCACATCTAGGAAAATAGGAAAATCTGAGCCCTATGATTATTACTAGAACTTGTCCTCCAGTCTATATCTGGGAAGTTAAAATCTCCCATGATCTTGCAGTTTCCATTAGTATTTACTTCCTTAAAAACATTAAAGGGGGCTCTATCCATATCCAAATTAGATCCCGGTGGTCTATAGCACACCCCAAGCACTATCCCAGGGGAGGCTATATTAGCTTTCTTCCCCAATGTGATTTTTGCCCAGATGCACTCTGTCTTATCCATTCCATCATTTCTTTACATTCTACCTCATCACTGATATACAATGCTACTCCACCACCTTTACCTTTATTTCTGTCTTTCCTAAACAGCACATACCCTTCAATACGTGTAGTCCAGTCATGACTACTATTCCACCATGTTTCTGTTATCCCTATAATATCTGGTTTCACTTCCTGCACCAGTAGCTCTAGTTCCTCCATTTTGTTACCTAGGCTCCTCACATTGGTGTACAAACATCTTAATTTTTCCTCATTGTTTCCTTGTTATCCCCCCACCCCCCACTGTCTGTCTGGAGCTGTCCCTTGTCTTACACTTGAATTGTAAACTCTTTCAGGTGGGGATTATCTTTTTATAATGTTTGCACTTCACCTAGCACAATGGGGACCTCGTCTCCCAGGCATTATAATGATAATGGATACATTTGTTAACCAAAATCCATTTTTTCCACCAAAATATTTTCACAGAACATTAGGGGAAAATCTATTTTTCAAAACTTTCCATGAAAAATAAACTGACAGTTTTAGATCATCTCAATTGTTGGGCATAGTACTTATGCCATAAGAAAACCCATTGATACCTGCATTTTTAAAGCACTATAATGGAATATGTCTGTTTTTCTTTCTTAATAAAACAAGTGGATCTAGTGCTTCTGAAAGATACTACATTCACAGACTAGGAGAATGATATTTTCAATATATGCCCAGAATAGGTGTAACAAGTGCAATGGAAATACAGGCTACCTCAAAGTCTGGCCAACTTGGTTCAGTCTTGACCTATAGGGACCATCTCTAAGGGTGAATTCAGTATTTTTGCTCATTCTACTTGGCCTCGCTGCTGAAACTGCCAAGTTCAGGTTTTGTGATGTGGAAACTGCCCTTAGGAAATGAACTGAGTTTTGTGTTAAAACATTTGCAAAGTAATAAAAAGCTATGACTGATTTATTGTGAAATTGGTGCCAGAATTGAATCCAAAGGTTCATTACCTTTAGACAAATCTGACCTGATTTTTGAATACTTAGTGAAATATAAAACCAGTGAAATTTTGCATAATTTCAGGATTAGTGTGAATATATTACAGAGATATGTGCACAATCATTTTTGTCTTGTTTTTAAACTGGATCAAGGCAATGGAAATGGCCAATTAAATACATTTTTGAAAGATTTTGTTCAGGAAGGATTTTAATACAGAGCCAATGTAGAGTGATAGTAAAATACTTATTTTTCCCTCCAATATATAGTCAGGGGAGTAAATCTCAGTGATTGTTTTACTTAGGTAATTATTCTGCCTCTTAATAAAGTAGACAATAGGATTGAAACGGCCTATAAGTCAGTAGAGCTGATCAGAAAATGTTGACCAAAAAACTCCAAACAAATGTTTGAATAATTTTGTCAATATTTTCCCCCATTTTGGTTGTTGGAAAAAAATGATGTAACTTAAATTTCAACAAGAAATGGAAGGGAAAATTTTGCAATTTTTTTTTCTGTTTTGCCACCAGCTTTATACAACAGTTTCAAAGTCAGTTTAAAACAAATAAAGAACTCATATTAAAAAGTTACAGTATATTTACTTTGGGAGGAAGGGATGGGGAAAATCCTGTGACTGCAAACTGAGGCCTTGATCTTGCACTGAGACTTTTGGGGGCGCACACTCAATTATATAGTCACCATCAAATACCTGGAGCTGAATCCTGGTTACTTTATTTGTGAAATCTGAGCAGAATTTGGCCCTTCACTTGAAGATGTAATGACCTCACTGGGGATTAGAATTTTCTTTTAAATCTACTGCTGTGCTGCTGACAAACAAACATGTCTAGCCACTATTTGCATGGACATGAACTCCTTAGCTAGGGACTACATCTTCATGGTATATGATTTTCAGAGATGTTGAACATCTAAAACTTGGACTTGTAGGTGATGAGCACCTTTGAAAGCCAGGCCATTTACTTACATAGGTACCTATAGAGAGGCATTTCTTGATAACCCTAAGGATTCCAGTGAACGTAGAGAGCCTGTTTAGTGAACATGCAAGCTCTCCATAAACATACAACAATCACTGGCAGCAATGCATAGAAAAAGTAAAAAAAATGACATGCTGCAATGGCTGCCAATGGAACAGGGAAACCTTAATAGGGAAAGAAACTTTATTTCTAGTTTGTAAAGGACATTTGAAACAACTAAATAAAAGGAAACATTAAAAAACTATTTAACGTTGTCTCATGCAATTAATTGTTCCAAGTTTCTTTAGAATTATGCAACCAATGAACAAGTGCTTGTCAAATCACTTTTTAATTAAATTCATACATTTGTTCCTGTTTTAAAATGGCCACATACTCCATCTGCCCATGCAAAATGCTTCGGTATTTTCATCCAACTTTCTCACGTAAAGCTTTGCACCCATCAGAAGCAGCACACTTCGTTGTTACAAAGACCATGACTGCAGACTTTCTCTTTTGGTCCTGATGATTAATTATCTTTCTGTTGTTGTATATTATATTTCTATGTATCTTTTATGATGAACATTCAAAAACTGTACAAATGGTAATAGTCTTTTCATACTGGCAAAAGTGCCACTGACTCACGGATAATAGAAGGCTTGCAAGTTACTTTTCACAGACGGGCACCATTTTCTGGGTGCTCAGCTTGATACCCTAGGGTTTGATTGACAGAAGTGCTGGGCACTCACCGCTGGATCTGAAGGATAGATGTTCAAACCATAGCTTCCATTAAGTATTATAAGATGCTAACTACTTGGAAAAAAATCAGGTCCTAGGCATTCAAAATGGGCACTCAAACCTGGTGGACACTTTTGACCTTAATTTATCCCTGCCTCGGTTTCCCATCTGTAAAATGGGGATAGTAATACCCCTTTACCTTTATTGTGAAGATAAATTTATTAATGTTTGCGAAGGTACTACAGTGATGAGTACCATAAAAAAGTCCATGACAAAATTAACAATTCTGTCTTCAGAGCAAGGTTTGGATATTGTGCAGTAAATGAAGGATGCACCACACATTTAACAATGAGGAGACAACAAAACATTGACTAATTAATTGCTTATTAAGTGAGCACTGTCCATCCTGTTCACTGAATGAGGCATGGTTCTTGTGGAAAAACTGATACGTGATCATATAATTAAAAACTGTCTTGTAATGCATATGGATAACGGGGCAGAATTAAGGTTGACAGAGCAATCTTAATTCTGGCACTTCTTAACTTGCATGCTTGATTTTGCAATCTTAATGTTCTTTTAACATGGTTGATTTGGGTGAAATTATCATCACCTATATAGTGGCTGCCAATTCACAATCGGTCCCCATTGTACTAAGAACTCCACATACTGAAAAGACTATCTATCCCCCAAAGAACTTACGTTCTAGCCCCAGCTTTTTCAGTGAGTCATTTAATATTAATTTAACATGAAATACAGTGGGCAGCACCACAAAAATGGAGATTTACAGGATCACTAAATTTGCCTTCATTATGGTATTTGAAGTTCAAGATAATTGGAATGGGAAATATTGCAATATAACTTACCATAGTAAATTTAACTCAGTGTCTGTCAAATTATCACTTATTATTGCTCACTATAGAAGGAGAGAAGATTTTTTTAAATTTTTTAATCTGATTGAATGACCTTCGAGTTCTTTTTGGAAAATTATATTGTGTAGACAACAGTGACATGGCTTTCAAGTATTGGTGGACAGTAAGGAGATTTTTTTAGGTACAAACTATTGGGTTGACAAACTACTGGCAACAACAGCAACAAAAAAAAGGGCTGTGGCTGGGGGGGTGGCAGACTGCAGAGGGAACGACAGACTGGGAAACAGACAGGCAGTACAACCTGACAACTGGCAAGGTTTTGAAGCGTGAAGGTTAGTCTCAAAATACCCATTCTAACACTCCAGTACTGCAAATACCAAATGCTCTCCCCTGGAGTCATCCTTCACTACCACTATGAGTTATCATTTTTGGAAATAATGGAAGTGTATTGCAACTAGGAGCCACACAATAGACAGGTGTGACCCATCTGAAAGAGCTGAATGTCTGTAAAGACTATTAGGAAACAAATGAAAAATGAATGGCAGCAGTATAAAATATAACATTACTAATGCAATGCAGTAACATGAAATATTTTTACACCAGCATTGGCCCATGCTATTCAAAGGGAAAGAAAGACCACTGATGTAAAATAGACTCATTTCTCCTAATAGAATTGCAATCGACTGCTTTAGATTTGCAAGATATCAGCTGTATTTGGTATAAATTTAATGTTTAAGGAAGATAAACTCAGGATGGGAAAATGTCAGCTTAATATAAACGAAGTGACCATAGACAGCTCAGCTACAAGTCTTTATGGGCTTGATCCAAAGCCCATTAAAGTCAATAGGAGTCTATTGACTTTAGAAAGTATTGGATCAGGCCACAAATTACTGGGTTAGGTAACAGCATTAAACTGATGAAAAGTATGAATAAATTTAATTACTGTGATTGATTTTATCAAATATTGACAACAGTAACTAGGCATGGTTTAAAAAGGAGAGCCAGAGCTTCAGTGTGCATTAATCAGCATAGCTGTATTAACTTCAATGGAGCTACACCAATTTAGACCTCCTGATGATCTGGCTCTGAATGTTTATATTATAGAATCCATGAAGTTCAAAGTTGGCCTGAAAAAGATTTGTGATGAAAGTTAAATACCTGCTTGGAAGATCCCCATAGAAAAAATAGTAAACAGATATTTGAAAGCTGTTGTATAAACCATTATATACACTGAAAATATTGCAACTCACTCCCCTCAACCCATCCAGCTCTAATTCCTAATATATCATCAATGAAAAAATTCTGATTTTGAACTCCTTAGACAGTACCAAGTTCTTCAGCCACCAAGCTCATTGTTTCAAAAGCCAAATGACATATTAGTATGTAAGAATTCCTTTCCAGTAGGCATAAACATCAGATAATGGATACAAATATGCCCCACAATTCTCCTGTAGCCCAACAAAAGTAATTTTGTGTTTAGTTAAGTTAAAACAAAGAATTTTCCCCTTGTGAAGAGTACAAAATATAATCATAATTTACATTATAAATGAAGTGAGCTGTAGCTCACGAAAGCTTATGCTCAAATAAATTTGTTAGTCTCTCAGGTGCCACAAGTACTCCTTTTCTTTTTGCGGATACAGACTAACATGGCTGCTATTCTGAAACCTGTCATCATAAATTCAAAATCTCCTTCATTCATGGGTATCAACTGGGCATGTTTACAATGCAACAGTGATAGGTTAATCAAATCTCATGGACTTGGAAGTTTTGCACACTTTGCAAACTGTTTTGTTAGCAGGTGGTTTTTTTGGGAGGAGGGAGTCAGCAGATTTCACAAAAAAGAGTTCAATTTTATGTTGTTGCTGCAATTTAAACCCAATAATTTGTTTTGGTTGATTCAGCTTAAAAAATATTTCATGTTAAATAGAAACCTGTTCTAAGCACAAGGGACGGAAAAACCACATCACTTCAAAAAAATCATTCTGACACAATTTGGTGTCCTACGAACAATATACTGTATTCCTGGCCTGAGTCTCCTTTCCAGCTGTTTCAATCCACTCCAGTAAGGCAAACAGCCAGAAAAACAATGTAACTGGATTTCCTTTCTGTAAGATGAATCCCCAGGTGGCAAAGTTGCTGTCGTAGGAGGCATTCTGAAGAGAAAAGGAACATAACCAGGCCCCCATAAATCCTGGCAATCCCAACTTTCAGAGTGAAGCTTGTCCTCCCCACGCTCTGCTGCCCTGAGCATATCTCAGTAGCAGCTGAGGATCTTGCCCAATGTGTTTATTTCCTTTAGTACCATTCTCTCTCCTCTCTTCCTTTGTCAATGCCTCTGAGTATTTTTCATTCTGCTTGTTTGCTCTGCTCCTTTTTTCACTGGATATTTTTTCTCTGTGACCCATCTGCTTCTTTCTTAGCTTATTCTAAGCAGAATGTGAACCCGATAACTTTCTAGCTGGTAGAAACATGAATCCAGAGTGTTTGAATTAGGCAAGTCACACTTGTTCATCCTTACTTTCAGCTTATTGGAATAGCAAGTTTAATTATGAAATGAGTGTCTAAATGAATATAGATCAGATTATCAACAAGATGTGGTGCCTCCTACAGAGATGTCAGTGGAGAGATGAACGTGATTCTTATCTCACATCTGTTTCAAACTGCTGTAACTCTTGGCTTCAGTGGAATTACACCTGATTTGCAGAAGTGTGACAGGAAAATCAGACCCACTGTGGATAGTGAACAGGTCATTAGCTATTTTACTTTCCTGGTAAGTGATCAGATGAAAGCATTTCAATGGGGAGAAATTCACTTGGGAAGATAAATAAATGTGTTTGCTAGAGAGAATGATTTTTCTATCTGTTTCACTCAAGTTAATGCACTATAAAGGAGGGCAGGGTACCAGGAAGTATAGATTGCAAAATAAACAGATCTCTAATATTAGAGCTCTCCTCTATGATGGACAAAGAAACAACAGGTCCTAGAAAATTAAGTCTAACTTATTCAGTATAAATATTTTAAAAACTACACATTTGTTAAAAAGTAAAGCAACTCTCACAGCTCAGCTGACACTAAAATCCAGATGTGGTAGCCAATCATCTGTGGAAGCAAACTGTGCCAGGGATAATTATGAATGCTGTCTTTGGCTTGATTGGCCATCCATTATAAATATTTATTTTGAAGAAGATACTTTTAACTTCTGATGGGTTTGATTCCATGTTTTGCAGTTCCTTCAGCCTTATTCCATCACAGTGCATTCTGTCACAAGGATAAAATTGAAAGTGAGTAGCAATGAGAAAATTTGGATTCAATAACAACGAGCTGCCATTATTACATCTGAAACAAACCTAGTAGATGGGAATGGATTGAACAGTGTGAAGTTCAAGCTTTCCATGAATCTGCGCATAATACCAGTTGCCACTAATAGAACTGCTTTGGGGCAGCAAACCTCCTGTTTACTAGACATTAATTTGTTCTCCTTCCTCCTCCTCCTAAATTAGTTTACTATTTGTTCTAGTTTAATCCTTCGCCTATCCTTACAGTAGCTCTTAACAAAACATTTGGATGTGCTCTCCACTCATTTTGAAATGTTTATCTTAATAATTGATACAGCAGCATAGGTACCAACGACATCATTTTTTTCCACGTTTACTGATCATTCTGAATAGTGAATTATACCAAATTTAGTGGGTTCAAATGACAGCACCTCTCCTTCTAAAAAGCAGAAGGAACCTTTGTGTCCTATTAGCAATGTCTACCATACAGTGTTAGTCTAGTACAATTAATAAAATAAAACAGATATGTTGGCACATTGAATATCCTTTGCAGGAATCAGTTAGCCTTTAATCATGTTAGCCTAATTTAATCAAGTGCTAATCTGATATGAAGATGACATAACACTAACTTCAAGTGCCCCTAATTTTGCATTCAGAATTAACTTTATACCTATTTGGTAATGTGCTCAGAGTAGAAAATAAATACACTATCAGACTTCAAAATGCTGGTTGTATTTTTTAAACTATTTGTCTGAATTTATAACCCATTATATTTAAAATACAGCTTCTGGGTCTGAATTACAGCCCTTTTTATTCAGAGATTGTTTAATATTTCAGGGGGAGGGATTCTCCCAGAATTTTATGAATGTTTGTTCTCTGTACACTTCTTCATATTCCTTGAATATTTTTATCCTTCTGTATCAGGCTGTAATGACACCGACTAATAGTAAAGGTCAGACAGTAAGGTTCTGGTAATAAAGATATGTTTCAAGAAAATACAAGAAGCACCCTTGGTTGAACTCTCTGTGAGGTCTGCACACTGCCGTACTGGCAATGTGAAGTAGATACTGGCAAAGGGATACACTGAAATAGAAAGCGGTGAGCCTTATCAACCACACAAAACCACTGTGTACTTACCCTAAAAAATGGTAAATCACTGAAAAGGTCACAACCTAATGTGTACAATAGGGTATGAAATAAAAGGCCCTTTGTCACAGGATGTAAACAGAAATATTAAAGCCAGATTCTTGGGTGGTGTAAGCTGACAGCATAGTTCCATTGACTACACTGATTTACAGCAACGGCGGTTTTGGCCCAGACCTTCCAAACCTCTTGCTCTTAAAAAACACCTCAGGTTGCCTGTGACAGGAAAAAAAAAAAAGGTAGGATACATTCATCCATATCCAATTAGCCCATAAGTGATTATTGCTGATGTAAGCAGTGTCAGGATGAGCTCCACCCTGACATCTGGTGGTGAGGTGTGGCAAGTTGTGGAAAAAAACTTCAAGGGCCGATCTCATTTGCATAGGCACACCCACCCCACCTAGAATGAGGCCATAGCTGCCCAAATGGTCACTTTGGCTGCTGTGGGATCCCCAGTGTCCCTGTTATTGGGGCAGGAAGAATAAATTGTTATTACCCTGATTATGGGAACTGTGCTTGGAACTGTACTTGGCCTTTTGTTATGATGGAGGGACTCACCATCAACTAAGTAACACTCGCTAGGCAAGGGTCATGGGTTCCAAAACTGTGTGAATTGAGAGAGGCTGGGGACAAGTATTAATACTTGGTGGCCTGGGCCCCTTGGTGAGGGCCTTACATGCTAATTGCACTTCCTCCTCTCTCCACTGTGGAATATCAGAGCTAATTTTGATTTCATTAGAAGTCTAGTTACAGGCTGCTGAGCTCACTTTGGGCTAATGGTGCACCAGCACTGAGGCTCCCCTACTACAAGCTGAATTCACCAAAGAGCTGAAATCACTGAGCGTTGTGTTAAGTAGTGGGGGAGCCTGAAGATATATCGTGGAGCAGTTTGTGGGACAGCTGGAGTGCCTTGTGGACAGGCTGGCGGAGCAGTTCGTAGGATGGTGGGAGCTGTTGGTGGGACGCGGAGCAGTTTGTGGGACGCGGAGCAGAGCTGAGCGAAGGAGTTCGTGGGGCGGCTGGCGGAGCGGAGCAGAGCGAAGGCCTATGGAGCTGTGGGACAGTCAGCTTCAGATCATGTAAGGTGCCTGTTACCCCCGTCCCATCTCCACCCAGGGTGGGAGGTAAAGCTCCGCAGATAAACTTTCGAACTCTGGGGCTGCCCTGACCAGGGACAGAGACTTTTGGGTCATTGGACTTTTGGGACTTTGGGTGATCTGGGGTTGTTGGACTCAAGAACCAAAGGGAAAGGGGCATGCCCCAATTTGCTTGGGGTGGGTTTTTTTGCTCATGGGTTGTGTTATGAATCCTGTTGGTGGTGTTTCCCCAACATAATGCCACATTGTTTCTCTCTTCCATTCTGAGTCTGGACTTGACCAACATAACTGAACTGCCCTAAAATTATAGCATTATTTTACAGTAAACGTTTCATGTCTGCCAAGGGAGGCAGGAAAGGAATGTTTTAAAAATCAATGTTATGAAGGCCCAAAAGCTGCAGTTGAAATCATTCACAGAATTGCTTTACATTCAGAGAGGACAGAGGTTAAAAGTCTGAGGCCCCAATCCTGCAAAGACCCCCATGTGGCACTCCTTGCAAAATCAGGCCTTTACTGTGCCATTATTATAGCAAAGGCAAGTTTTAGTATCCCAGTCAAAATGAACAGCTGATGTCTCTCAAATAAAGAAGTAGTTAGGCAGCTCTTTTATAATGCATGCTGGGTAGATAGCCAACCAGGTCAATGCCATTATCATGCAATAGTTACTATAGAGCATACTACCAGTAGAAACACAAACACATTGTTCACTCTTACAAAAAGTTACTAGCGTATCCTAGAGTGAATTTCCAAAACACTGTTTAACATAGGAGATGTTGGAATTTTGGACCCTTTACTATACAACCTTATAGTATTTTGTATAAGAGATAACTCATGAAAACATTTTTTCTACATGAATTTGAGTGATTCCCCCCCCGGCACACAAATAGCTCCCCAATATTTTCTAAAAAGAAAGGAGTACTTGTGGCATCTTAGAGACTAACAAATTTATTTGAGCATAAGTTTTCGTGCGCTACAGTTCACTTCATTGGATGCATTCATTTTCTGTTGAACCATGTAACAGCATGCCTGCCCCACCCTGAGGGTCTTACGATGCATGACACTGGACTCCAGCATAACAGACTGAAAGGGGCCTTTGTTTGCCTTCTACCAACCCTGAGTATAAGGGTTAATGTTTTACTACTGATCCCTATCCTTCCACCCTGCAAATACTGTTCCAAGCCAAAAAAGAAAAGTCCAAGAATAATTTACTTCTAAAAAGTCAATATCTAGAAACAATCAGCGTGTACAATAGACTCTGGTATATGGTCTCAAAAGTCAAAATACTATATACAGTCCATGGGAATTGTATGTGTTATGTTTATTGTTATAAGTAAAGCTTGTTGGATATTGAAAACTACATATGAGAAGATGTTCTTGTGGTTAAAGCACTGGCCCAGAACTCAGGAAACCTGAGCTGAATTCCCTGCTCTGCCAAATACTTCCTGTGTGATCTCGGGCAAGTCATCATCTCCATTATATAGATGACCAACACTTTCCTTCTACTACATTTCCTCTCATCTATTCAGGTTGTACACTTTTTGGGGGCAGAGACCAGAATGTGTGTACAGCACCTAGCGCAATTGGGCCCTCTAGAAACTTTTGTAATATACGTAATAATTATATCCATGAATAAAGAGGCCAAATTTTATTTACTTCCATTTGTGGTGCAATTTTATTTATTATTCACAAATATTCTGAGGACAGTTGCATATGCATGAATATGTTTGTGAACCCTGGCAGTTGCAATAATTCCTAACAGAAGTGATTAAATTATTATGAATTATAAACTGTCATTCTTAATTTCCTATTGAAAAATTTGTCATCCAGTCAGGTGGCAGAAATAATCACACTTCAGTATAAGTAAATAGTTGAGGTGAACAATTCACAAACAAGACACAGTCTGAAAGTTATTCATGTGAAATATAAAGCAAATATTTACAAATACCGCACAGATAATGGATATGATTGCAATTTTTTCCAGAACAAAATAAAAGTTGAAATTCATTAAATTTTTTGGCTGGACTCAACTAATACTCAACTATTCTTTGAATAACTCTTGTTTTAAGTAGAATCATAGAATTTTAGGACTCGAAGGGACCTCGAGAGGTCATCTAGTCCAGTCCCCTGCACTCATGTCAGCATTAAGTATTATAGACCATGCCTGACAGGTGTTTGTCTAACCTGCTCTTAAAAATCTCCAGGGATGGAGATACCACAACCTCCCTGGCCAATTTATTCCAGTGCTTAACCACCTTAACAGTTAGGAAGTTTTTCCTAATGTCTAACCTAAACCACTCTTGCTTCAATTTAAGCCCATTGCTTCTTGTCCTATCCTCAGATGTTAACAACAATTCTTCTCCCTCCTCCTTTTAACAACCTTTTATGTACTTCAAAACTGTTATGTCCCCTCTCAGTCTTCTCTTCTCCAGAGTAAACAAGCCTAGTTTTTTCAATCTTCCCTCATAGGTCATGTTTTCTAGACCTTTAATCATTTTTATTGCTCTTCTCTGGACTTTCTCCTATTTGTCCACATCTTTCCTGAAACGTGGTGCCCAGAACTGGACACAATACTCCAGCTGAGGCCTAATCAGCATGGACTAGAGTGGAAGAATTACTTCGAGTATTGCTTACAACACTCCTGCTAATACATCCCAGAATGATGTTTGCTTTTTTTTGTAACAGTGTTACACTGTGACTCATATTTAGCTTGTGATCCACTATGACCCCCAGATCTCTTTCTGCAATACTCCTGCCTAGGCAGTCATTTCCCATTTTGTGTGTGAGCCACTGATTGTTCCTTCCTAAATGGAGTACTTTGCATTTGTCCTTCTGAATGTTAATCCTATCCCCCAAAGCACTTGCAATCCCTCTCAGCTTGGTATCATCCTCAAACTTAAGTGTACTCTCTATGTCATTATCTAAATAATTGATGAAGATATTGAACAGAACCAGACCCAGAACTGATCTCTGTGGTATCCCATTTAGTATGCCCTTCCAGGTTGATTGTGGCCCATTGATAACTACTCTCTCAGAACAGTTTTACAGCCAATTATGCACCTTCCTTATAGTAGCTCCATCTAGGTTGTATCTCCCTAGTTTTAAAAACCTTGAGTGTTGTGATTTGTGTGTTTTCTTCCTCTTCTTTTTTAAAGCCAAGTGAAGAATGGCAATGTGTCTCCTGGATAAAGCACAAGACTGGGAGATCTAATTCTGCCTTTTACTCTCTGCATGATCTTGCATGGATCACTTAATTCTCTGTGCTTCAATTTATCAATCTAGGTATAGCTTACCTCCATCATCATGTGCTCAAGAGTAATGTGGGAAACAATTTTGCCATTCAGGGAAAATTTGACATTTGAAAAAATTTCCTGTCCTGAATTGGGGCAAAAGGTTGAAATAATGAAAAATTACTATTAAAAAAAAACCCAGGAGTATTTGGGTTGACTGAAACAATAATTTAAAAAAAAATTGTTTTCAACTCTTAGTTTTTTTATAATTAGCTTAAATTTCCAAGCAAAAAGAAATTTAGAATCCAAACGCTCAAAATTTTTCATTTAAAAAATGAAAAAAAAAAAAGATGTTTAAACAATTTTGATTTTTTTCTTAAAAAAAAAAAAAAGGTTTAAACCAAGATTTTTCAGAACCATCCCTTTCCTGCAAAGTTTCGGTTTCAATGAATTAGCATTTTCCAATGAAAAAAGGTTTTGCTGAAAAATTCCGAACCAGCTGTCCTTAAGACTAATCAACCAGTGTTTAATAGGGTTAAAGATCCTCTGAAGAACAGTGCTATGAAATATTGTTGTTTCCATGCCAAATGCTTCAGTGTCATGAAGACAGTTTTTCTTACTTGTAACTACCAGTGAGAATTCCCTTTAAGAATCTATATTGAAATGTTCCTCCTCAGACCAACTATTGTGCAGAGTGTACTGTGCTGGTTGTTTCTGTTTCCTCCCCTTCAGCACTGAGATCCAGATTTAACTGTTCTTCATGATGAGTAGTACTTTCTGCTAGAGTTCATGGCACCATTCCCATTAGTGAGTCTGTAAAATGACATCAGGGAAAGAGTTTGGGCAGCAGTATTTTGGATGGACTGGAACAGTGGTGGGCAACCTGTGGCCCATGGGCAGCCCATCAGGGTAATCTCATGGCAGGCCGCAAGACATTTTGCCGATGTTGAACATCCGCAGGCACAGCCCCCCGCAGCTCGCAATGGCCACGGTTCACCATTCCCAGCCAATGGGAGCTGCAGGAAGTGGTGGGCTGCAGGAACGTGCTGCCCGTCACTTCCCACAGCTCCCATTGTCTGGGAACAGAGAACTGTGGGCACTGGGAGCTGCGGAAGGCCATGCCTGTGGATGGTCAATGTCAGCAAAACGTCTCACGGCCTGCAATCAGATTACCCTGATGGGCCACAGGTTGCCCACCACTGGACTGGAAGGTGGATGAGGTTCATATAAAAAAGACCTGATGGCAACTGTCCCAGTGGAAAACGAGTAGGAGTGGACCACTCTAATAAGGAGAGTTCATTGGGAATGTTCTAGTGAGTGAGTACTACTTAAGATGTGTAAGGGTTGCAGATTTGAGCCCACAGTTTGTAAAGTATTTCAAGATGAAAAGCACACAAAACTTGTAAGACCTTATTAGGGCTTGTCTATGTTAGGATATAGATATTCAGGCCTGCCTGTAAAGGCCTATACTTTAAGAATGTAGGTATATGTTTATCATTTAGCTAGTAATAGAGGTATACAAGAAAGAATCTGTGTAAGGGCCTTCTCTCACTGTGACAGTCTGAGGTCCTGTTCTTAGGCCAATGCCTTTGGCTAAGCAGCAGAGGCAGCCATAAGCTGGGAAGCGTACGGTCACATCCTCACATTCCAAACTAGTCAATATAGGGCTGTTAGGAAGGTGATTCGATCTATCACCTCCAGAGAAAGGGAAGAGCCTAGAAGATGTAAAAGTAAATTTAGGTTGATAGTTTTCTGTCTGGTAAGAAATCACTTATTAGACACAGCTGGGAAACCCTTATGTCTTTATAGATGTAGTTGTGAAATCCTCACTTCTGTATTGTTTTGTCATTATAGTTTCCACTTTGCTACTGTTTATTTGCATGGACTCCGTCTGGTTCTGTGATTGTTTCTGTCTGCTGTATAATTAATTTTGCTGGGTGTAAACTAATTAAGGTGGTGGGATATAATTGGTTAGCTAATCATGTTACAATATGTTAGGATTGGTTAGGTAAATTTCAGCAGAATGATTGGTTAAGGTATAGCTAAGAATATTACTATATAAATTAGGGGCAAACAGGAAGTAAATTGGGATTCGAAAATAAGGAAAAAGGAACTTGGATTTAAGCTTGCTGGAAGTTCACCCCAATAAACATTGAATTGTTTGCACCTTCGGACTTCGGGTATTGTTGTTCTTGGTTCATGCGAGAAGGACCGGGGAAGTGGGAGAGTGAAGGAATAAGCTCTCTAACAGTCCACATATACAATGCAGCATCAGCATAGCTGCACTGATTCATTTGTGCCACTGTAGCAACTAGTGAAGTCTCTACCTACGCCAATGACAGAACTTCTTTGGTCAACGCAGGTACTGCACCTTCCTGAGAGCAGGAGAAGCCCTCTGATCAACACAGTGCTGTCTGTACCCGGGGTTCAGTCGGTATAAACTGTATCGATCAGGAGTGTGGGTTTTCCACACACCTCTGAGCAATGTAGTTATACAGATAGGCTTGGTCTACACAACAGACTCATTAGTCATTCTTTACATTAAAAAGAGGACTCTTTGGCAAAGCTCACATTCCCATGTAATTTCTATTGGCTGATAAAATTCCTTTAATCAAACAGCACATATGAGTTCACATAAAGACTCGGACCTAAGTATAACTGGCCCTACGTATTTCATGGCAAACAATTCAAAGTACTAAGTTACATACAATGTTCCTGTTCTTTTGTTGCCAAGGCCTTATTCAACAACAGACAACCACCTCCAAGGTTGCTTACTCACAGCAGTTCTATGAGCCCTCCTTGCTCCACAGCTGTGCAGGTTGCTCCTTAGTCTGAAGGAAGGAGCAGTCCCCTAACAGTAGTGTCTGCATAATGCGTTAAGTGGCGAGCTTGGGAAAGAAGAGGAATCAGATGCTTTGACAAACCCAGTACCCAGGTAGCCCACTTACTCATGGGAATGACCTCAACATGCTTACAACATCCTCTGATATACTAATGCAGTGGTAAGTTCTCCTCTGACTGGCTTACAGTCAATTCAATCCAGACAGAGAAAAATTTTAAAGAGGTCATGTGGCCTAAAAACAGCTCTTTAGCTGACAGCTACCTCACATAGCAATGCCAGGAAAAAAAAAGAGGGGCCGTAATGGGTGATTCCACCTGCTATTACTTCTTTTTCATCAAATATATGATTGGGACAAGGGACCCCTCCATTTTAATGAGTGAGGAAAACTAACAACTCATGAGGGTAGGACTCTTTTCCACATCTGGCAAGCAGGGAGTAGAAGCAGCAAATATTACACAGACTAATATTTACAGATAGTCTACAGGCCAGACAGGAGCCTTCCTTCGTAGCTACAACTCAAAAAGAAAAAAGTAGGGGGAGGGTCCAGTGAAGACATTTTATCCTCAGATGTGTACCATTAATGTGTGTGTCCATCTGTGTGTGCATTTGCCTATGCACCTGGGTATTGCATTCTGTGGCCCCCAGCAATGTTGCTCTACCTACCCCATGCAACCCTCATGTTCTGTGTTCCCACTGCTCTGTCCTCCTGGGTGTTCTGTGTGCCCTGTCCACTGTGGTTAAAGTAGATTGAATCAGGATGGGGAAGCTTCCACTGCACAAGCTGAGGGGGAGAGGGAGGTGTGAAGGAGCAGTGCTGCTGGCCCGATCCAGGGAGAATTCCCATCTGGTTTTACCTGAATGGGAATGTTGCTCCAGACTGCTTCCCCTTACTGCTTAACCCCTGTCTGCTCCCCACTGTGCTCTGATCCCTTCCCCCATCCTTAATGCTGATCATTCCCCATAATCTCTACATACACTAATACCCTCACCCCTATTTTGGTCCAGTCTCCCAGATAGTGTGTCTGTCCCTCTCCTGGCACTACAGTACTCTCCCCCAACATTAGTAGTGGGGCTAGTTGCTTCCTCCAACGTGCTCTGGGAATCTAGCACGGGGACTCTTCTTCCTATTCTTATTGTGAGTGCAATTCCCAGAGCAAAGTTGAAGTCTTGCCTCTGGCTTCCCTTTCTGGCTGAGTCAGCCTCTGTAGTTCAGCTGCTGAGTGAGAATGAGCTCATCAGCTCTTTGGTGGCTCAACGATGGAGAGAGAAGGGAGTGCTGCATTAGCTGAGGCTGCTATATGTAGCAGCATTTTCAGGGTTGGTATTGGGGCTGACCTGGTCTTCCCTTACCACAGGCTCAAAGTTGGGGTGTAGAGAGAGACATTGTGGACCCTGAAAATTGGAGCAGGGAGGAGAAACAGGGACCTCACCTCCCTGTTGTTTCACCTATTCTCTTCTCGCTGCTATGCATTTGGATTACTTCAGAAACATCCACTGCTTTTAAAACTGCAGCAGGGGCATGAGGGTCAGAAGGGGAGTTGTAGAGCCAACTGCTCTAGTTTTACATTGATGGAGCTCCACTGATTTTAAGGAAGTTAATTCTGATTAATACCAGTGTGAGTGACATTAGAATCAGGATCCCTATGGGCATACAAAGGTGGGCAGCTCATCCATTATATTTACAAGTCAACAGACCTTTCCCCACATTAAGTCATCCTAATATAGGCTTCCAGAGTTCAGAAGACTTGTATATATTATCTTACACACTAATTATATTCATAGAAATTGTAAGCAAATCCCTGGCCGATGTAACTCTTCACTAGTGGCCATTACAGGTTGTGCTGAATAGTTTGAATATGCTAACTTGTTTTACTATCAACATTTCCATATTTTTAGAATCAAAACAATCTTTCGAAGTTACCTTATTTTCATTTTACAAAGTTCACTACAGAGTAAAAAGAGCCAGCAGCCTGTGGCTTCAAATTGGCCTTTGTTTTTAATAATTAAAAACAATAAGTCAGAAAGTGATTTAATTTTCTGTAAAAAGAGAAATCAATAGAGGAAATAACCTAGACTTGTGTCATCAACATTTGCCAGGAACTGAACTGAAGAGGACAGAACAAGAGTGTCATTGTTTCAAAAAGCTTTCATTATGAATATGCTCAGATGGTTTTGACGACATCAGGCATAGTCAAGACAGAGCAAAAGCAGAGAGAAGCAATGGAAGGGAGGTGGGAGGGGATATAGCTAGAAAGGTTTCTTTAAAACCAGAAATAATCCACTAACTAGTGGGTTTCTCTGAACTGGTGATTGCATAAAGATCAGCTGACAGGTGTGACAAAAATCCCAGTGTGGATGAGGGTCACCCAAAAATCTTCAAGGCCTTTTGCTCTTCTAAAAATGATTTCTAGAAAACAAATTGCTATGGCTCACAGAAGAATCTGTTTCACAAGCAAGCCCAGTATACATGGGTCATGCTTCCTTTTGAAGGGAAACACAGACTGAAAAATCAAACTAAAAATAAAGTAGTGTCAATGGTACTGAAAGCTATCAAGTGATTGCTGTAAGATCTTAACACAGCCTAGCTCTAAGTTTCAAAGGTCAGCTAAATGAAAGAGAACTTACCGCCACAAAAAACAGTCAGAAACCTCCTCCAGGGGGACAATAAAACCTAATTATGACAAAAAGCACTTACATGACATTTTTAAAAAACCACTGCAGAAAAATCATTAGATTAACCAGAGGGCATGATAACCCCAGAACTATTATTCATTCATTCATTGATGGTGACAACATGCTCACCAGCAAAATGATTACTCATCATGAATTTGAGGGTGGAAAGAGAAATGGAGTATGTGTTTATATTCAAAACCTGTTTCAAAGGCTTCTATAATATTATAAAATTTATATCTTGACAGAAGTTAAGGCTCTGATTCTGCAAGGTGCTTAAATACCTGACTAACTTCAAGCACGTGAGTAGTCCCAGTGAAGTCAGTGTCATTCCACAGTAACTCCTCTGAAATCATCTGTGTTACTCTGAAAATGGCACGGGTAAGTGAGCTGAAAGTGGCCCTGTGATTCACAAGCTGAAAAACTAGGATTACTCAGATGCACCAGGGGATACACCTGTTAGTTTGGAAACCCTTCTCTGTACACTATATGGGAAGAAGCGGCCTACAGTTTTAAAAACTGAAGGACGGAAGGGGGAATTTGAAGTAGCTTTAAGGGGAAAGCAAATCTGGCTATAAATAATACAAACAAATTAAAAGGATCTCACAAATCTAGAACATATCCATTCAAATGGGTTCATTTGATTCAGACAGCACAGATGAGAATCCCACATTTGTCCCCTCATGGCCAGCTAGGGACCTACAGCAATGACTTAAATCATTAGAGTTTTTGCAGTTACTCCTTTCCTTACTAGTGATTGTGCTAAGCAAGAGGGATTAAAAATATATTAAGAAACCCAAAATGAACAAGGTTGTACTAAATGAAAGGCAATGATGTTGCAAACAGTTATGCCTTTTTATTTACAGCTCCTGACATACATTTTCATTCATTCCAAAAGTATGAGAAAATGCTTGCATGGTTTCAATTTTTTTAAAGTGATACCGTGGTTGTTTCTTGTGCTGTTGATCTGTCTGGATCACTGAAGCTTTACTCAACAGCCACCTGTTGATAACAGCTACCATGGCTACTATTCACCAGTTCAAATTTCCTGTTACTCATTATCTGAACATAGCTGCTTACATCCTCCTATATTGGTCTCTCATGCCTTTCTCTCTCAGTCAAAACAAGCTAACATATTGTCCTCTTTCAATTTCCTGCCCTAGGAAAAGTCAGTCTGCAGGATTATAGGGAAAACCTGAGAAGCAGGGAGAGTAAACAAAACCACTGGGCCTATTTTTAGTAAGGCAATAAGAAGAGAATGAGTCAGCCCACAATTGCTGATTTAGTCCCTCTTGCCTTACTCAGAAGACAGGTAATGTAATGATTCATGAGCTTGTGGCCTAAGGGAGTCAGAGGGAAGCTCAGAAGCAGGCGCCACAGTCTGAAAAACCTACAGCTACATAAAATACCTGTGGGAAATATTTTGAGAAGAGGTGTCTGTAAAGCCAGTGTAATTGCTTGGACTCTTTTAAAGAGGAAATTGCCATCCTTTAAGAACAACTCTGAAGAGCTTAGATAAATATCGTAGAAGAACTATTCCCATATAAACTAGAGCAGTTGGTATCTGTTTTCCTCAGTTTGTTTTGGACTTCTTGAGTCAGATTTTATCTTTTGACGGCAAATCTACCAACTTCCTGCCATCAGTATTTATAACTTTCTGCTGACACTACCCGTATTTACATATGTTTAGCCAATTTATTTTAGTTTGTCTAAACTTATTTTTAGCGAACCAACCACACCAGTTACACAAATGATGCCAATTTACATGGTGAATTGAAACTAAATTAAACAGGTTTCCCCCCCCCCCTAAAAGTTTACATAGATGAAACAATTTGTAATTTATTTACTTAATGTTACCGTTGTAGCAGGGACCCACAGTTCTGTTTAAACTGAAAAATATCAAATGTTGAGGTAATAGAACGTTACAAAAAGGATGTGTCAAAAAGTTTAAATGACTCATTTTACACTTAGGATGGGTGACTCTCAAAACATTCAGTTTGAAGTTTGAACCACAACTGAACTTCTTGATACTACCTCCTCTCATTCTTTTACACCTTTCTCAGTCTCTACCAACAACTCCTTAACTTAGTCCTGGATCCACAACTCAAGCATTCATAGATTTTTACAGCTAGAAGGGACAATTACAATAATCTGTTCTGACCACCTGCACAAAGGCGGCCATGGAACCTCACAATAATTTCTGCATCAAGTCCATAATTTATGTTTGATCATTTTGACTTGTGCTGTAAATGCTTCTTGGGGCTTGAACTTAGGACTGCTGATACCATAAGTAAGCACTTATCCCCCCAGGCCATCTTTTGCATGTCTAAATACCTCCCTTCTCTCCCCCCAAATCTAAAAATTGATGATGGGCCTCTTTCCTGGGGCCTAAGAACTTCCACATTAAATTAACTCTTGAATTCACTGGTCACTGATGTGTCCCACAATACAATGTATAAGTAGGAGGGTCTACGTGATTTCAAGTGGGAAGGTAAGGATTGTCATGGTGGACTCCAAATCAGGTCATAAGAGTCAGTGGAATAGAAGATTTCAGAGTAACAGCTGTGTTAGTCTGTATTCGCAAAAAGGAAAGGAGTACTTGTGGCACCTTAGAGACTAACCAGTTTATTTGAGCATAAGCTTTCGTGAGCTACAGCGCACTTCATCGGATGCATGGATAGAAGAGGTGATATGTTGAGGACAAGGCACCACTGATCAAGTGAAAGAAAGTGAGTATTGTGAATTTTCAGGAAGCATGCTGTGAGTTACTGGAATGACGAGGAGTCAGGAGAAACCTGGAAACTAGTGGAAAGCAAACCAAGAAATGCAGTGAATGGCTAGAAGGATGCTTCTACTGGAGGCATGAACAGGAAGAAGTCATAGGTGTGGTTGTGCACATGAGAGGTGCAGGGTGAGAAGGAGAGACCTAATTAACAGAACTTTTCCCAATCTTGCTCAGAACTAAATCAATGTAAAGACTGCTGTTACCTTGAAACATGAGCAGGCTTTGATTCAAAATCTTCAAAAGTGCTGCTAAACTGTGAATCAGGTGCTAACTGCATAACCTGATTCCAGTTCACTATCTCACTATAGACTGAATGCATCCGATGAAGTGAGCTGTAGCTCACGAAAGCTTATGCTCAAATAAATTGGTTAGTCTCTAAGGTGCCACAAGTACTCCTTTTCTTTTTATAGTAGGTAAAGTTTTCAACACCTTCAGATGAAGAGTTTCCAGCTATCTAGGGTACAACAGGGTCAAATCCTGCTTGTTTTACTAATTGTGAGCAGTACTACTTAAGTCAGCCTGACAAACTCCACTAAAGGTAATGGGACTACTTGCATGAATACAGAAAGGCAAGATCTGACCCAATGAAATCAGTAGATTTGCAGCCACTTGCCTTTGGTTGCATTTATCCCAAAGATTCCTAGTTTGACAAAGAGGACTTCAGAAACAAACAAACAGTCTTATTAATTATGGGTTGCATTTTAAAAAAGACAGAGAATTGCATTAACATAACATTTCATATTTTGTATTCTATGTTTCCTTTTAAAATCTTTACATAAATACAAATAAACTTTAATTTGTGCTAAGACAGGAAATATTAAACATTTTGGCACAGCAAGATCAAAAAAGGTGTAAAGATTTCACCCCAATCCTGTAATTTGTTCAGGTGGACCCCTATATGCCTGTGTGCACCCCATTCAATTTAATAGGGCCTCTCGAAGATGCAGGGGTCCACCCAGGCAGAACAAATTGTAGCATGGGGGCTTTAATTTATAGTTTTTGAATATCATGAGAGGGAGGCTTTTCTTCCACTACTAAAGGAGATTGTCAGACCAAGTGAGATACAAACTAAGAGAAACCTATCTGTTTAAATATGACTTTAACATACTCTAACAGAAAGTTCTTCATAAAATTCTCTTAGCAATCAGAGTGATCTGTAATGGATGTTACAGATTTTACATTCCAGACTGCAAATCAATACTGAATGGATACATGAGGTTTTGTTAGATCTTAGTCTTGAGCCCTTCAGATCCTCCTAACCTGAAAAGATGCCCTTTTCAACAGTGAAAAATCCCACCAAATGGATTTGAACCCAAACTGGCTGAATGACAACATGATTAAACCATTGATCTGCCTGAATGATGTAAACCACTAAGAAAGAAACTACCACTGAATGAAATCAAACAAAACCTTTAATTACTGATCAAAGATATAAACAGGTGATGGGGCTGTAATTTTTAGCCACGTCACTATATGGAATTATGTACTTCACTTTTTTAAAAAATACATAGTAATTTGGAAGATACTCCATAAATCTGTCTTTTTAATTATGCCCTTTAAAAAGATATTTTTGTAACCCTGTTTGAAATCAATTACTCCCTGGGCTCCCCATCATGTCCAGTAGTGGTGTTGGGTTTTTTTTAAAACTGCCAATGGCTTTCAAAGTAATGCTACTTTAAAATGCCATATCACCTTAGATTGCATCACTCTTTTCTAATTTCAAGCTACCACTGCACTACTTTGTGTTATAAATCTTTAACATTTGGATGCTTTCATCATTCTGAATTTAGTTGAATTAGTGAAAAATGTTCCTAGTTTCTTTTATGAGTCACATTATATATAAGAGAGGGAGACTAAAAAATCCCAAATGTACTAGAATTAACTAACAATTTGAACATGCCAGAATTAACTATTTCATCTTTAATATAAGAACAAGACAAATAACTCAACTGTAACTGGATTTTTTCCACCTAGAAAACCCATGAATATATACATTGAATGTTTGAAAAAGGACAGAAATAGATACATATTGTATTTTACCTGTAGTTAGAGATTATCCCTACAAATTCTAGATCCAGCTAAAGCTACTCCAAAATCTGGTGGCATTTTGCTCCATGGTTTAAGATTGTCCCATTATAAAAACAGATGCTGGCTGCAAAGTTCAGAATTTCAGCCAAAGTTCAGATGTGTTTGGATCTGGAGTTTTGTTTAGTCCCATACCTAGTAGTCATGTATTAAAGATTGTATACTTTTGATAGGGGAGAAGAGAGAAGAGAGAACATTTTGTCCCAGGTTATATATTATTTTGCAATTATTTAGCCCTTTTCAATTCAAAGCATCACCATATAAGCATTATTTATTTAAGCCCCCACACCATGATGGGTAAGCATTATTTAGCCCATTCTATAATGGAGAACTAAGGAGAATATAAATCTCACACAACAAGAGAGTAGCAGAATTAGGACTAGATTCCAGTAATCCTGGCAACTAGTTTCCTGCTCAAGAAAACACATGGAGCTGAATCCTAAAAGGTACTAGGTCCACATAGTTAGGCACTCCATTGTGAAATTAATTTTATTTTGTTCACTTTAAGTCATTTATAGTTTGGTAAAACCACAAAATATTTTCTCTAAACTGGGGAATACTATAAAATACAAGGATACAGAAAATCATGAGAATTCAAAATCCTTTCAAAATGTTCTACACAGCAACAAAAATGGTCTCTTTCTACTCAGTAATAGATAAGGCTATCTGGACTAGATACAGTATAAAGAAGTCTCTGTTGGCATAAATTGAGTTGTTTTATTAGTTTAGTAGCACAGCACTAACTTTGAAAACTGCAGACTTTAGACCAGTCATTTTCCATATTGCTGATAATTACATTTTTGTCCTTGAATCCTTGGGGGAGGTATGTGTATAGCAAAAAAAAAAAAAAAAAACAAAAACAAAAACAAAAAACAAAAAACCACCTCTTGAAGGCTATTACCAGGCATTACACTGTGATGAGAGAATTTTGCCTCAGTTGCCCAGAATACCTTCTCAGGCTCTGAATGGAGAGAATCTTCAGAAAAACCTCAGAAGGGGTTTAAATTTGCCAAAATTGTAAAATTTGCTTTAATAAAAGGAGTGGTGATGGTGTCAGGACCCTCTGACATCCTTAGAAGAGTAATTAGTTTTAAGAATAGGGCTTTAATTAAATTAGTACTAGTTTAAATTAGAAAATACAGTAATGGCGGCCATAGGGTTATGTAATTTAGTAGAACATCCCACAGGAATACATGGGAGCTCGTAGAAATGAATAGAGATGATGCAATCTAGACAAGGGATTACATTGTTTCCTGTGGGGAATGACTCAGTAAAATCCCATAGGAATACATTGTAGCCTATAGAAGTCAATGGGACTTCCAGACAGGAAATAGCTAGAGTTCATCTAAAGGTCATCTGAAAAACCCCATAGAAATGTATTAAGCCCATAGAAGTCCATGAGACAATGGAGGAACAGGGGAGGAGCTTTCTGTACATGTGACTAATTCGCATATGTGACCCAGTAATTAGCATACGCTAATCTCTGGACGCTAATTAGCTGAGTTGAATGTCACATCAGTACATGCGATATAAATTAGCATATGCAAATCCTTGCATGCTGATTGGTCAAATGATAAATTATGCAATGAGCTGCAAAAATCATATATCATATATAAAGGCAGCAGCTAACTCTGCAGTGATAGTGATCAGCAAGAGAGCAGAACACTGCCAAACATCTATGAGATGATACCTGTGCAAGAGAAGCCACCTGAAAAGCTGAAGAACTGCTTGGAAGCCCAGCCACTGAAACAGCAGCCTTAGCAATGATTGCTCCTGGCACCCTGCCAGCAGGAGGTTTTTGCAGCAGCGGCCAACAGGTTTCCCTCTTTCCTGCCTGAGAGGACACTTACCTCAGGAGAAGGCAGCAGTGAGCAACCCAGCAAGCAGCAGCACACAGACCACCACCAGACACCGCTCTCCAAAAGACTTGACAGAGCAGAAGGACCATTCCAGGGACGAGTCAGAGAGATTTTATAAAAGCCTCTACGTTTTAATTCTTTTCTATTTAACATCCCGAGGCATAGGGGGTTCCAACGTAAATAAAGCTGGATGCCTGTAGTTTGAGTGAGATCTCCCTACCATCTGATAACTGCCTGATCAGCATTTATTGGATGTTTAGGGTTAAGTATTTAGTATTAAGTGTTAACTAATATATTGTTCTATGTATTTGACTTGATACTTTGTTATGAAGTATAGTGTTAAGTAAATGATTATATTGTTATAGTTATGTGATAGTTAATTGTAACTTATTGCTGTGTTGTGTTTTTATCTATCATGCCACTTCCTTTATATTGTATCTGTAACCTTTACTGTTTGTTTTATTTATTTTTACTTCTATATCTCCTCTTATTTAGAAGTGAAAGATTACAATAAAAGTTATTTTTGTTTTCAAAGAATTTACTGCTTGCTGCCTATTCTTGATTGGAGGGCTGTATCTGTGTCCTTTAAGGGGAAAGTTAATTGGCCCTGGTCAATGGCTTTTCTCTGGAAAGTCCATAGGGTAGACCATAACCTTTAATACCAGAATATAGGGTTTAAATTAAAAGCAGTGGTTTTAAGTAATATCATTGACTTGATAGAATTGGGTTCAAATCCTCCAGTAGCATATTTTGCATCCCTGGTGAATACATAGGATAAAATAATCAGTTTCAAATCTTCCAGTAACAATACAGCCCAAATATTATTAAAGTGACATGCAGCTTGTGGCCCCAGCTCATGGCCTTAAGCATGAAAGATGAAGAAGCTACTCTGGCTAAGTACAGTTGGTTGTACGGAGAAAGGATGTAGGAATGTGGCACCAATTTAGCTCAAATAAGTACATATAATGAGAAGAGGCTGGCTTTTTGGGGGGGGGGGAAGTCTTGCATGTTCAATGAAAGAGACAAGCTGGGTGAGGTAATATCATTTACTGGATCAGCTTCCCCCACGTTGTCTCTATAACACCCTGGGACTGACACAGCTACAACTACACAACATGGTCAATGAAATGCATTTAAAAATAACAATTAAAACTAGCATTTCTGAGCTGATATCTTTCTAAACCTAATTTGTGATACCCAGAATGTGGGAGCCTGACATAAAAGATTGCAAGTGTTTTTTTTTTTCCTTCCTGCTGAATTACTGGTTTAACAATCAGAAGAATGCTAATATTTAACTTCTTAAACAGAACTTTTTAACATTCACGCTGCAGTGGCCTAAACATAGGCTAGAAATGGTAATTTTAATTAAAATCTTTATTTTCAAACACCATGTACTGCATATATGTGGCAATAAGCATTTCTCATCTGAACTTTCAGATGAGTGTTGAATTCAGTAAGAGGAAAGTACTAAGGAGGGAAGTTCCTTTAGTAAGATTGAGTCTGTTTAGTAATTGGATAAAAGACCTGTGGCGAAAGCACGGGCTATTACGGAAAAGGTTGTTGGTGATTCAATAGACCGTGCTCTTCTCTCCAAATCAGTACTAGGCCAAAGGCCCAGCAGAGTTTTAGAGGGAACTGTTCTTCTAAAGGTACTGTCTTGTTGGATGAGATTTAAATCTATGATTCTCCTGACTACTCATAGTCACTAAAGATCCCATGGCACTGTTCATGAGGCAGTCAGAAGACATGTGGCCTAGTGAATACAGCACTTGCCTGGCAATAGGGAGACCTGGGTTCTCTTCTGTTCTCTACAGGTTCTTATACTGTGCTCTTCACCATAGCATATGAGTACCTTCCAGTAGTGCATTAAGCAATTTGATTAATGTCTATCTCATGTGATTTCTCTCATCCACTTCTGAGGGGGAGAAGTGTGTATAATGAAGAGTTTTGTTTTAGAATTTTGTTTACAGAAAGAGAAGTAGAACTTGTATATTATATGTAACCCTTCTGCCAGGTGCAGTCAGCAGCACCGAGGGCCAGGTTCAATATCTAGAGGTTCTTCTTCATAATATAACACAGAACTGCCTCAAGACTCATTAATTTGGGAAAATACCAAAGTATGTGACCATGAGCAAACACCCACCCCAGGGAACACTGGGCAGTGTCCTTTGCCTCAGTTTCTCACCTTGAGATGTGAAAGTCTAACAAATGTTCTTTTAACCTGCCATTGCCCTCTCCCTCCCCTGCACTCCACGCACAGTTGCTGTCCTTGGTCAGCATAGGCCCAGAGTTCAAAGGTGCATTCACATAAGTTCAACTCCCACCCCAGGATTGTGCACAGATGTGTTTCATCAAACCATGCCACCAATCACTTTGATGTCACATTCTGAAGTTCCACCATTTAAACTAGCTCTTAATGATTGCAGAAGGTATGGGGGAGCCTCAGTGGGCTGGGCAGTCTCTTTCACGGCAGCACTCGCCCACACCAGGTCTAACGCTCAGCAGCTAGACCTGGGGTTATCAGTGACTGCAGCTCTAGCAATCACTTAGCAAAATAAAGACCCTCAATTGAGTCTGATCTTCTCTCTCTTTAGACAGCAGAATAGGCCAGGGTCAAATAGTGCCCAGAACTCTTAAGGCAGAGCCCACACTACCAGGCACAAGCACCTGCCTGCAGTCCTCACCCTCTTTCATTAGGATTTGACATTCCCTACCCCTTCCTTAGCAAGTGAGGTTCAGCTTAGGGTGGCTCTCCTCAATCAGAGCAGGCTAAGTATAGTTTTTCTTCCCTTTACTCATACGATTAGGATAATATTCCATTACCCCGTACTCAAATACTAGAGTGATTTGTAACCCAACACCAGACAAAATCCATCATTTTGGCAGAAGAGTTCCCTCTGCTAAGCACTTAGGCAGAGTAGGGGTGTTTATGCAAATACAGTCTGCTCCTGAACTCTTTTCCCTCCAGCTCATCACTAGATGTTAGGAAAGAGCTCATTCAAAGCTTGCTTACATCTAGACACACTGTTATATGTTTCTACTAGATAAGGCAAGGTCAAAGAAACGTGCACTTAGAGCAGAAGGTGGTGACATAGGTGATGGTCATTAGTTCCCAGGGGAGTTGATTCCACAGTCTTGGAGCCATCCCCACGAAAGCTCTGGTCTCCTGCATAGACAAGCTTTACCCTATTGAAGAGCATTCTATTGTGACAGAGGAGCATAATTGTTGACCAGTCTTCAACCTGCAATTTTAGTGCATTTCTTAGGTACCGTGGGCCCAGCCAATGGAGCACTTTGAAGATAAGAGCCAAAATTCAATAGTCTATGGGAAGCCAGAGATGGGAGGGCAAGTCTGATATGTTTGCAGTAGCCTGTGTTACTGAAGAGATGCACTGCAGCATTCTTTACTAGTTGGAGTTTCCTAAGTACTGACAGCTTCATGCCCATGTATATCACATTGTTGTAGTCCAGCTGAGAAGTGACTAGGGATATGTCTACACTGCAGCTGGGAAAGGATAATTCTCACCTTAGACAGATGTACACACTCTAGTTCTGCTCAAGCTAGCTTGCTAAAACTAGCCATGGGGCCACACAGGGACATGTGGCAGCTCAGGCTAGCCACATGAGTACAATCTTATCTGAGATCCTAGCCTGATTCATCGCCTGTTCCACCATAGCCACACTAGTATATTTGGCATGCTAGCTTGAGTAGAGTTAGCATATGTACCTCTACCTGAGCTGGGAATTACACCTCTTAGGTGAAGTATAGATGTACCCTGACATGTGAATAACTGAGGCCAGATCATCATCTGCCAGGATTGGACAGTCTCTCCTAGCCAACCAGCTGTAATAGAAAGCATTACTCACAGATGCTGTTCTGTTAGACCTTAGCATCAGTGAAGAATCCAAGAGCACTCCTAAATTATAGACTGAATTAAGCATTATGGGTGTCCGCCTTCAACCAAAGGAGTCTGCTCCGGGGCTGCAAACTCTTCAGAAAGGCTTTTGTCTGCTCACCAGCATCACCTCCATCCCACTCAGGTTCAGCTACAACAGCTGTTCTTCATCCATGAGCTGTTCTCATCTAAGCACTGTGCCATCTTGGTGGTATAGTTGTACATGGTGAAGGACAGGTAGAACTGTCTGCCAGTCACATATTGCTGGCACTGTAGTCCATGTTGTGTGCCCAGTTCACCCAGTGACTGCATGTTGTTGAATGAGTAGGACTAGAGAGATAATTGATCCTTGTGGGACTGTACAAGTGAGGGAGTCTTGTTTTAGAGGTGCAGTTTCCCATCACTACACACCATGTGCAGCCCTCCAGGAAGGATTCAAGCCATTCCCAGCTCTGCCACTGGCTTGACTGACTAGCCAGAGATCACCTATTTCCCTCATCTGTAAAATGGGGATAAAAGTGCTCCCTTCCTTTGTAAAGTGCTTTAAGGTCTACAGATCAGAAGTACTACAAAAGAGAATAATTATACAGGTATTGCTGTTAATCCAGATAACCTGGGAAAATACTAATTTGGGTAAACATAGGCTGCTCTCCTAAATTACCCCTGCAGTTTCACTTGGATGTGTTATTTGTCAGGAGATCAGCATATGGGCAGTTTGGTCTAGCAACGAGAGCAGGAGTCAGCATCAGAGCCCAAATGCCAGAGTCCAGGCAGAACAAGAACCAAGAATTAGTATTGAAAATCAGAACCAGATTACCTGGAGTCAGGGAAGGCAGGGTAGGGCCTGGGCTGGAGAAGGGCAAGGGCAAAGGAAATAGAGAATCCACAGGCATATGCATTGAGCTACTGCTGGGCTTAAGAACAGGCCTGCTGGCTTCCTCAGCCAATCAGGTGGGGCTGTCTGTTGGGCAGCTCAGCTGTGCTCATTAGGTCATCAGGAGACTGGGCAGATGCAGCTGCAGGGCCTTATTCCTGGTAGTATTATGCTTCACGTCCTGCCCTAAACTGTTGTCTAGTTTCCCCTCAAAGGCATTTAGTAGCAAGTAGCACAATTCATGCATATATTACATACAAGATGCTATGTCAAAAGATTACTATTATAGCAGTAAAATAAAAACTTAAAAAGTTAGGAATTGCTAATTCAGTCCCTTTGTATCTATAGTATAGGCTCGGGGAGCAGGGGGGGCACAATCCTCAGGTGTGCCAAACCCATACTTGGTATAGCTGAGGATGAGGGAAGCAAAGGCAGCTCTAATACTTTTGTTCCTCCCTGATCTTTAGTTGACTGGGGGCCACATCAGCCCCAGCACACACTTCTATGGGCAGAGGGCTTCACTAGCTTTTGCTAGTTAGAACAGTTCCCTATGGACCCTTCTGCAGATGGCAGATTAGTGGAATGCCTTGCGCTCCAGCCCCATGTCTTCCAGCTCTTGTCATGTCCTCTCTTCCCCATCCTGATAGCCTCAACATGCCCCCTGCTTTGGGTGTGGGGAATGGAAGTGTTGGCACAAGTCAGACGGGATGGCTTTACACCAGTCCAGGATTCCCTCATGTTCAGGAAATCCTCACTTACCCCTTGACAGCAGATTTAAGGTGCCTTTGCACCTAGTGGTGCATGGGGACCTTAGAAGCAGCCTCGGATCTGGCCTCAGGAGTTTAAATCCAGACATTCATTGGCTGATATATTTTTATCACACTTGAAAGTCTCTCCCTCATCCCACCCCTCTTTTGGTATGCACACTCCCAAATATCCACATGCTGAATATTTTCTGACTGGCACCCAGAAACAATCACCTCACTGTATATGGCTGATATTCATGGTGTTTTGCAGATTTCTGACTCAAGTCACCGGTCCCTACAAATTATATGAATTCTCTCACAATGACCCTTTGAACCTAAGGGAGAAACTTCCTCCCTTCTAGAATAAATTCTCTGGCTGGAAAGAAGAATTCCTTTGAAGTGTTCAGCAGGGAGGTATTGACACAGAATTGTGGTCTCTGTATTGCTTAAAAATGTAACAGTCCCCGGACCTCACAGTTAGAATCATTCTCCAGTTTATTTAAATTACAGTTTGAATATGTACCTTGATTTAAAATATTTTCTATTTTTATATCTGGAAACCAAAATGAGTAACTGCACTAATGTCAGGCATAACTTAATGGCCCTAGAAGCAAAACAGATGCTGAGAATCATCAAGGACTTCAGAGAAGCAGTTGGGCATCAACATCATTTTCTTTCCTTACACTCAGCAGTTAATAGGGTTTTTGCTGAAAGCATCTCGGAATGGTTGGTACTAACTGGCAGGAAGCTTACTGCACATTTGCACATTCCAAGTGTCCACTCATGTGGAGTGAGGTCACTGGTATAAGTTCATGAATTCTGGAAAGACATCTAAGAGAATTAAAATAATCCCATAAACTGACATCATTTGAGAGGAATTAAAGAATACTCTGGAAGAGACAGGAAAAACCAAAGACATTGCTAGTGTTATAGAAAAGCCACATAAATAAAAATAATTATTTAAAAATGACAGTAGGCAGCATAGATCACAGGCTAAGTGATATTTTATAATTGTGTATGTTTTTAAAATCATAATTTTATTTCAGCCAATTACAGCACAGCTCAGAAGGAAGGGCAGTAGGAAGTTAGTTTTAAATGTTTAACAGAAGATACAGGGGAACATGTGCATAATCAAAAGCTTAAAAGTGTCAAATTCATGCAAATTGCTGGAATTCATACTGTGGGCTATGTGCCCAGTATTATCTTGACAAGACTCTGTATGACAGAGATCTATGTTTTGTGCGCTACAATATATTTATACTTTTAAAAATGAAAGTAGCTGAGGGCAAATACATTTTCAAAATACCCATGTCATTGGGCTTATGCCTGACATTAGTGCAGTCATGTCTTAGTGATGCAGTCAGGTCTTTGTTTGGGACTTCCTAGACTAATCCAATTTAAAAAAAACACTTCCCTATATGTGTCATATTGTGTACATATAATTTATTTATCTTTACATGAAAGACAACTTTTGTGTTTTATTACCCATTAAAAATAATCTTCAAGCAAAAATGAGGCATGTAATGGGATCTCAGTGGGGTGATAATGTGTTTTCACCAATAAGAGCACATAAACAAGGAAAAAAACTAACACGTTTTGCAAAAAACTCGGGCCAAATTCCTAACCCTTCTGAAATTGTTATCTCCTGCTTCACCTGTCTGATTACTGTGCTTGACAGAAATTTGGATTCACCCAGCAAAGGACAGGAGCTACCTGTTCTACTTCAAGGTTTCCACCAGATGAAGTCACTTTTTGTCACCACCCAGAATTCTCCACGGCCGAAGCTGCATAGGGGATGAACTGAAGTAACTCATTCCCCAGCCACCCTAATCATTGCCTGCTTCATGCTCCATGCCACCTACCGCTGAGGCAGTGAGGCTATGGGATGCAAGATTGCACAGATCTTGCACCAACTGGAATCTTGATGCAGACTTTCTGACTCCCAGTGCCTTCTCTCACCATTTCTCTTGATCAAGAATTTAGACCTTGGGCACAAAACGTAGGTAAATTTCTTACCACAATGTCGTCACCAGTAAATATACCAAAATGTGCAATTTCACCAAATGGTTTTATATTTATTTTCTTGAGGATTATGCCTCATGGTTATTTATTGTGGTTATGTGGTTATTGTTTCATTCAAGTAAAGTACAAAATAACTGGTTATAAGTTTATCTGACAGGAAGAGGAAAAGGATGATAATAGTGCCCTGCATAACAGCGCATTCAATCTAAGGATCTCCAAGTGTTTTACAAACATTAATAAGACAGGTATGTTTAATTAGTCCTACCTTAACCAGAAAAGTTAACCTTTTCTCATTAGAAGTGTCATTTCCATATAAAACATTTCCAGTGTTAGCAAAATAGAAACAGAAGGGGGAAAAATCCACAACAATTTGAAGTGTTTTTCAGTGTTTCCTGGCAATATTAAGTAATTTGGAAATGTTATCATCAACTTCTGGACTACAGGCAAGATGGACAAGTGCTCTTCAGTTTTCAGTTTTGCACTGCCTTTACTGCTCAATTATTGTAGCTCACCTTCTTGTCTTAATTAATAGTTTTCCCATCATCCATCTTACCATGTTAGAGATACTTGACCACAGAGAATAATATTTTCTAGACTGTCACCTTTCTTCTATGTATGGAACTTAAATAAGCTCTGCCTGAATGTGTATGAAGAACATCTGTTGCGAATACTCCTTTTGAAGTCCTCCTAATTCTTTCTGTGAGATGTGTAGGAGACACCAATACAACCACATCTTACGATCGCTGATCAGCAACTATCCTCTTGTTTCATTGCGTAACACTCACAACTACAGCTGGATCTATGCCAGATATATACTAATATTTGTCATTTTTTCATAAAGCCCAATAATTAAAATGTCCATTCTTTTAAACAAGACTACTTCATCAAATGTGACAGTGTTTGGACTGGAATAACCTTTTGTTATATGGCCACCATTCCGTAATCTTAACATTTCACCTGAGCTGTAGGTAGGGAGAGGTTCCCTCCCACCACCCTGGAACTCAATGTTGTTCAATGGGGAGGAAATGGCAGATCTGAGTATGTCTATATAAATTGTCAAGTTAGATACTGGTGATCTATCAACCACCAAACAGACCCCTAAACTCACTATCTTGGAAGATGTAAGCATCCATGTCGATGATTTTGACACACAGGTGCAAAACCACATATTCACCTTATCTGACATGGTCTATCAGATGGTTTCTATTCCTTCACATAGAAGTACATACTCCAGATCTGATTTTTAGTATGTACCTAAGAAAAAATGCAGAGGATCTCTGGGCTAGACCCACAAAGGAACTTAAGGGTGTTGCAGTGCTCAGTGTTGCAATACCTAACTTTTACGCACCTAATGGAATTCTCAGCCCTGGGTTAAGTGCCAAATCTCCCAAAGGAGAGAGAAAAGGATTCTCAGAAACCAGCAAGCTGAGCAGGGAGTTGCCTACACTAACGAGACTGTAGGAAATATCAAGGAGAGGGGCAGGGCTTAAGCCCCAGGCCTCTCAACAAGAAGGTGGTAGTAGTGCCCCAAGGGTTGCCAGGTGTCCAGTTTTCAACCGAACACTCGGTCAAAAAGGGACCACCCCCAGCCTTCCCCTTATACTTAATGGTCAGGGCACTTATCTGGGATGTGGGAGACCTGGGTTCGAATCTCTGTTCTACCTGGTATAGAACAGGGACTTGAATGCAGGCTATAGGGTATTCTAGGATGGATTGCTCTCAATTTCTTGTGTTGTAGCTATCCCACTTTGTATTACTAATTACATATTCATTGTGCAAGAGTGAAAATGAGTATATTGCCTAGTTGTTAAGGAACTCACCTGGGAAATCTGAGTCTTTGTTCTAATGATTATTTATATAAAGTAGAATATCTTCAACTGCAAAGATTGGAAGACCCACCATACCCTACAGCCTGGTATTTAGGTGCTTAAATACCTTTGAGGATCTGGGCCAGAGCAATTAAGGTATTTATCCAAGGAAACACAGGACGTTTGTGTCAGAGCCAGAAGTTAAACCCATGTTGTCTGAACCTTGTCCATCATATGAAAGACTTTTTTTCCCCAAATATATGTACAAGTTTAACCACTACTTAGCTCAGCATGGTTGTATGTAACTTTCTGCTTCAGGACATTCCAAATGAATGTGGTTAAGAAGATAGGCCAGAGCTAAACTGGTGTAAATTGGCCTTGCTCCATTGATTTCAGTGGAACTAGGCCAATTTACACCAGCTGAGGCTCTGGTCCTATAACTTTATTAGCAGCTGTAGCTGTTTATCACCTATCTGGACTGAGTACAACGTACAATATTTAATGTAACAGCTTAATTACAGAGTGTCCACAGGTACAGAGTAGCAATAATCAAATGTACAAAGGTTCTAACCTCATGACCAAATCTTAGCTGAACTAGAGAAAAGCTTTACTAATTATTCCATAATATAAGGGTGCATAATAGAAGACTGAGCTTCAGTTATGAGACAAGACATATCTTCTGCACTCACGTATTGAAAACACACTCTGTGGAAAAACATATTTCCAATGAGGCACTTTCTCTACATACTCCTGTATAAGTGCTAACTGTGTAATTAAGATAGTGTTAGGTGATCCCTGATACTCCTTTTTAAATATAAAAGCATGGATTGTAAAGTAAATTGCCCCCTTTTTTAAAAAAAAAAAAACTCAAATGAGTACTGTTTGACTTTTCACCTTTTCACCGACAAAGTTCACCACTGTGGATCTGCATATAGAAGAGAATTAAAGCTCTGCCTCAGCACAACCCCAAGCATTGGGTAAGGGTGGAAATCCAGTTCTAGATCCAAATCTAAATTTTGTGTATTGGGCCCATCTCTAATGTTAACACTGATCATAGCACGTGGGACATGCATTAAAAGTTACTTCAGTAAAGACAAAAATCCATGGGCCAGATCCGTAAATCAGCATAGCACCATTAACTCCAATGGCAATTGAATCAAGCATTGACTATTGCAACTGAGATCCTGGACCCATGTTTGTAATGTAAAATAATCCTTATTTTGCACATTATAAACATGCCGGAGGCTGTAAAAGGAGGAGTGAGCAATTCTCTAACGATGCTGACAGGTTCAAATGGATTCTAGTCAGAGTTGCTGTTAAGACAAATTTAATGCTTCAATAAACATGTGCTGCTTTCAGTGAAGCAAAAGGGATCCTCACACCCAAATCTAGTGGCAGAATTTGACCTTTCAGCCCCACCAAAACATGGCCTCATCCTGCCGTCCTTACTCAGGCAAAGCTGGTTTATGTTGCAGGAACAAAATAAAACATAACTCACACTTTTAGGGACATTTTTCGGGTTTTAGCCATTTTTTTTTTTATTTTTAGCTTTTACCGCCTTTGAGGTTTTTTGCATAATGAACACGAGAGAGTTTTGTGGTTGGTAAAATGCTGGCCTAAATTATCTTCTTCCTAACATCCATGTAAACTCCTCTATAATCAGAGGAAGGGCAGAATTAGGTTCAATTAATTCAAGTAACTTTGATTGCAACTTCCTTGTGTAAATTACGTGTGAACATGAGATATGTGGGGCATATGTTAGAGCAATGCTCATGGCCTAAAGTGTCTTAGCTTCTGGAAATAAAAACAAAGGGCCTGCTTCTCCACTCACACAGGTGTAAATTAACAGTAACTCCAGTGAAGTTAGTGGAGTTATAATGGTGTAAAACCAGTGTAGAATAGAAGAGAAGCAGATATAATTAACTTAATTCTCTTTTCACATTTACTAGCTTTACACCAGTGTAACCTTATTGACTTCAGTTGAATTACTTTTGATTTGCATCCAGGTGAGAGAGAGGAGAATCAAGCCTATTGTATCTAAAATGTAACAATAAACAGGGGACCATTTTTAAAAGGCCATGAAAAAGGTACAGCATGCAGGCAAATTGCTTTGTTTGCTTATTCATTTGCACCTCTGGAAGGTTATTTTACTAATGCAACACATTCATGCAACTTGCCTTTTCAAACTTAAGGGTAGAAGAGTGACACACCTGACTGAAAAGGTATCCACATTTCCATTTGAAATATTACCTGGAGTGGTTACAACTTGCTAATTTGAGGTTGTGTGTTCATTATATTGAAGCATACAGGCAGGCACAGTGGTTTAATGTATTTTTAGATTACTCTCAAGTGTGAGGAAAGCATCAGAACAATGCATTACAAAGAGAAAAGGTTGCATTTCTCTACGCTCACCCTCAAACTTCAAACTGAATATACAATATCAAATAGTTAGGTCCATTTTGCAAAGGCATCTCCCTGCAGATTTCCATTCTGACTAATTTAAAATTTTAAAAATCGTTACTGTCGTCCTCTAACACGCATAAAAGTAACTGAAATAGAGCTGGAGTACTTGTGGCACCTTAGAGACTAACAAATTTATTTGAGCATAAGCTTTCGTGAGCTACAGCTCACTTCATCGGATGCATTCAGTGGAAAATACAGTGGGCAGATTTTATATACACAGAGAACATGAAACAATGGGTGTTACCATACACACTGTAAGGAGAGCGATCACTTAAGATGAGCTAATACCAGCAGGAGAGCGGGGGGGAGGGTGGGGGAGGAGAAAACCTTTTGTTGTGATAATCAAGGTGGGCCATTTCCAGCAGTTGACAAGAACGTCTGAGGAACAGTGGGGGGTTGGGGGGGAATAAACATGGGGAAATAGTTTACTTTGTGTAATGACCCATCCACTCCCAGTCTCTATTCAAGCCTAAGTTAATTGTATCCAGTTTGCAAATTAATTCCAATTCAGCAGTCTCTCGTTTGAGTCTGTTTTTGAAGTCTTTTTGTTGTAATATTGCGACTTTTAGGTCTGTAATCGAGTGACCAGAGAGACTGAAGTGTTCTCTGACTGGTTTTTGAATGTTATAATTCTTGACGTCTGATTTGTGTCCATTTATTCTTTTACGTAGAGACTGTCCAGTTTGACCAATATACATGGCAGAGGGGAATTGCTGGCACATGATGGCATATATCATTGGTGGATGTGCAGGTGAATGAGCCTCTGATAGTGTGCCTGATGTGATTAGGCCCTATGATGGTGTCCCCTGAATAGATATGTGGACACAGTTGGCAACGGGCTTTGTTGCAAGGATAGGTTCCTGGGTTAGTGTTTTTGTTGTGTGGTGTGTGGTTGCTGGAGAGTATTTGCTTCAGGTTGGGGGGCTGTCCGTAAGCAAGGACTGGCCTGTCTCCCAAGATCTGTGAGAGTGATGGGTCGTCCTTCAGGATAGGTTGTAGATCCTTGAGGATGCGTTGGAGAGGTTTTAGTTGGGGGCTGAAGGTGATGGCTAGTGGCGTTCTGTTACTTTCTTTGTTGGGCCTGTCCTGTAGTAGGTGACTTCTGGGTACTATTCTGGCTCTGTCAATCTGTTTCTTCACTTCAGCAGGTGGGTATTGTAGTTGTAAGAACACTTGATAGAGATCTTGTAGGTGTTTGTCTCTGTCTGAGGGGTTGGAGCAAATGCGGTTGTATCGTAGAGCTTGGCTGTAGACAATGGATCGTGTGGTGTGATCTGGGTGAAAGCTGGAGGCATGTAGGTAGGAAAAGCGGTCAGTAGGTTTCCGGTATAGGGTGGTGTTTATGTGACCATCGCTTATTAGCACCATAGTGTCCAGGAAGTGGATCTCTTGTGTGGACTGGTCCAGGCTGAGGTTGATGGTGGGACGGAAATTGTTGAAATCATGGTGGAATTCCTCAAGGGCTTCTTTTCCATGGGTCCAGATGATGAAGATGTCATCAATGTAGCGCAAGTAGAGTAGGGGCATTAGGGGACGAGAGCTGAGGAAGTGTTGTTCTAAGTCAGCCATAAAAATGTTGGCATAGTGTGGGGCCATGTGGGTACCCATAGCAGATACAATTAACTTAGGCTTGAATAGAGACTGGGAGTGGATGGGTCATTACACAAAGTAAACTATTTCCCCACGTTTATTCCACCCCACTCCCCACTGTTCCTCAGACATTCTTGTCAACTGCTGGAAATGGCCCACCTTGATTATCAGTACAAAAGGTTTTCTTCCTCTCCCCCACCCCCCGCTCTCCTGCTCATATTAGCTCATCTTAAGTGATCGCTCTCCTTACAGTGTGTATGGTAACACCCATTGTTTCATGTTCTCTGTGTATATAAATATCCCCACTGTATTTTCCACTGAATGCATCCGATGAAGTGAGCTGTAGCTCACGAAAGCTTATGCTCAAATAAATTTGTTAGTCTCTAGTACTCCTTTTCTTTTTGTGAATACAGACTAACATGGCTGCTACTCTGAAACCTGAAATAGAGCTGTCCACTGAAGTGGATTTTGCTCTTTAATCATTAATTTTATTTTATTTTTTCTATTCCATTTTCTGACTCGTGCAAATCTAAAAACATCGCTGTGTACCACATTTTCAAATGTGGCCTCCTTCTTTGAGTTCACAATCATTTTTGTGTGCACTTTTTGTGCACTATTTTTCTGCATACTAGCATTCCCATGGATCAAGCAATTTGCTTTTCCAAATCTAACACAAATCAGTTTTGTATATATAAATTCTATTGTGTGTATATGCAATTAATGGTGCACAGAAACCATGTATGACAGTGACTTGCATATTTAATGTGGTAAATGCCGCAAATGGACAGACCTTTGAAAATTTGACCTTATTGATTTGTAGGACTTTATATGCTACAATCATTTTACTGAGGCCTTGTCTCCACTACCGGTGGGATTGACGCTGCAGTGATCGATCCAGTGGGGGTTGATTTAGCGGGTATAGTGAAGACCTACTAAATCAACCGCCTATCGCTTTCCTCTCGACTCCGGTACTCCACCGGAACAAGAAGAGTAAGGGGAGTCGACGGGAACATTTCTCCCGTCGACCCAGCAAGGTGTGGACCCCGCGGTAAGTAGATCTAAGCTACGTTGACTTGAGTTATGCTACTAAAGTAACTCAAATTGCGTAGCTTAAATCGACTTTTCCATGTAGTGTAGACCTGCCCTATGTGAGACACTTGTATTTCTTGAGTCTTTCATCTCAAAATATATTTTCTAACATATGAAATAATAACCAGATAATTAGGCAAAACAATTTAAAATATGAACTGGCATAAGATAGAAAAGTGCAAGTTAAAGAATATTATTGGCATCAAAGTTTACTGATGCTATTAGTTTCTCCCTGTGAGCCATACTGTGCTAGCCTTATTTACATTAATAGTACCTTACTTCTTGAGCACTAGGACTAAAACCAACGGGACTAAGAGGACGCAGTGTAGTCTAGTGGAAGGTGTAATGGAGTGGGACTCAGAAGACCTGTGTTCTATTCCTGGTTCTGCCATTAGCCACTTGGGTAAGTCAGTTTGTCTTCCTGTGATGTAGTTTCCCCAGCTGGTCTTCTTTGTAATATGCTTTAAGATCTACTGATAGAAAGAGTATATGAATTCTTATGAAGTAAAGTATTATTCCATTTAAGCAAGGATATGACAATCTGTCCCTAAAATAGTATATCTCATTTTAATGATCATCTACTTAAAAAATATCATGGTGTTTTGACTTAGATTGTACATATTATTTAATTCAGATTGTACATTCTTTGGGACAGAGGTTGTTCTTTTACGCATTGTTTGTCCAGCACCTAGAACAATGGGCCATCCATCCTGATGGGGGTGGGTGACTCTGGATGTTACTATACTACAAATAATACTTTTTAAAAGAATTTAAATAATCAATTCTTTGAGAATTTGAAAGCAATTGATCTTTGATTTTTCAAAAACAAATATAAATATGTCCTTAGTTTTGACTATGGAATGGAATAAAAACTTATGGAAATAGCTATCCTAAATCAGAGCTGTTTAGTTACCTTCAGTGTGATTCCGGTTAGACATGTCATCCTGGCATCTCAGCAGGTCCAGTACTTCCACCAGAGCTGCGGTCTGATGAAATAGGCCTGAGAAAACAACATTTGGTCATTAAACAATTTATAGAGGTTATAATTTCCACTGGGCAAGTCTGCACAGTGTCCTTGGAAAACTCTGCTTTTTCTACCAGCTGTAATCAAATGCGCATGAATTAGGAACAGGCTGCCAGGTGGCAAAGGACATGATTTTTACAAAAAGAGAGCTTGTACTGAGCAGAAAAGTGCTTGGCACTCGATGCTATAGCAAAATGGGATTTTGAAATTTTATTACAGAATGCAGAATAAAATAACTAAATGCTATAAGCACAGGAAAGCAAAATAATGAAAGTTAAGAAATAAAATGGAATAAGGGATTTACCAAGCGTTAAGCACTTCGTAAATAACCTTTGAGATGTTTATTGCTTAAAATGGGATAAAACCCCTGTAAATCTGGTAACTGTGTATGCATAGATTTATATCCAGAAAACATTTTCCCCTCACCCACAGTGTATTCACCCTCTTCCATACATGGAACACTGTACTATTGTAACCCAGTGGTTTAGCACATATATTACAGGTTCGTCTCTGTGACTGTTCTGCCGGAGATAACTGATACAGCCCCCTGCTGTGGAGCCTGGATCTTTAGCTGAAGCAACAGAGCCTTATGCTTTTGGCCCTGGTTCAATCCATACAGTGTAGGCTAAGATAGTGGCCATCATTAGGGGCAGCGCTTGTGGGGGGCTTGCAGGGGCTACAGCCACCCCCAAATTTGCCTTAGCCCCTCTGTAGCCACCTCTCCTAGCACAAAGGTCAAATGTTACTTTTCCACTGCTGCTTTCTGATCTGGGCTCCCGGCCAGCAGCCGCCGCTCTCCAGCCGCCCAGCTCTTAAGACAGCGCTGCCGCCAGCAGCAGTGCAGAAGTAAGTCCAGGCAGGGGGCCTGAGAGCAGGTCCTGGCCCAGGTCCCTGCCCACTGGTTTGTGCCACCCAGGGCAGGTGGAGGGTCCGGGGCTCCCCACAGCAGCCCAGACTGACCCACTCCAGCCTGGGCTTCTGGGCCCAGCACTCTGTGGTTGCTGCTCTCTGCCAGACCCAGAGCCGTATCCTCCTACCTGGGAGGCTGTTATGGGCTGTGAGCAGTCGAAGGGCGGCTGGGAGCTGAGGAGAAGCCACTCTCCTGCCCCAAGGAGCAACAACAGGAGGAGGAGATTGGGGAGTGCTGTGGATCCCCACACCATGGCATCAGCCAGTGCAGCAGCTTCCCCCCACTGCCTAGCTCTGGCTTCGAAATTCCAACCTGGCTAGGGGGCTGAGCCTTGGAGGAGAGAAAGGAGGGGCCAGCACTTACCTAAGGAGGAGCAAGGGGTAGGGTCACAGAAAGGGGTGGGGGCTTGTGGTGGGGGAGGGTGCATCCCCCCCCCCATTTTTTGTCTAACCCACCTCAGCCCCCGCACCAGGAAGAGGCTGGCACTGCCACTAGCCATCACACTATGTCACCAGTACGCACAGTTTATTTTTCAGGAACAAAATAAAAATATTTGCAGCAAATTTCATCTTAAAGTAGAAGTCTGTTTCCTTTGTCATGATTGTGCCTCCTTCCTTTGTTTTGAAATGGGAAAACAAGTGATAGATTCCCCATTCCTTCATACCTTGTCTGCACAAGCTCTCATGAACACGGGTGGTACATGGTTTTATCACTGACTAATAGAGAGAATTTTCATGACACCTCTTGTTAAAACACTGACTGCACATCACTATCACTGTACTATGTTTCCACTAAGCGAATGAATTAAGTGTGCACTGGATGAAGGTAAACCATTTGATGACTCCCTGTTGCACATATCACTTCTTACTGGTCATAAAGTAAAATAAAATAATTTTAGTAAAGCAAATCATAAAATCTTGGTAGTGCTATAAATAGCATTTTCATATATGTAGCATCCAACCTTGCACACCACTGCACCATCATTGTAAGAGATTTTTTGTAACAGAAAAGGCAATCTGAGCAAATAACCCTCTTTTTCTTAGTCCTGCTTCCCTGCTTTTTCACCATACCCATAAATTATTGCAATGTGATGTGTAAAAGCACCTCATGAAAATGACTGGCCTACCCATATGAGAACACAGGTATTAAAGAGAATTATACATTTCACATGAAATAAATATAACTGGTCTCTGGAGAGTTCTGATGAGACAGTCAGGCCAGGAGATAGACAGATATTTTCATAAGAACTCATTTGAAGAGGTTGCACTGGTATTTCTTGCAAAGCTGTGAGCCCTTTATGGAATATCATCACAGTGCTACATTATTGGGGATAGAGGAAAGTAGTGACCATAAATATGGGTGCTCTAGCAAGGATAAGGGACGTGATGACCAGAGATGTTGATTTCATGGTCAAGAAAGTATTCCCCCCACCCATCCCAGCCCATGAAAACTTTTGATAAAAACAAAATTGTTTTTCATAATATTTTTGAATCTTCAGATGAAAAAATATTTTGGTTTAAAATTGATCCCCCCATCCCCCGTTTTTGGTTGTCAAACTTGAGGAAATGTTTGCTTTTCCATGAAAATGGAAACAAGTGTCAGAATATCTGTTTAACTGAAGAGCCATTTTCCAGTTTTGATGGAACATTTTCAACAAGCTCTAACAATTGGTCATACCAGAATCAGTAATTTTTCTGGACTATGCAGGGAAGTAGATATGCGGATACCAGTAGATAGAATGAGCATCTGATGCATTCTAAAAGGTGATGGCATTATTTAAAACAGGAAAATGGAAAGAGGACAGGGCTAGTGGAGCGAAGTTTGGTGGTTTCACACACAAAAAAAAAGTTTTGCACAGAAGATATGTGATGCTCAACTCTGTCTATTCTGACAAAAATATAACCATTACATTACAGTAAGTAAGCATTTCAGAGTTACTGTGTGCAATATGAAATGATCGTGAATAGTGATTTTCAGCAGAACGTACATGCACTGCTGCTTTTTGTATTCATTATCATATGCTACATTACAGGCAGGGAATTAAAAGAATGGGGGTTTTATATCAAGGTCACTGAACCAGGAGCATTGTTCAATTGCTCATGTAAATCTCCAAATGGGGAAGAGTTAATGTGATTAGCACAGACTTCTACTTGACTACAAGGTGGATAGAAAGCTGGCTAGATCAACGGGTAGTGATCAATGGCTCCATGTCTAGTTGGCAGCCGATATCAAGCAGAGTGTCCCAAGGGTAAGTCTGTGCTTGTTTTGTTCAATATCTTCATTAACGATCTGGAGGATGGCTCATCTGGAGTACTGTGTTCAGTTTTGGGCCCCACACTACAAGAAGGATGTGAAAAAACTGGAAAATGTCCAGCGGAGGGCAACAAAAATGATATGGGGACTGGAACACATGACTTATGAGGAGAGGCTGAGGGAACTGGGATTGTTTAGTCTGCGGAAGAGAAGAATGAGGGGGGATTTGATAGCTGCTCTCAACTACCTGAAAAGGGGTTCCAAAGAGGATGGATCTAGACTGTTCTCAGTGGTACCAGATGACAGAACAAGGAGTAATGCTCTCAAGTTGAAGTGGGGGAGGTTTAGGTTGGATATTAGGATAAACTTTTTCACTAGGAGGGTGGTAAAGCACTGGAATGCGTTACCTAGGGAGGTGGTGGAATCTCCTTCCTTTGAGGTTTTTAAGGTCAGGCTTGACAAAGCCCTGGCTGGGATGATTTAGTTGGGATTGGTCCTGCTTTGAGCAGGGGGTTGGACTAGATGACCTCCTGAGGTCCCTTCCAACCCCGATATTCTATGATTCTATGATATGTAGCGAATGAATGTTAGCCAGAGGTCAGTAGCTACTGTGTTCGTGAAAACGCTCATTCTCAATAGAAAACATGTTACAGCATGTGGGTAAAATTTTTAGAAGAACCTGAACAACCGAAAATTTTACTCTATAGCCACAAGGTGATTATCTGTAGGTAAGAACTGAGATTTATAGTGTAGTTTATAGAGGCTTCACAAGAGATGCCACAGAGTCGCAAGATGTTACAGTGCATTCCTGCAGCTCTACTGCCACATACCATGTGGTGTTGGAGCACAGGCCTGTGATCTAAAATCAGTCCAAGATACTTAACTGGCAAATGATTCTCATTTGACTTGCAGCCAGAGAACATCAACAAAAGTCGCTTGTCTGTTAAAGCAGGGGTTCTCAAACTTTTCCACAGTGTAAACCAACATTACCTCTAATTTTCCACCTTGTGTGCAGACTCGAAAGCTGACAGTGCACGAGTTTAAATTTGTGCACAGCTACTTGTCAGGGTCGTGGGGGGTGTGGGGAATGTACATGAAGCAGTGCTAGGTGTATGCATATGTATATCATACATCAAAAGCTGATTTGGGACACAATCAGTAAAGAACTAAAGGGTAGTAGCATAATTAATGCAAATCAACTTGGCTTAATGCAAAATAGGTTTGGTCAAACAAACCAACTTTTTTGGTGAGATCAGAAATTTAGTTGACAAAAGGTAACCGTTTGCATAATATACTAGATTTTGGTAAAGCGTTTAACTTAGTATTGCACGACGTTCTGATTTAAACACATAAAATTATAACAAATCAGAGTATAATTGAAAATACTGAATATATTATAATCATATTAAATGGATTAAAAACTGATGGTAGTCCCTGGGGAGGAGAATAACCCTGAGATTATTGTTGCGATGGGAGGAGAGTTCCAGGGGAAGGGGGAGATCCTGAAGCCCCACATCCAGCAGCTTCAGGTAGGGGCAGAGCATTGTGGGGAGGGTCTCACCTGCACACAAGTCAAGTCACACTATTGTGGGTGCCTCTGAATCTGCAAGTGGGAGACCTAATGAGTTGGAGTGGGAGCCAGGCTCAGGCCCAGCCCCACAGGACTGGAGCTGCCACTGTGGGGTGAATGCAGGGCAGGTTCAGCCCTCCCCACCCCCCAGAATATTTTCACCAGCCAGTTGTATTTACTCCAGTAATGGAATCACACACACACACACACACACACACACAGTAAGCAAGGCAATAGGTAAAGAAATGATGTGAGTAAAAGTAATCTTCCTTAAATAATAAAAGATATTAAAAATGTAAAAGCTTATATGAGATTTACTTTGATCTCCTCTCCATGACGAATATAGTACCCTCATTAATATTTATACAAACAATTCATGTGTTGTTATTTGTTGTTTGACAGATGTTATCACAGTGAAACTAGTAGGAAAGAAATAAACAAAGTGATCCTTTGTTATAATGTGTGCAAACATGCTGTAAAAATAGATGTTTTATTGTCTGTATAAAACAGAAGCCCGTATCTCTTGGCAAATGAGCCACCACAATACCTCAACAGCCACATAAGACAATGTTGTCCATGAGATTCTGCTCTCTCACCTGGGAGGTGGGTCAGGGGGGCCAGGGTAATGTGCTAAAATAGTTTGCAACCTAAGTGGAGGGACACGCCCAGCGAGTAATGATGGGAAACCACCTCTACCACTAGACCCATCTTTTCAGTATCTACAGGCAACCAAATACATGAGCTGGCCAGACAACATTGACTTAAGTGCCAGCAAGATGCACGTGGCACACAGCTCTACTTATCCTTCACCACATACAGCTATACCACTACCACAAAGGTGGCCCATTGCTTGGATGAGATTAACTCATAGATGAAGAGCAGCTGGCTGAACACGAAAGAAATGATGTTGGTGGGCAAAGAAAAGCACTTTGAAGAGCTTGCAGTCTGCTTTGGTTGAAGATACACACTCACAATTGGTCAATTCGGTCTCTAGTTTAGGCATACTCTTGGATTCCTCGCTGATGTTAAGCTATCACATAGCAACATGCATGAGTAACACTTTCCACCATCTCTGGTTGGCTAGGAAACTCCATCCCATCCTGGCAAATGATGCCTGGCCTTAATTATTCATGCCTTTGTTACCTCTCAGATGGACTGCAGTGATGTGATATACCTGGGCACAAAGACATCAACACTAGGAAAGTCCAAGTAGTATAGAATACCGTAGTGCATCTCCTCAGCTACTGCGAGCACATCACACCTATTCTCCACTCTCTACACCAGCTTCCCATAGAATTTCAAATCAAGTTCAAGGTCTTGGTCCTGATCTTCAAGGCACTCAGTGGCCTGGGCCCCAGATATCTAAAAGACCACCTAACGCTCCAGGATGAAGATTGTGGTCAACAACTCTACTTTCTTGGGGACCAGTTTGAGACTGTGAAATGAACTCCCCAGGAATTAGGGACTATCACAAACCTCACCATATTCTGCTCTAGATGCAGGGTACATTTCTTTGACCTTACCTTCTCTTACACAAAGAAATAAAAAGATGTATATTTTTTAAAAATCCTCACCAAAACAAGACATGCCATTGTACACACTTCTCCCCCCGGGGAGGGAATGAGAAAACAAACCAACACATGACAAATGTGTAGTCACATTGCTTAAAGCAACTGAAAGGCATTCAAATACTATGATGTAAGTATGCTATTAGCACCTCTATAGAATGTCAGACCACTCCCAAGTGACCATCCAAACATGAGCATATTCCAGTAACATCTACCTGGCAATGAATACTAGAACATTGGTCAAAACTGATGACTTCGGTGTTAAAGCCCTAGTAAGCAGCTGAATAATGACTACTGTGGATACTGCAGGACCTAGCATTTACTCCCCAGTCACAGCAAACCAGTTGTTAGTGCGCATTAGTCTGAAGTTCTCATGGAAGGGTGTTTGGACCACTGATGGTACATGGAGCACTTGCTTTTGATCTGCTGAGAGAGAGCTGGTCACATGGCTCCTTATTTCTAGCTACTAAATTCCATTAACCTAATTAAATACTTTAATTGTTGTAGTTGATGCACAGATGTTTATTCCATCGCCAGTGAAAGGAGTTGGTCCATGCAACTCTGAATGGGAGACTGGCTGGTCCACAAGACAAGTTCTTTATTAAAATGTGGTCCACTCTAGGGTTCCTTGGAGGCCATACACTGAGGAGCTGCTGTTAACTCAGCAGAATTAATCAGAAGAAAGAGGTGCATGAAGATCTCATTGTCACCACCCACCAATCAGTAACTCACCATCTCACTATTAATAAACAGATTCATAGTTTATAAGCCCAGAAGGAACTACCATGATCATCTAGTGCAAGGGTGGCCAACCTGAGTCCGAGAAGGAGCCAGAATTTACCAATGAACATTGCCAAACAGCCACATTAATACATCAGCAGCCCGCCCATCAACTCTCACACCCTGCTCCAAGCACCTCCCACCCACTGGCAGCCCCACCTGTGGTTGCAGGAGGCTCTGGGGGGAGGGAAAGGGGAGGAGTGAGGGCACGACAGGCTCAGGGGAGGGGTTGGGAAGGGGTGGAGTGGGGGCAGAGCCAGGGGTTGAGCAGTGAGCACCCCCATCACACTGAAAAGTTGGCGCCTGTAGCTCCATTCCTGGAGTCAGTGCCTATACAAGGAGTCGCATATTAACTTCTGAAGAGCAGCATGTGGCTCCAGAGCCACAGGTTAGCCACCCCTGAATTCTAGTGTGAACTCCTGCATAAACAAGCCATAATGTTTTACCAAGTGATTCTTATAGCATGCCCATAACTTCTGTTTGACCTACAGCATATCTTTTAGAAAGGTAGCCAATCTGTGTTTAAAGACTTAATTACCCTCACCGTTTAAAAGTTGTATCTTATTTTAGACTGTATTTGTCTAGCTTCAGTTTCCAGCCATTGGATCTTGTTATGCCTTTGTCTGCGAGATGAAAGAGCCCTCTACTATCAGAAATCTTTTCCCCATGTAGAAATTTAAGACCATGATCAAGTCACCTTTTAATCTTCTCTTGGAAAATCCAGGTAGATTGAGTTTCATTAGCCTCTGACTGTGAAGCTGAGTGGCAGAGATCCCACGTAGGGGCAGCTTTCTATCCCCCTCAATGCAATGGAAGAAGCCTCTTCAGCAGCCCTCCACTAGACACCATGGAAGAAGGAAAGCAAGCATGTTCAAGGTGAGACCACTGGGTTGTATACAGTCTGAATTTATTATACCCATAGCCAACATTGGGAAGAAGCAGCCAGACATCGGTGTTGCCAACCGTTGAAATTTTATCTTAAGACTCATGATAACTGGACTTGTACTTAAAGCACCAACTACTGGAGACACATGATTCCATGAGAATCTCAGCTTTCATTTTTTTTAAGTTAAATTTCTAGCCCCCATGGCTTCAGAGAAAATCTTGAAAACTTGACTTGTGGGAACCCTAAAAGGCTGAAAAACCTGAAGGCAAAATAATCAAAAATTTATTTCATGATTTGGGGGGGATTAGACTCATGATTTTTGAGCATTACAAGTAACAAATACTTAAACAAGCATGGTACTCCCCCAACAAGCCACTGGCAGAAGGCAAAGGCAGCAATAGATTTTCTATATATATTTGTTTTAAAAAAACAAATTCAACTCTATTATGTTTGCTTTCCCCAAATATTCTAGTAAATGATACCCTGGCAGAAGCGTTCACCTAAACAACCCATTTTAAACCAAATATCAAGGAATATTAATGAACAAAGAGTTTCAAATTGTAGAGTATTTGCCCTGGAAAACTGATTCAAAGAGTTACACTCAGATAAAGATGGAAGGTCCTAAGCACAGGTTTGCGCTGAAGAGTCTAAGCACTTGGTTGCTATGGTGACGGTGCTGTATATAACCCTAAGAAAGAGAGAGATTCTGCTGTGCTTTAGCTGACTTTCTTTTATTTGAGCTTTGCTCCAGCCTTCAGGACAATGATTGTTTCCATCACTTTTTAATACAGGTAAGGACATTTCTGCAATATGTAATTGTAGCAAACACCTCCTATTTTCTGTTTACATTATAAGCACGAGGCTACAACTATGATATGCCTGGGATAGGGAAGTTGTTGAATTACTTCATGCTAGCACAATAATATTCAGCAGTGAAACTTGAAATTAAATATCTCCCTAGTCTCTTGCATATGGAAAAAATATAATCAAACTTGTCCAGACTTGACCTTGCAAACCAGAATTAACTGATTAGCTCTACTTTCTTTGGAAAGACGGGGGGAAAGGATGTAATGTTGCCGACAGCTACTTCATTGGTATTGTCACAGCTGTGCTAAAAAAGATGCTTTTGTATGCGGTAATTACAATAACTGTCACCTCACTGAACACATGGAAAGTTAGATTGTGACCAAACAAGCTGCAGTTCAACACTGGTTATTCTATAGATGTGAGTATGGCTGCTGTCATTTAGATAAAAATAAGGGAACCTGAAAGATTTGACTAATCATCATAAACTACGTTTTTCTCCCTGAAAACTAGTTCTTATTTCAGTGTTTAATTGTGTATCTATCTATTTCCTTTTTTACCTCACACACAGAGGTAAAATTCTGTTCCCAGAATTACGCTTCAGATTTTTATGTAGGTTGGTTGAATTTGTTTGAAATGTCAATGAAAAATTGAAAGAAAAATAAAGAAGTCAGCAAAATCTTTGCTATTTTTCAACAGCTCTGTAGCTGATCAAATGGTTTTTTTTAAGAAAAAATTTCAACAAAAAATTGTGGAGGGGAGAACTGGGAAACACGTCTTTCAGTTTTTACCCCAGTTCTACTTTCATGTCAGACTTTTTTAATTTATTTTTCCAGATTTCATTTTAAGAGACTAAATTTTCATGTGAAATTAGAGTCTTCAAACACTGGGCCAGATCTTCACCTTTACTCCTGAGGGAATTCTGCGCCAAAAAAATTAAAAATTATGCGCACAATATTTTAAAATTCTGCAAATTTTATTTGCCAGTAAATAAACGTGGCTCCAGCATGGCAGTGGCGAGCACAGGCCACTGCCTGCACTAAGGTGGGAGATCACCCTGAAGCCCCCACCTCCCCTGGTATAGGAACTCGTCAGTGAAGCTGCACCTGACCCTGACACAGTACAAGGGCTGGGCCTGCCCCAGAAACACTCCGGGGCCCTGCTCCTCTGCGCCAGGTGTGGGTAAGCAGGCTCAGCTCAGCAGGATCCAAGTATGAAGGGGCTTAGTGTGGGGGGATCCAAGTGTGGGGAGAAAGGTTTCTGTGTGGGGCAATCTGGGTGCAGGTGGCTCAGAGGGAGATCTGGATGCAAGGGGTTCATTGCGGGGATGCGGGTGCAGGGGCAATGGGACTCTGTAGGGCTGGTCTGGGTGTGGGGAGATGGGGCTCAGCAGTGGGTCTGGGTGTGGGGGCTTAATGGGGGGTCCAGGTGCTGGGGCAGTGGGGCTTGATGGGGTGGGGGTCCAGGTGCAGCTGGTTGGGGATCAGTGGGGTGGGGGTCTGAGGGTGGGAGGCTTTTCATAGGGGGGTAGGGCTTGTCAGGATGAGGGTTTGATGGGCCTGCTTAATGGGGGAGCCCCAGCTGCTGCCAAGGGGACACTGCATACTGGGCTCTCGCTTCTCCCAGTGATTTCCCTATCCCCTTTTCTTCTCCATCCCTCTACCTTCACTCCCATATTCCCTCCCCCTGTCCTATTCCACCCCCTTCCTTCCCCACTGCCTCTTCCCCCCACTCCCTCACCCCTCTTCCCTCATTTTCCCCAACCACCCCTTACCCAGCCCCACCACAGGCACTTACTGTTGCACAGAAAACAGGAAGGCTCCCAGCACACAGAAGGGGAGCATGACTAGCACTAGCACCCAGGAGCGGCGTTCAGCTGCAGAGTCATCTGACTGTGGAGCCCAGACACAACCTCCTTCAGCTGGGCAGCTCTGCGCTTGCAGAAACGAGGGGGGTAGTGGCACATAACCCTGCGTGCCCCCCATGCCTCGCCTCTGTTTGGAGGGGGGAAATCCCCCCCAAACACTGCACCCATGGGGGGGGCATTTTCTGCAAGCACGCAGTCATGCAGAATCCCCACAGGAGTACACCTTATATAAAATGGTGTAGCCTCACAGACTTTAATGGAGTTACATCCTTTTATAACAGCTGATGCAGCACAAAAAAGCATATAAAACAGACCACACATGAGCTGTTTTATAAATATCAGATGTTGGTAGTTGTGACACCGTATCCCATAGTCTTCAAAGTGATATTATGATATGATTATGACAGTTATATATTTTATGCAAGATAGGTTGTGTGAGATATCATTGAAAAGGTTATGTTTTGCTGAATATGATTATCCTATTTGTATTCTTGTGTCATTTTTGTACCCAAATTTATGAATATTGACTATGTTTTTGTATTTCAAAATGTAGTTACACTGGGGCAACGCCCACTAGGCAGAATGCGCTGAGTCTAGATGGCTGGCTGGGAAGGGCACATTCAGGTTAATGAGCCATTAGGAAGAAACAATAGGCCTTAGGAGAAGCTTATCTCCCACCTAGGGAGCCTTCCTGAGGATGCTACAGACAGCTTCCGAGTAGTGGCTGCTGTGACACTACGGGGACATGTGACCACGTCACCTGGTGTCTGACTTCATCTTGGGATGTCAGTATATTTCCACTTACTGGCGTGGGAACCAACCTTTGAAACAAAGGGTTCCCGCCCTATGCTAAAGCTGTATAAGGCAGGGGAGTGACATCATCTTGGTTCTTCACTGACTCCCCACCCAGGAAGACTTGCGGAAACATCTGAGGAACAAAGACTGAACTGGGGGAAGTGCTGGGCCCAGGCTAAAGGGATTTTTAGCCTGTGAATGGAACACGTGGGGATTCCAAGCTGTAAGCAAGTGCAGCTTGCTCCTTAAGAATCTGCAGCCTGCTTGTATCATTAGTTAAGGTGAGGATCTGCTATTTATATCCAATGTATTTAGTATGTTAAACTTAGTTTGGGTTTTCTATTTCTTTGCTAAGTAAGCTGCTTTGCTCTGGGTACTAGCCCTTATAATCACTTAAAATCTATCTTTTGTAGTTATTAATTTGTTTCTGCTTTATCTAAAACCAGTGTGTGGGAATCTTTCATAGAATCATAGACTTTAAGGTCAGAAGGGACCATTATGTACATCTAGTCTGACCTCCTGCACAACGCAGGCCACAGAATCTCACCCACCAACTCCTGTAACAAACCCCTAACTTATGTCTGAACTACTGAAGTCCTCAAATCATGGTTTAAAGACTTCAAGGTGCAAAGAATATTCCAGCAAGTGACCCATGCCCCACGCTGCAGAGGAAGATGAAAAACCCCCAGGGCCTCTGTCAATCTGCCCGGAGGGAAAATTCCTTCTCGACCCCAAATATGGTGATCAGCTAAACCCTGAGCATGTGGACAAGACTCACCAGTCAGACACCCAGAAAAGAATTCTCTGTAGTGACTCAGATCCCACCCCATCTGACATCCCATCACAGGCCATTCGGCATATCTACCACTAATAGCCGAAGATCAACTAATTGCCAACATTAGGCTATCCCATCATATCATCTCCTCCATAAACTTATCGAGCTTAGTCTTGAAGCCAGATATGTCTTTTGCCCCCACTGCTTCCATTGGAAGGCTGTTCCAGAACTTCACTCCTCTGACGGTTAAAAACCATCGTCTAATTTCAAGTCTAAACTTCCTGATGGCCAGTTTATATCCATTTGTTCTTGTGTCCACATTGGTATTGAGCTTAAATAATTCTTCTCCCTCTGTGGTATTTATCCCTCTGATATATTTATAGATAGCAATCATCTCTCCCCTCAGCCTTCTTTTGGTTAGGCTAAACAAGCCAAGCTCCTTGAGTCTCCTTTCATAAGACAGATTTTCCATTCCTCGGATCATCCTAGTAGCCCTTCTCTGTACCTGTTCCAGTTTGAATTCATCCTTCTTAAACATGGGAGACCAGAACTGCGCACAGTACTCCAGATAAGATTTTACCAGTGCCTTGTATAACGGTTCTAACACCTCCTTAGCTCTACTGGAAATACCTCGCCTGATGCATCCCAAGACCACATTAGCTTTTTTCACATTGGCGGCTCATAGCCATCCTGTGGTCAATCAATACTCCAAGGTCCTTCTCCTCCTCCGTTACTTCTAATCGATGAGTCCCCAGTTTATAATTTAAATTCTTGTTATTAATCCCTAAGTACATGACCTTACACTTCTCACTATTAAATTTCATCCTATTACTATTACTCCAGTTTACAAGGTCATCCAGATACTCCGGTATGATATCCCGGTCCTTCTCTGTATTGGCAATGCCTCCCAGCTTTGTGTCACCCGCAAACTTTATTAGCACATTCCCGCTTTTTGTGCCGAGGTCAGTAACAAAAAGATTAAATAAGAGTGGTCCCAAAACTGATCCCTGAGGAACTCCACTGGTAACCTCCCTCCAACCTCACAGTTCACCTTTCAGTGTGACCCGCTGTAGTCTCCCCTTTAACCAGTTCCTTATCCACCTTTCAATTTTCATAGTGATCCCCATCTTTTCCAATTTAGCTAATAATTCTCCATGTGGAACCGTATCAAATGCCTTATTGAAATCAAGGTAAATTAGATCCACTGCATTCCCTTTGTCTAAAAAATCTGTTACCTTCTCAAAGAAGTAGATCAGATTGGTTTGACACGATCTACCTTTTGTAAAGCCATGTTGTATTTTGTCCCAATTACCATTGACTTCAATGTCCTTAACTGCTTTCTCCTTCAAAATTTTTTCCAAGACAATGCATACTACAGATGTCAAACTAACAGGAATGTAGTTACCCGGATCGGTTTTTTTACCTTTCTTAAAAATAGGAACTATGTTAGCAATTCTCCAATTCTCCAGTCATAAGGTACAACCACTGAGTTTTACAGTTTGATTAAAAATTCTTGCTAATGGGCTTGCAATTTCATGTGCCAGTTCCTTTAATATTCTTGGATGAAGATTATCTGGGCCTCCCGATTTAGTCCCATTAAGATGTTCGAGTTTGGCTTCTACCTCAGATATGGTAATATCTACCGCCATATCCTCATTCCCATTTGTCTTCCTACCATTGTCCCTAAGCTCCTCATTAGCCTCATTAAAGACTGAGACAAAGTATTTGTTTAGATATTGGGCCATGCCTAGATTATCCTTAACCTCCACTCCATCCTCAATGTTAAGCAGTCCAACTTCTTCTTTCTTTGTTTTCTTCTTATTTATATAGCTATAGAATGTTTTACTATTGGTTTTAATTCCCTTTGCAAGGTCCAACTCTACATGGCTTTTGGCCTTTCTCACTTTATCCCTACATGTTCTGACATCAGTAAGGTAGCTTTTCTTGCTAATCCCTCCCATCTTCCACTCCTTGTAGGCTTTCTGCTTTTTCTTAATCACCTCTCTGAGATGCTGGCTCATCCAGTTTGGTCTACAACTCCTGCCTATGATTTTTTCCCCTTTCTTGGGATGCAGGCTTCCGATAGCTTCTGCAGCTTTGACTTGAAGTGATTCCAGGCCTCCTCCGCCTTTAGATCCACACGTTTTCTTGTCCAATCCACTTCCCTAGCTAATTTCCTTAATTTTTCAAAGTTAGTCTTTTTGAAATCAAAAACCCTAGTCACAGATCTATTTTTGTTTATCCTTCCATTTAGTTTGAACTGAATTAGCTCATGATCGCTCGAACCAACGTTGTCCCCTACAACCATTTCTTCTATAAGGTGCTCACCAAAACCAAATCTCAAATGGCATCCCCTCTTGTGAGTTCAGCAACCACTTGGTGAAGGAATCCATCAACTATCGTATCCAGGAACATCTGAGCCCTATTATTATTACTAGAACTTGTCCTCCAGTCTATACCTGGGAAGTTAAAGTCTCCCATGATCACACAATTCCCATTAGTATTTACTTCATTAAAAACATTAAAGAGGGCTCAATCCATATCCAAATCGGATCCAAATGTCTGAATATTGGTGGCATCATAGCAGAATTTGTGGAAGCCTTCTTGATCCATTATTAGGGAGCATTCAGCAGCTTACCTCCTAATGATCTGCTGCACACCATCCATCCATCTTTTTGCTGGTTGTCCCTGCTACAATGACCCACCACCATTCCTTTCATGACAATAACCTCAAGAAAGTTTCTATGTCTGCACCTGATGTGACTAAAGTACATCAGTTTGTGCCTGTTGGTTACAAACAGCAGGGTCTGTTTCTCTCCAATAATATTGTTGAGGAAATTACGTTGGTGCAAATCTTTGTAGTCTAGGCAAACCTTAGGGACTCTCAATGGGAGCACCGCAGCTAATCTCTCCAATTAGCATGCTTCACTGGATGCAAGGAGGTTTCAGATAGTCAAAAAACAGACTAAAGAGACTTTGTAGATTAATGATGATTATAGTGTTCTTTCCATTCCACTGGTATCTCAGGAGGATGTTAAACAGCAGCTACTAAAGTCAGACATTTTTAAAATCAAATAGCTTGCATGCAAGAGTTTTAAAAGAACTGACTGAGGAGCTCACTGAACTGTTAATGTTGATTTTCAATAAGTTTTAGAACACTGGGGAACTTCCAGAAGACTGGAAAAAAGCCAAACTGTGACAATTTGTAAGAAAGGAAATGGGATGACTCGGGTAATTATAGGTCTGTCAGTCTGACCTCGACCTCAGGCAATATAATGGATCTGATTCGGGACTCACTTAATAATGAATGAAGAAAAGGTAATAATTAATGCCAGTTAACACAGGTTTATGGACAATAGAACTTGTCAACCTAATTTCATTTTTTTATGATATTACAAGCTTGGTTGATAAAGGTTATTGTGTTGACATAATATACTTACACTTCTGTAAGGCATTTGACTTGGTACTGCATGACATTTTGATTAAAAAAATAGAATTATCTAAAATTAACATGGCACACATTAAATAAATTAAACTGGCTAATGGATAGATAATTGTACACAGGGTATCATCAATGAATGGCTGTGTTTATTGTTGGGTCCTGCAGGGATCTGTTCTTGGCCCTATGCCATTTAACATTTTTGTCAATGACCATGAAGAAAGCATAAAATCATCACTGATAAGGTTTGCAGATGTCACAAAAATTGAGGGAGTGGTAAATAATGAAGAAGGCAAGTCACTGATACAGAGCGATCTGAATCACATGGTAAACTGGGCACAAGCAAACTACACAATGGCAGACACTATCATGAGAAACAGTTACTGTAAAAAAGATTTGGGGGTCACGCTGGACAAACAGAGGAACATGAGCTCCTAGTGTGATGCTGTAGTCAAAAGTGCTAATGTTATCCTTGGATGCATAAACAGGAGAATCTCAAATAGGAATAAAAGCTTATTTTACCTCTGTATTTGGCACTGGTGTAACCGTTGCTGTAATGCTGTGTGCAGCTCTGGTGCCCACAATTTAAGAAGACTGTTGAAAAATTGAAGAGGGTTCAGAGAAGAGTCACAGGAATCATTAAAGCAATAGAAAATCTGTTTTATAGTGATAGAGTCAAGGAGCTCAATCTATTTATCTTAACAAAGAAGGTTCGGGATGATGTGATTACAAGCTACATGGGGAACAAATATTTAATAATACACTTTTCAATGTATGAGGAAAAGACTTAACACTGCCCAATGGTGGGAAGTTGAAGCGAAACAAACTCAAACTGTAAATAAAAGACATAACTTTTTATCAGTAAAAATAATTAACCATTAGAACAATTTACCAAGGGTAATGATGGATTCTCCATTGCCAACAACTTTTAAATCAAGACTGGATATTTTTCTAAAAGATACAATCTAGGAATTATTTTGGGGAAGTTCAATGGCCTGTGCTATACAGGAGGTCAGACTAGATGATCACAATGGTCCCTTCTGGCCTTGGGAATCCATGAAAACCCACTACCTTGAATTGCACTCAAAAACAAACAAGAAGCCAAGAAAACAGAAGAACTGATGTATGCAATACTGAAATAATTCTCTATTTGAGTATGTAAACAGTTAATATAAAATATGTCATCATAATGACAGTATTGCCAACCCTAAAGTCCCAAAAATCATGAGATTGGCCTCCAAACCCTGAGATTTTAAAAATATATACAGTGTGGGTTTTGGTCTGTCTTTGGATTTTCCCCTCCCCTCCCCTCTTTTGAAAATGATGCTGGCTGCTTCTCTCCTGTCTCTCCCACCCAAAACCTCCTCTTGGCTCCTGAAAGGAGGAAGGGGAAAGACTTCTACCTGCCTCCTGCAGCAGCATCCACTGGGTGCTATGCCCCAAGAGGCCAATCAGAAGGAGACTTCCCCTAGGCAGGGCTGAAATTCCCAAGGGGGCTGCAACATCTTTTGTCATGTGAAGACTGGCTCCATACCCAACCAAAAATCTTATTATTTGTGAGGAAATCATGAGAGTTGGCAACACTCATGAATATAAAATTGTCAGGTCCAAGCCTGCAAGCATTTTAACATGAGGTATTGATGCCTGTTTTCATGAGCAATCCCACTGCCATCAAGCAGGACAAGGGCCTACATTTATAATTACTTTTTTTAGTGCACAGTTATGTATCTCTACCCCTTTTTGCTATTTAATGTTTGTAAAACACAGTTTAGTCCTGCACATTGACTGCCTTATAAGGAATGACAATACGTGCTGTGATTCATGTATGATTTGTAGAGTTCATGTGTTTATCTTCTGACAGTAGAGGGTGCAGATACCTTGTGGGTCAGACCCTCAGCTTGTGTAAATCAGGATAGCTCCATTGCCTTCACTGGATCTATGCCAATTCACAGCAGATGAGGATCTTGCTGAATGCATGACTGGTATCCTAGCATTGCCCGTAATTATGGAGGAAAATGTAATTTCAATGCTCTTAGTTGTACAGTTCCACATTATCAGCCAGCAATAAGTAGGGGGAAGGGCCATGTAATACTGTAACAGGAAGGCTGAGTCTAAAACCTTGTTGACTGTAAATTACATATTTAATGCAGTGTTGTTGTAGCTGTGTTGGTCCCAGGATACTAGAGAGACAACTTGTTGGTCCAATAAAATACCTCATCCATATTTAATGCAAGCTTTCTGGCTACCAAGGATTTCTTTCCTGATTACCATAGAGGCACAAAACGGCTTGCATTCTTAGTTGTGAAAATAAAACCCAGTACTTAATGTGACTGCTAACAAACCCTGGACGCCTGAAAGCGTATCTGAGTAAAGTGATCTGACAATGCTATCTAAAGCCAAAGTCAAGGTTTAAGCATAAACCACATTGTCTTCTAAGTTTGCTTTTTTTTTTTTTTTTTTTGCACCCACCAACTGGCTTGCAGCTGTGTTGTAAATGAGGTTTCCAGTGCTTAGTGTTAGCCATGGATTAAACACAGATTCAGAGCACATGGAACCTGCTCTTGCTGATTTACTGTTGCCACTGACCTGAAATGTTTACAAATATTTTACATGGCTTTTTTTCCCCAAAGGCATTTACTACTGCTTTGTTTCTGTTCTGACAGCAGCTTGCAGATTTGTACCTTTCCATGCCTGCCACCCCCCTTTTTGATATTCCTTACCATATTGCAGCACAACAGGGAAATTAAGGACACTTTCATGCATGTGCCAATCCCTTACTAGAAAACATGAACAATTTTATTACAGAAATAATTTTGTTTAGTAGGTTATTTAGGTCAAGATTGCGCTTTTAGGTAGAGCCCTGGGCATGGTACATAGTTGCATCACAGCAGGAAGAGCGCTTGAAAAGAATTCTGTTTGAAAGTTTTCTGGGACACAGTTCCTCCAGCTCTTCCCTTTTACACTTAAACGGAAGTATGCTATTGTGATGTTGCATTACAAAGCTTATAATCCACTGAGTTCATCCTATTTATATGAATGTATCATTCTTGTATCTGAAGCTAGAAATATGAAGTATTACTCTGAAGTCCTACTGTAACTATGCAAAGTATGGGCCATTAATGGTGGCTTGGAATCTTGATGGCTCCCATTAACCAGGACAATTGGTTGTGAATTGCTCTGTTTACTTGCAAGCCTTCCTGTGTACCTGTGAGTCAGGCCAGAAAGAATGGAGGTTTGGGGATCTCACAGGACATGTGACCATGTCACCTGGTATTGGAATCCATCTTAAACCTGGTGCTCTTCCATTTAGAAGGAGGGGTAGGGACCAAGAGAGACAAAAGATTCCTGCCTTGTGCCAAAGCTATAAAAGGGGGTAGAACAGAACAAAGGGGGCTGCAGTCCTGAGAAATCTCCTAGTTACCACCTGAGCTGGAACGAACAAGAACTGTACCAGGGGAAAGGATTGCGCCCAGACTAAGAAGGAGTCTAGTCTGTGAAAGAAGCTTATTGGAACATCTCTGAGCGTGAGATTTACCTGCATTCCGTTTCTTAAATGTATTAGGCCTAGAGTTGCATATTTTGTTTTATTTTGCTTGGTAACTTACTTTGTTCTGTCTGATATTACTTGAAATCACTTAAATCCTACTTTTTATACTTACTAATAAACAGAAGTGATTTTATTAAACCCAGAGTAAGTAAGTGGGGGAGCAAACAGCTGTGCATCTCTCTATATCTACTTTATACAGAGTGAAATGGATTTATTTGGAGTTTGGATCCCACTGGAAACTGGGTATCTGGGTGCTGGAGATAGGTGACTTGCTGAGCAGTTTTTGGTTAAAGTCTGTAGCACTGGGGGTGTGGACCAGAGCTGGGTCTAAGTTGCAGCATACTAGCATGTCTGGCTCAACAAGGCAGGGTTCTGGAGTCCCAAGCTGGCAGTGGAAAACAGGCTCAGAGGTAATTCCAGCATGTTAGCACGACAGTCACAAGGGGGTCTCTGTGACCGAACCCGTCACAGCTGTGTCAGCCCTTTAAAAGCTATAGTGTGTTGCTCTTCCCTCTGCGCAGAGCTTTGATCCAAGTAGATTCTATGTACCCACTTAGGTAGAGGACAGACGATCCCTTACTCCCCAATGAAGTTGCTATAACCTGGTCCAGTTCCCCTCTGGCTGGACACCAGTCTGTAAAAGTAGATCCAGGCATGCAGTCCATGTGCTCCTAAGCCAACAAGGTCTTGGCTGGGATGCCTCACTGTTCCTAGCTCTTGGTCTGGGTGTCTAGGAGTTTGTCTATCTGGAGAGTTAGCATGTGGCAAGTCAGGTAGTAAATTTAAAGCACTTTAGCCTGCCATGCTCTAACTGGTCATGTGGGCACTGCTATCACACCCTAAAAGTGCTGGAGTGTGGTTTGACCTACTGCTGTTTGCAAAGCCTACTAGGAAACTTTTAGGGCACAGCAGCAGGGTCCATTCGGACAGTGCGTGCCATCTCTCCATATAGATGTGCCCTAAGACACACTCCAAGGGGCAAACCTCATGTCTGCCCCCTTTCTTGGGATGTGGGAGCTGTATTAGATCCAGGCCCCTAGACCTAGTCCAGGCCTCCAGTTGCTTATACATGTTTCTTCAGCATTTCACCTCATTGTGGACTCTGAGCTTCTCAATTAACCACTTCAGGGATAACCACAGGATAAACGAACAAGGAATACAGGCTTAGCAGAGGAACTTCTTAACCACAGTCACTTTTACTCTTAAAAAAGCACTAGAGTTACAGTTCTTTGCAAAATAAACAATCCTGAGATGATCCCCTCTGAGTCTGATCTCACCCCTTCTGTGAGTCTGAGGTCTGATCAGCATACCAGGAAAGACAGAGTCCCTCCTGCCCCATCTCTCTCCAGCACAATCTTCTGACATATGGCAGTGGATGGCCCCCTTTGTCAGAGGAATTACCTCCCCCGCACCTTAAATAGTTTGTCCCATTTTGCCCAGGTGTTCCAGCTGGGAAATTACAGCCCCTTCCCCCAGGCAGGCTTCTGTAGGGAGTCCATTGTCCCGTAATGATGGGCCAGTATTTGAGTGGCAATCAAAGTTGATGGCCTTAGAGTTTTCTTTTATGGCTTCTCAGCCATAGCCATTCAGCTAGGTGCCAGGCCCCTAATGCAAAATGATGTACTAATTGAAAACGGAGGTTACACTATGACATGAAGGTTACAAGGAAGGTTACAATCCAAAATAGAGGTTACAATGTAAAATGGAGTTCACAATTTGATATAGACCTATCCCATATCAGTCACAGTGACCACGCAGGACAGAACACAATCTAGTCCTGACTGGTAGTGAGTGATATCATGCACCTGTCACTGCTTTGCTAGATGCTTGCGTAATTATTGGAGTTCCACTGTAATACCAAGACCTATGGTGCTAGTGGTATTCCCCATGTACCACATCACAGAGGCAAGCACTGTAGATACTTGAGCAGCGAGGCTGTATAGGTGATAGTTCTAGTGGGTCCCAATAACCACTCAGACACATGGCTATGGGAAAGGATTTTACTGCAGCTGGCAGGGAAGGGGAAGGTTGCAAATGCTCTAGGTACAAAGTAGGGCTGTCAAGCGATTGAAAAAATTAATCATGATTAATCGCACTGTTAAACAAATAATAGAATACTATTTATTTATTTAAATATTTTGGATGTTTTCTACATTTTCAAATGTATTGATTTCAATTATAACAGAATAAAAAGTGTACAGTGCTCACTTTACATTTACAAAATATTTGCACTGTAAAAAACAAAAGTATTTTTCAATTCACATCATACAAGTACTGTAGTGCAATCTCTTTATCATGAAAGTTAATTCTACATTTGTAAGTTCATGTGCAAAAAAATAACTGCATTCAAAAATAAAACAATGTAAAACTTTAGAGCCTATGAGTCCATGCAATCCTATTTCTTGTTCAGCCAATTGCTCAGACAAACAAGTTTGTTTACATTTGCAGGAGATAATGCTGCCCGCTTCTAGTTCACGTCACCTGAAAGTGACAACAGGTGTTCTGATGTCACTGTTGTAGCTGGCGTCACAAGATATTTACATGCCAGATGCGCTAAAGATTCATATGTTCCTTCATGCTTCAACCACCATTCCAAAGGACATGCGTCCATGCTGATGACGGGTTCTGCTCGATAACAATCCAAAGCAGTGCAAACCAAAGCATGTTCATTTTCATCTGCGTCAGATGCCACCAGGAGAAAGTTGTTTTTCTTTTTTGGTGGTTCAGGTTCTGCAGTTTTTGCATCTGAGTGTTGCTCTTTTTAGACTTCTGAAAGCACGTGCCACACCATATCCCTCTCGGATTTTGGAAGGCACTTCAGATTCTTAAACCTTGGGTTAAGTGCCGTCGCTATCTTTAGAAATCTCACATTGGTACCTTCTTTGCATTTCATCAAATCTGCAGTGAAAGTGTTCTTAAAATGAACAACATGTACTGAGTCGTCATCTGAGACTACTATAACATGAAATATATGGCAGAATGCAGGTAAAATAGAGCTGAAGACATACAGTTCTCCCCCCAAGGTGTTCAGTCACAAATGTAATTAAACTCATTTTTTTAAATGAGGGTCATCAGCCTGGAAGCATGTCCTCTGGAATGGTGGCTGAAGCAGGAAGGGGCATACAAATGTTTAGCACATCTGGCACATAAATACCTTGCAATGGCAGCTACAAAAGTCCCATGTGAACGCCTGTTCTCACTTTCTGGTGACACTGTAAATAAGAAGTGAGCAGCATTATCTCCTGTAAATGTAAACAAACTTGTTTGTCTTAGCAATTGGCTGAACAAAAAGTAGGACTGAGTGGACTTGTAGGCTCTAAAGTTTTACACTGTTTTATTTTTGAATGCAGTTATTTTTGTACATGAACTTACAAATGTAGAATTAACTTTCATGATAAAGAGATTGCACGACAGTACTTATATGAGGTGAACTGAAAAATACTGTTTCTTTAATCATTTTTACAGTGCAAATATTTGTAATAAAAATATAAAGTGAGCAGCGTACACTTTGTATTCTGTTTTGTAAATGAAATAAATATATTTGAAAATGTAGAAAAACATCCAAAAATATTTAATAAATTTCAACTGGTATTCTATTGTTTAACAATGCAATTAAAACTGTGATTAATTGCAATTAATTTTTTTAATCATGATTAATTTTTTTGAGTTAATCGCATGAGTTAACTGTGATTAATCAACAGCCCTAGTACAGAGTCTTAAAAGTTACAGTTCAAAGTGAGCAATAGCAGTAAATGTTTCGGTCCCTGAGGCAGTTCAGTCAAGAGTCAGGCCTCTTCAGGTCTACTGCCTGGAGTGCCCTCTTCTGTCCACTCTCTAATCAAGCCAATAAGCATTTGTGAGTTTCCAAGACAGGTTCATTTGGTGTGTCTCACTGGGACTCCTCTTTGCTGGTTCCCTGCCCAGTTGCTGCTGTTTCCCCATATGTCCCACACAGACCTACACCCATCTGTGTTGTCTGGCAGTCTCAGCCTGTTCCACGTGCAGCTGTGTCTACAGTTTCTGGGGGCTTCTCTCCAGCACCCTCCTGGCATACGACTCCCACTCCCAAACAGAGTTTGGCTACTTCCTGGTTCAAGACTTTTCCGCTTACTGGCCAGGTGAAGGGGAATGCAATGGAAAGGGGGCTGATGGGTCCCTGCATAGCCAGAGGAAGGAGATGTACAACGGGGAGCGGACTGATCAGAGCTGTAATCCCCTGCTTTGAAGATCCACCACACGTGTGTCACTTCCTCTCTTAATACCATGCCACAAGTTATCAAAAACCAAAAGACCTCCACCTTGAGAAATCATGGCTCTTTTCTAAGAGACAAATTCACCGCTGGCAAAAGTACAACTATCAACCACCAGGTCTTGAAATACAGAGGTAAAATAAATAAAGTCTGGAAATCCCACCAGATTCATAGCACTGTCTGTGTGGTCCTGATTCTGCTCTTTTGACACTGTTTTTACACTGCTGTAACCCTATTGGCTTAACCCCACTGGGCTGCAACCTCACTGACATGTATTTCTTGATTTTACACCAGCGTAAGTAAAAGCAGATGCAAGCCTATGAGCTCTCAGTGTGCCCATGATTATCTAGTGGTGGTGTGACCCTCAGTTCCTACTGATCCAAAACTTGTCCTAACCATTTGTGCAGAAGAACCATATTATTTTGCCCCACCACTTTCATATAAACAGGGGTAGGATTTAACCCTTAATGGATATTAACTGAGGGATGTCAAAAAGAATGCAAATTGGTAAACTTTGCAAATCAAGTAGTGACAAGAATGGAACCCCAGTCACAAAAACTGTAATCGTAGGACCTTGTGGATTAGTTTTGTGGGTACTGTGAAGAAGAACTGAAGAAGACTGGCTGCAAATCATGAAACTAAATTTGGCAACACCTACTGTGAACACCTAGTATTTTCCAGGTAAGTATTTTTTTCCCCTGTTAATACACGGTTGTCAGTTTTGAAAAGCAACAGTAGTTTTAATATACTGACATGATCAAAACAGTACCATGTATACCACACATGCACTCCATGGTTTATGGCGCATTTCATGTTATATTCCAAAATATATACATTCATTTCACATTTAAGACAGACATCACCTTATTTTAAATGTCGTACCCACTTTATTAGACATGGCAAATACAATAGCATTCAGTGCATGTTTCTCCCTCCATTATTAAAACATGCAGTTACACCACAAGGTGCTACACGTGCATGGTGGATTGTAAGTCCTTCTCCTGATTGGCCAGATACAGTTCACATTATGTGCCCATGTGCATAAGGCACTCCCCAGCATGGCTTGTTTATATTCTGGGTAATACCACAGAGGGTGGTAAGCAAACTGCACAGCCACTACACCCCCTCCCATGTGAGTTGGCAGACAAAAGTGGGTGAAGACAATGCACAGCTAAACCAGTGCAGCAGGAAAAGTTATCTGCATCAGGTACAGATCTAGTGTAGATTACTTCCCTAACTGGCACAAACGTGTGGGGGAGGGGGAGGGAGAGGGGTGAAAATCAGGGACCAGACTTTGACTCTGAGCAAAAGTCTAGTTTCTGAACTGCTCCCCCCGGAGAGTAGTTACACACTGGTCCTTACTCAGGGCTTGTGGCACAAGGCATAATCTAGCCCTTTGCTAGCAATTCAACAGGCTGAGAGGTAAAGGGCACATTTGTTATTATTGTGGAATTCCATAATTAATGAAAATTGCAGTAGTAGCACATGCACACACACCTGCTACAGTGTGGTCTGTGTGCTGTAAAGAATACTTCATTTTCTAGTCTTTTTTTTTTTTGGTCTCACCCTAGCAGTTAAACTTTCAGTTTTTCATAGTAGAATTTATTGTGAAAGTGGCAGGCAAATTTATGAACCAAGGTATATATATCTACAGCAAAAAGCTACCCATATTTGCTTCACTTCGTAGTTTGCTCCAGCCAGCCATAGACCCAGCCATCCTCATTGTTCAATGGGAAACCAGTAGTAGCAGTCAGGAGAGCAGACATGTGGTTAACAGTTAACATCACTGTTTCTGATCCATGAGTCTCCAGACGCTCATCAACAGCAGAAGAACTGTGGAATTATTCTCATAGTGCTCTCACACGACGAAACAATATACTGGGACAAACTTCACCTGACAGATTTTGCAAAAGGGCTAAAAATGAGCTGTTCTGAACTGTCACCATCTCAAATCCAAGGGGCTGAGGCCCCTCTGGTTAATAACTGCTAGAGAGCAAGGGAAAAAAATAAAACAAAAAGGAGTATCTCCAATGTGTAACATATTGTTACTTGTGCCAGGAAATGCTCAAATAATTTTGAGAGATGGTGTAGCATACATTTATGGAAATGCCTGAGACTTAGTGAGTAGTGAGCAAATAATTCTCAAATCACTAATTCAATTAATTGATTCCCTTATTCTCTTGTCCACAAGCTAGTTGTGATTCCTCATATTTCTTAATTATTTGAAAATATTCCATGTTTTTTTGTGAATTTTAGTGCTATTGACTGTTCACAGTTTTTTGAGGGTATTTGATGTTCACTATTCCAGCTCTATTACTTGGTTGTGAATAGCCCAATTGATCACACAGTACTGGTTCTGTGCCTTCTTAGTGGTTGAAATTCATGACCGTTCAGATGACCAGCACAAGGCCTACACTTTAAGTGGGACTGAAGTGGCGCATAACCTTGGGCTAGTGTAGCCAACTGATGAATGAGAGTTACAGGGCTCTCTCTGTTTGGCTTTCACTCCCCCTTTTTCACCCATTCGGGGTAAATTTTACCCCAGACTGGTTTGTGTGAGAATTTAACATTCAGTTTTGGCAAATACTTTTATATGTGACTTTGCAATTCCCTTTTCATAAATATATACATCAATAAAACTCAAATCTCACAAGAAGGGAACAGCCTGGCAGAATTCATTTAAAAATTCAAGCAAATCTTAGCAAAACGCTGTTTGCAGTAGTTGACTAGCCCTAGTGAAGACAACATTCTATTTTGCTATCCCAATAAAGAACAACTGTTTGTAGCAGAAAGAGAGGGGCCCAGTGAGACGCCAGAATCAAAGTCAGGCCCCGCCATGAGGCAAACACCTGTTTATAAAAGTTTACTGTCCAGTACATGAACTTGGCAAAAACATGGCTGGCATTGATAAAACACAGGCACTCTGAAGAAGTACTAGGCACTAGGTATTCACATAAACAGATTCTAGAAGGCTAGGACAGATACACCCCAACGTAGAGTTATGGTATAAGTACAAACCTAGGAAATGGTACAGGAACACACCGACCCTGAGTAAAGAGAAGGACGGGAGGAAAAATGACGGGTGGAGATGTTTTGTTCAAACCACCAGGTACAAGGTGTAGAGTCAGTAACTAACAATGTCAAGAATGTAATACTTTATTGGTTGGTATCAATGAATAAAGGAGAAATCACAGGAGGGGCAACTTTGTCCAGCCTAGGGAACAGCAGAAAGTCCCGCTGCTGACTGAGCTGAGAGTCCATTGTAATGAGCATACATGTGTTAGTGTCCCTTTAGACATTGATCTGGGGAGTTAAGACCATGCTGACAATAAACTTGGGTGAGAGCCTTCACCACCAAACCGAGTCTGTGGTTTTTCTGGGTAATAATATCAAGGTCTGCTGGGTTAGCTAATGCACAGAGCCGGGAAAGCACACGAGAGAAGACATATGCACACCAACTGATAACATTATCACATCAGCTAATATCACAGTGGAATTTAAGGTCATTCAATAACATCTCTGTAATCTTTGCACAGAAATTACAGTTCGTGTAATGTTTCACGACACATCGTCTAAAAATAGCATTCTCTCTCTTCCCTTTGAATACATAAGGTGCAGATTAAAGCCCCCATTCCTGCAAACTATTTTGTATGTGCCTAACTTCACTTGCATGAGTAGTCTTACTGACTTCAGTGGGCTTTAAAATGTGGTCAGCCTGATCCTAGCTGAGGTAAATCAGTGACCTCAACAGCGCTCTGCCAGTTCATACCAGTTGAGGTTCTGGCCAATGATGCATATACTGCAAAATAATAAAATGATACTGAATATCAAAATGAATAATAAAATTATATCATCCTCAGCATTTATGTATCGCTTTGTAGAACATGCTAAAAAAAATGTACCTAACAATCCCTCTCCTCTTTCCTACTTCCATTTACCTGTTCCCTTCACATTAAATATATATATCAGACTAATATTTTAACATCAGTTAATGGTTTTGCTCCTCACAGTGATGCAGTCTACATTTTGTATTCTATTTTTTATAAGAAAGTAAAAATGAGGGTACACATTTCCTGTTATAAAAAGTGCTGGTGTTTACTTTCCATGAGTGCCTGATGACTAAGTACTGCTCTTAATAACAACATTTAGATGTTAGCCACAGTTGCCAACTGTCACGTGGTAAATAAGCACCCCTATTTTCACAATAAGCCAAAAAATCAAGCTAATCCCATTTCAAAACAAGCCAGTCCCTAACAACCCCAACATTCTGTGTGACTGGATCCCCCCGGCGTGCAGTCTGGGACTGTGGTGGACCTGCTGTGCACCCCTGACTCTCTCCCCACCTTGTCCCCCTTGCCCCTGCTTGCTGGGAGCTGATCCAAAAAAAAAAAAAAAAAAAGCAATAAGCTACAAGCCAAACAAGCAACAAGCCAAAAACTAGCCAACAAGCAACTCACAAGCTAATTAAGCCAAAAGGCAGCCCAATTTCAGTGTTTTCCATAGGTTTGGCCTGTCTAGTTAGGACCTCATTCTGACAGGCACTGAGCATCCACAACTTCAGTGGAAGTTGAGGACACTGTCACTCCTCAGGATCAATCCCTTTTGTATTAAATGATACAAACATTTAATTAATCCTCACAACACCCCTGTTGAAGTAAGCAAATATCAGCCCAGTTTTACAGATGGGGAAACTGTCTCAAAGGAGGGTAAGTGACTTTTCCAAGGCCATGTTGAGGCTGAAATCAGAACTCAGGGGTTCCTGGCTCTCAACCCTGCATTCAGTCCACTAGACTATGCTGCCTGTGTTGCTATTGCGTTAGTTTCCAGACTGCTTTCAGAAGCAGTGTGACTACTTTACAAGCTGGCAGGAACAAGAAAATCTTGAAGTTCCCCATGGTGCAGAAAAACCAGATTGGAATATTGAAGATTGAAAAGTAGGTCAGACTTAATAAATGCATTTTTAAGTAATCCAGACTTTAAATTAAACCCTAATATCAAATGGAAGAATCTTCTGCTCTGTGCCAGTAACCAGAGATTCACCCTAGTGCTTTTATGATGTTAAAATTCTTGTTCACACAGAAATGGCTTATGCACATTTACATCAAAAAGGCCATGAGAGAATCTCCAAAATTAGACTTCCAATTCTAAATAAGAAAAAAATGCAGAAAGAGGATGGGAATAGGGCCAAGATGTACTAAGAACAGCATCATTTACCTGGGAGATATTACATGTGGAAAAATCACTGCTTTGACTTGGAATACTGGAATTGTCTTGCCAACTACCTTCTGATTCCACTGCCCATTGCAAATTGAAAGAATTTCATCTATTATTTCCTCAGAACAATATTTTTCATTTGCTATTAGGCTATTTTTATGGGCTCTATTTTATGATTGAAACATAATGTGTGCTCAGCTGCTCTGCAATCTTGCCTTGTGCTCTGGAAAGGACTATAAATTGTAACAGCTCTCAGTGTTCCTTCTGCCACTGGGTGTTGACACTGGAGCTGATCCACCTACTGCCTAAACCTAATGCCAGATCTAATGGTGAGATAATGCCAGATACAAAAGAAGCAGATGCATGAGGAGGACAGGAGCAGCTCATAAGTGGAAATTCAAAGGCTTGTAAGTTAACTGTGCGCCACACTGAGAAATATAATCTGACGAATTTTTACTCTTCCTACCTTCCCACATCCTCTGTTCTTTCAGCAGACCTCCCAAGTACTGTGAGAGGGTGTCCTGCAAAGGGTTTTGGCCCTCACGTCCCTAGGTGCATAACTGAACAGAACTGCTGCTGAGGATGTCTACTTTGCAGGACATGGGATGTCATTTGGGAAGCTGGCAGTAATGGGAATCAGAATGATAGAACCCATTTCCATTGCTTGTGATTGTCTGTCTCTCTCTGTTCTAGTTACTTACCTTAGACCTTAGTCCATCCCATGCTTTGCTGCAGATTGGGCTACCCATATTTGCCATCCTTGCCTGTGAATTGCCCTTTTCTCCAAATCTTCCCATTTCATGTTGTGGTGCTTGATGTCGTTCAGAACTGTTCGTTTCTATGTTATTCACAGTCTTCCTCTTTCTTCTTGCATTTTCTGGCTTCCATTCAAAGGCGGTATTTGATAAACGTTCTTTTTCCATTCTTAGCACATACACCAGCCACTGATGTCTTCTCTTGTAGATTATTTGTGAGAGGGTGCCTTGTCCAGTAATTTTTCTGACTTCTTCATTCATCTTCCTATCTCTATATGTTATTCCCAATAGTCTTCTCCAACACTTATGATGAAATGCATCCAGCTTTTGCATCTCTTTCTTGGTAAATTGTCATGTCTCACTGCTATATGTTGTGATGGCGATAACAATTGCTTTGTACACATTCAGTTTTGTCTTGAGGGAGATGTTTTTGTGTTGCCAGATGTTTTTGAGTCTTCCAAATGCAGCGTTTGCCTTCCCGATTCTTCTCATTATTTCCTCAGAACTAGTACGATCTTGGCTGATGATACTTCCAAAATACATAAAACTGTACACCTTCTCCAGTTTCTCTTGTCCAATTTTGATTTCTGTCCCTGTAGTCCCCATTAACATGACTTTACATTTCTTTGCATTGTATCTTAAGCCTCCCACTATTGAGGGACGTGATCCTTCGGCATTGGTGAGGCCTCATCTGGAGTACTGTGTTCAGTTTTGGGCCCCACGCTACAAGAAGATGTGGAAAAATTGGAAAGAGTCCAGTGGGGGGCAACAAAAATTATTAGGGGGCTGGAGCACATGACTTATGAGGAGAGGCTGAGGGAACTGGGATTGTTTAGTCTGCAGAAGAGAAGAATGATAGCTGCTTTCAACTACCTGAAAGGGGGTTCCAAAGAGGATGGATCTAGACTGTTCTCAGTGGTACCAGATGACAGAACAAGGAGTAATGCTCTCAAGTTGAAGTGGGGGAGGTTTAGGTTGGATATTAGGAAAAACTTCACTAGGAGGGTGGTAAAGCACTGGAATGGGTTACCTAGGGTGGTGGTGGAATCTCCTTCCTTTGAAGTTTTTAAGGTCAGGCTTGACAAAGCCCTGGCTGGGATGATTTAATTGGGGATTGGTCCTGCTTTGAGCAGGGGGTTGGACTAGATGACCTCCTGAGGTCCCTTCCAACCCTGATATTCTATGATTCTATGAAACCTATCTTCTCCATTACTTCTTTTACTTGGTTTGTGCATTTTTTGTAGTCCGTTGACATCTTCATTGATAAGAGCAATGTTGTCAGCAAAGTCTAGATCAAATAGTCTTGAATTGTTCCATTTTATGCCATATGGATCACTGTTGCATTGTTTTAAAATCCATAGCTGATGACTAGCATAAACAGAAAAGGAGACAGGACGCACCCTTACATGTGTCTTGATGCTGAATGGCTTACTCAATCCATTTTCCATTTTAATGCAGCATTTTGAGTTGGCATAGAATGCCTTCACAATGTTGGTTAATTTTGTTGGAATTCCATATTGTTTCACAATTTTCCACATTGTTTCTCTGTTTACACTATCAAATGCCTTTTGAAAGTCCACAAAATTGATGGCAAGACTGCCTTGAAATTTAGTTATGTTCTCAGTAATCCATCTCAGGGTGAAAATAGCGTCTGTACATGATCTCCATTGTCTAAATCTAGATTGTTGTTCATGTAGGATGATATCCATCTAGTTACTAGACCATCAGAAAGAACTGTGATATGCACAGAAAAGGACAGATTTACTCTTACTGGCAAACAGAGGTCCATATCATACCGCACTGCACCAGCCTGCCCTGTAGCACCCCATCCATGACTGAATCCCAAGGAAGGCAGGGCATCTTCCACTGCCACCCTGCTCTATAGGTTTCACCCTTGAAGCTCTACTAGTGGTTTGAAAAGAGCCCTATTGACATGGGTGGCAGTAAGGACGGACTTAAGTACTGTATCCACCATAGCCTCTGTGCCGACCCCTTTCCCAGCCAGCCCTGCCCACTCTGGAGACTGTTCTGACTGGCGAAGGCCCCTTGGCAGTGTGGATACTTGCAGGCATTTTGCACATTCACAAGCCACCATGCTCCAATGGACTTTCCACTTTCTAGTGCCATTTTTCAGGGGCTTGGAATTAAGTTGGTCCATGCTGTATCGTTTATTTAGCCATTATTATTTTTCTATCAGTACTGAATCAGGCCAGACACTGACATCCAGTCACTGACATTGGGCTTACATCTTGCCAGATTCACAAATTGCCATATCTGATTACTAGAATTAGTTCCAGAAATGCCAGTTATTCAGTGTTTTAAAATATACACTTCACAGTTTACAAATGGTCAGAGTGCTTCCTGCTGTCATGATCAATGTTGGGAAAGCAATGCTGAAGAACAAGGTGTATGCAGGCACCCGATCCCATAAGATCGGCATGGTATAAACCAGATCTTCAAGTGTAAAGCAGCATAACTCTACTGACGCCAATGGATCTATGATTCTTAATTATGCCTGTGGCCCAATCCAAGTCGCAATAAAGTCAATGCACTTTCTCATTAACTTTAACAAGCTTTGCATAAGATCTCCACTGAGGGTCAGTCCCACAGAGGGATAGCTATACACTGCAGTGGTTCTCAAACTTTTGTTTTGGTGACCCCTTTCACACAGCAAGCCTCTAAGTATGACCCCGCCACCCTTATAAATTAAAAACACCTTTTAAAAAAAAACATGTAACATTATTATAAATGCTGGAGGCAAAGTGGAGTTTTGGGGGTGAACGCTGACAGCTCGCGACTCCCACGTAATAACCTCATGAACCCCTGAGGGGTCATGACCCCCAGTTTGAGAACCCCTGCTATCCAGTGTTCTTTTAAACCAACAAATGATATCAGCATTTCTAAAACTTGACACGCTTCATATTTTATCAGCAGACCTGTAAGTGATGAGGTTTTCAGGGGATTTAAAAACCTTCTTTGCCTTTTAGAATCATAAAAGTATTATAAAAGAATCATATGCTTGCAAATGTAATTTATTGTTTAATACAAATATGACTCTATATAGTGAGATAAAGTTGCCATACAGGAAAAAAAAGGCTTTGATTTTAATATTGTAAGTATGATTCACCAATGAAACATTACAATACCAACACATGAAAATAAGGAGCTGTCCAGTTGTTGCTGACAATCTTACTACAATAGCAAAGTTTTGGTTTGTTTTTTGCCATAATTTGTAAAATAGCTTTTTCTTGTTATTTATAAAACTACACCTTGGAAATCAGATTGAAATTGGTTTCCTTTCCAATTCTCTTTTTCCAGGTTCATGTGCATGCATACAGTTATTTAAGGCTTGCATGTGCTGGATTGCAGGCATTGATTTTTGTTTAGAAATATCAATATTGACAACTAAAAGACTAAAGAATTTGGTTTTTTAAAAAAAGGGTACAATAAGAGAGAAACAAGGAAGATTGAACATTGGGCTTATGAATTATGCCAATGTCCTTTTAAACATGAATAATTCTGCAGCTGTTCAGGACTCAGACTGTGCTTCGGCCATATCAGGAAAGATCTTGAAATATAACACGAATTACAGCAGTTATATTTAAGGGGTAAGGAGAATGGGACTGTGTTTTGTAAAAATGAAGCTTAGAATCCTCAACAATGTGCAATCTTACATTACTATTAAAACTGTCTCCAGTTTTGCTAACAAAATAATGATGATTATTTTTTGCAATAATGAAACCGGATTTTAAAGTTCTTTAAATTGTTGACAACATTTGTGAGAGAAAGTATGTTATGACTACCACCATCACAAACAAGCCACTGCTGAGGTAATTTTTTTTTTTAATGCACCCAATTACCAGTTAGGGTGACCCGATCGATTTTGTCCCGATTTTACAGGGACAGTCCTGATTTTGGGGTCTTTTTCTTATATAGGCTCCTATTACCTCCCATCCCTGTCCCGATTTTTCACACTTGCTGTCTGGTCACCCTATTATCAGTGGAGGTGGTTATACCATGGAGTCATTGTTCAGAAAACATGCCATGTTCTGGGTGCAATCTCAAGCTGAATTTTTTTCCCCCTCTGTTCCTGATGTCATAAACTGTCCTTGCTGCAGAAGGCCCAGCAGGGGGCTGAGGACAGAGGCAGTTCTGACATTGCAGGTTGCTGCAGGGTGAAGTGTCATGCAGAGCTCAGAGACCATGGCTGTCACTCAAGGAATCATTAGCAATGAAAGGGAGGTGGTGTAGCTTGTTGTGTTGTCATCACACTGTAAGCAGGTTGGCTGCAGACCAAATTAGCTTGCTTGGGGAGTGTGAATCAAAATGACAAGAAATCTGAATGTTAATGAAAAGTTTCTCTTGCTTTAGGCTTCAGACTCCATCCAGCAAGCTGTCATCTGGATGACATTATGTCTCTCTCTCTTTTGGGCATAAATTTTAAAGTTTACACAAAATGTGAAAATATGTTTTTCTTTTAAAAATCAGCAATGCTTGGATTTATTTTCCAGAACTCTGTACTGGAGTCAGAAATGGACCGATGACGTTTAAAGCTTATGTTTTAGGAAACTGAACAGGAGAGCAGTACAAAAAAAGCATCCTGCCTTTCCTGAAGGTTAATTATGTGTATTTCACAAGACAATTAAAGTTATGACACTAAATGCCCTGCAGGTGCTTATTGGAGTGTAGCTGCACCAATTTGCACCAGCTTGCACCAGCAGAGAATTTGGCCCATCTGTCTGTAAACTGTTCAGGTGGTATTGCACTTTGTCCATGTTAAAATAAACCCACATAAAATCAGGAGTAACTCCTTTGAAGTCAATGGAATCACATCCATGTAAAACCAATATGCAGTAACTGAAATTAGACAGAGAACCTTAATGTACATAATAGCTCATTGTCTAACATAGGCAGTCATATGTCTTGCCACTTGGTATGAAGTATAGTTCATTTTAATACACATCCTCTCTCTAATAGCTATTAGACAGCTCTAAGATAGCTGATTTCAAAAGGTTTCTTCCTTTCCACCCACCCCCCACCCCCGACTTGCACTGAAAGACACCTGGAAAATGGCATTTCCTGTCACATGGCATACACTAAACATTTGAAGTCCTGTTCTTCACAATGCATTCCAAGGCAGGAAAGAAACTAAAGACACTTCTATCTAGCACAGTTACTATACATGCTACAAAGCAAATAGCAATTAATATTTTCTTTCCGTTGATTTAAAAAGAAAAAGAAAAAAACAACCCATGAACAAGTTAAATTCTTTCTCACAAAATTCAGCCAGAACTAATAGTCTTGGAAACTGAATTCATGAAATGGTAAATGCTGATGTTCTAACTTATAATTTAATCAAGCAACCATGCAAGTGCCCTTTTCAAATCAACAGTCTGACAGACTCTGGCATAAAAGGGAATATAAATCTCTGAGCCCAGCACAGGAACGCTTTTCCAATTCAGACAGACATATTTCAGCAACACAGAAATGTGCATGCTATCACTGGGAGACAATTAAGACATTTGTAAAGCAGTTATGATAATTTATAAGTTTTTAAAACATGCAATTTAAGACACATGGTCCAAGAAGATACAGGTTCTTATGAAGAATATAATTAAAGTAGCTTTGGTGGAGGTTTGTTGTGTTTTTGAAAAACACATACATCTGTGCAAGTGATTGGTTGTAGAATTTTTTTCCTGCATATCCGATAATAGCCCAGTAAGGATTGGTTCAAAGCCCACTGAAGTCAATAAAGGGCCTTAGATCAGACTGTAAGACTCTGGTCCAGAAGACCACTACTCATCTGCTTCAAGTTAAGTCTGTATTAAGTGTTTTGTTGGATCACTGCCTTGGTTGCCATGCTTTTAGATTTTGGATAAAAGACTTTGAACTCACTTTACAAAATAAAGATATTGGTCAGTTAGGAACATAGCAATTGCCATACTGGATCGGACCTGAAGTCCACGTAGTCCAGTGTTCTGTCTACCCCAGTGGCCAGAACCAAAGGTTTCAGAAGAATGTGTAAGAACCCTGGAGTAGTCAAATGTGGGATATTGTCCCCCCACATCAGGTCTCCTCCTGAACTCCAACAGATAGATTAACTTAAAACCTGAAGCATGAGGTTTAATAGCCACATTTTTATTAATTTGATGATTCTGGATATCCTTAATATTCATATAAATGTCCAATCCCTCTTTGAATCTTAAATTCTTAACCTCAACTACTGACTGTACCAAAGACGTCTACAGTTTAATTATATTTTTCCCTTTTTTACTTTTGAATCTCTCACTTTTAATTTCATTAAACGTCCTCTTGTTCTTGTGGATGAGTAAGGCTTCTGTTTTGGGGGGGCTTATTAATTTAATTCTGGAGGGCTTATTTTTAGCAATTTTTTAGTTTTATGTAGATGTCCAAAAATTGGGGTGATTTGGTGCTCTCTTTTCATATACAGTAATAACTAATTATATACACATAACAGTAGTATATATCAGTGGTTCTCAACCATGGGTATGTCTACCTCTGGGGGTATGCAGAGGTCTTCCAGGGAGTACACAACTCATCTAGATCAGTGTTTCTCACCTTGGGGGTCACAGCCCCCAGGGGCAGGGTGGGGTGACGGGACAGGTTTAGGGGGATCACAAGTGCAGGGCCACCATTGGGGGTGGCATGCTTCAGCCCTGCTTTTTAGGGCTCGGGCTTCAGACAACGCTCGCAACTGAAAACCAGGCTCAAGTATCACACTGAAATGTAAGTACAATATTTATATTCCAAATCAATTTTTTATAATTATATGACAAAAATGAGAAAGTAAGCAATTTTTCACTAATACTGGGCTGTGACACATTTGTATTTTTATGTTTGATTTTGTGAGCAAGTAGTTTTTAAGTGAGGCGAAAATTGGGAGTATGCAAGACAAATCAGACTCCTGAAAGGGGTACTGTAGTCTAGAAAGGTTGAGAACCACTTGTATATATTGTAATGCACTTATATGCGGTACTGTTACAAACAGCACTATGTTAAAGAGCACAAGGGAACCTTCAATGTACAGCAGCAGGGTCTACATGGACCAGATAATGTGCAGGACATTAAAACTCTTTAGAAATCATACCCCCATAGTCCACATTTACGGCTCAGTATATACAAGCCCTTACATACAAATAATCATTTTTGATGTTTCTCTGATGTTTATGTTAATTTCTCTGTTTTTTCTAAATTGGGGTTATTTTTATCCATGTTTATTGTTTAAAACCAAAATCGGAAGCCCTAGTTCTGAGATAGTAAGAACAGAAGTTCCCAATCTGCCTCATCTAGACCAATAAATATTTTATATATTCTGTATTATGTCCCCTCTTCTTCATCTCCTTGCTAAGGTAAGCAATCCCAGTCTTTTCAGTCACTTCATAGGAGATTTTTTTACGCCCTTGATTATTCCCATCACCCTACTCCAAACCCTCTCTATTTCTGCAATATCATTTTTGAGATAGTTTGACCAGTACACCACACAGTATCCTTCATGAGGCCTCGCCATTGGACTTATATAGAGGCATTCTAACATTCTCCATTCCATTCTTTATGCAACCTAATATTCTGTTTGCTTTTTTGATGGCAGCTGCACACTTAGTGAAAGTTATCATTGAGCTGTCTAGAGTGATACCCAGCTCCCTTTCTTGAATTCATATAGGTGATTTAGAATCCTGTAACGTGTCTGAGTAGTTTAAACTTTTCCCTCCAATGTACATTCCTTTGCATTTATCAACACTGAATTTCATTTGCCATTGTGTTCCCCATTCACCAGTCTTATTTAGGTCTTGCTGAAGTTCCTTGTGGTCCTCTCTACTCCTAACAAACCTAAATGATTTTGTCTCATCTGCAAGTGTTGCTGTGATGCTGGCAGACCAAGTGCAAGCTTATGCCAAGGCCCCTAGGCCTCAGCTGAACACTGACAAATGCTTAGATGGAAACCAGTCTGGCTCTCTTGTGTGTTAGTATTGGAAAAATAGGTATTAGATTTATAAAAATGTGTTTAGACTTTATGAAATGCCTGTAAATTGCTGCATGCATTACTCTCACTTGTAATATCTATATGCCATGTTATAAGAGTATATTAAATGTTCGCATTGTAAACCTCTAACTGTGTAACTCACCAACAGTCAAGAAAGCAACATTACCCAGTGTGAAATACTAGTTTGCTGCAGGAGGTATTATCTCCTGTCCAACAAAGAGAATGTCCATAAACACCAGACAAACCATTGCTGAATGTCAGAGGACAAAAGACTTTGTTCATTGCTTCCCCCGATACCTATGAAGAGGAGATGAGCATGAGGGCTTGGCCCATCAGCTTGATCTTGGGAGAAAGGAAGAAAAATCCCTGACCGGGTGAAACTGAATCTTTATTCTGCTTGGATTCAGAGAGGCAAGGATTACTAAGTATAAGCAAAAGATCCCCAGTGTTTGGACTGGATTGGTCATAAAGGACATATAGGGCTTGCTTATTATAGAAGTTTCTACCACCTTTTGGAACCTAACACTGTAATTTATCTATATGTATATGTTTACCTGCTTTAACCATGTAAAAACCTCATTTCTTTTTCTTCATTAGTAAATCTTCAGTTAATTTATTATAGGATTGACTACAAACATTGTCTTTGGTGTAGGATTCAAGGTGCAATTGACTGGCGATAGGTGCAAGGTGCCAATTGACTGGTCTGGTCCTTTGGGACTGGGAGACCATCTATCAGAAAGGCAAGCTTACCTAGGTGGCAAGATAGATTGCAGTACCCAAAATGTCTGTCTTTAACTCCACGTTAAGACTGTTGTAGTTCCTGAGTGTCACAACAGATAGTTAGCTGGTGAAATCTAAGTATAGAACTCACAGTTGATTTGGGGGTGTGCCCTGCTTAACAATCTGTCCTGAGGTTAGTATTCATGCCTGTGAGCCACTCCAGAGAGCTTAACAGTTGTTTCCTCACTACTCACCCCTTTTATTATTATTAATAATAAATGTATTAAAGAACATGGGACTTAGCATGGAACCTTAAGGCCATTTAATCTTACTCTTTGCTTTCTGCCTCCTAACCAGTTTTTGACCAATGACTATATTTTGCCTCTCCCCTCATGACTACTTCGCTTCCTTAATAGCCTCTTGCGTGGGAACTTGTCAAAGGCCTTTTGGAATCTACATATATTATATCCACCAGTTCTCCTTTAACCACTACATTATAACACAGTGAAAGAATCCTAAGAGATTAGCGAGACATGATTTTCCTTTACGGAATTTGCGTTGGTTAGTCCCTCATCAGATCACAATCTTCCATGTTTTGTTATTGTTTTAAATTAATTGTTTCAACTGATTTTCCCAGGTACAGATGTAAGGCTTACTTGTCTATAATTCCTCAGCTCACCCTCAGAACTTTTTTTTTAAATATAGGTACAATATTTGCTTCCCTCCAGCCTTGTAGAACAGTGGCTGTTTTTAATGAAAGGTTATGTTATATTTTTTTAACATCTCAGTTATCTCCTTCAGAACTCATGGATTAATAGCAACTACCACTTGTGATTTTTTACTTTTTTAAATTATTAGCTTGTTTTAGCACTTTTTTCTTCAGATACCTCAAATCTCTGAGAATACCTCATCTTTTTTAACAGACAAGAGCAGATCCCTGTTACGTATCTCCAGATAATCATCTACAGTGAAGACTGATGCAAAATATAAATAAAATAAAACCAACCAACCCTTTTCAACAGTCTCTATCTTCCTTAATTCCTCCATTTTATCCCTGCTATCACGCAGACCTACTGCTTTTGAATCTCTGGCATGTTTTTACACCATTAGCTCTTCAAAATCCATTTTGGCCCTTCTCATTTTCCTCTTATTTCCTGCTGTAACTTACACTCCTGTTTATTGGCTTTACTAAGTGGATCCTGAAGAATTTTTATTTGGCTTAAACAGATTAACAAACTTTGCCATTTAGTCATTTGTTTATTCCTTGCGTTCCTTGTTCAGTGGTACATCTCCTGAGACTCCGATTTTTTTTTTTAATTAGGCCATATTTAGTCCTCATTGTAAGTCGCCTAATTTTCAGAGGTGCTGTGCGCCCATCGCTCCCACTGAATTTAGTAGGGTTTATGAGTGCTCAGACCTCTGAAAATTGGGCCACTTAATGCCATATTTAGATGTAATGAAATGTCTTACTTTAGGCATCTAGGTTTGTACATTTTGGCCCAATCCCACAATCTGGGGCATGCAAAACTAAAACAAAAAACAAGTCTCATGTAAGAATGTGTGTAATAATCTGTGGTCATATGCATATACAACTAACAACATACAGACACAATATAAGGGATTAAACAATTTACAGCACACAAACAAACCTCTGCAATTCTCAAATCAATAGCTAATTCAAAGATTTTACAATATTTGTTCAAATACATTTGATATTTTTAACTTGACAGCTCCACTAGACAGTTAGTTAAAAGGAGAAGCTCCATTAGCTCTGCCAGTAGAGAGAGTTGGTAAACCACTCTGCAGGCTTGACTGCTGTTCAGGAACAGAGCACTGAGACTCAAGCACATAAACCAGTTTATTAGAATAGCTTCCAAATATATGACAAAAATAATTAAATAGAGACTAAGGCCAAAATTTACAAAGCTGGAGTCTAACATGGGGTACATAAATCAGCATTTAGGAACCTACATAATCTAGAGAGTTATTGCCTAGAGGAGTACCTGAGTTTTTCCTGAAGTGGCACATAGTATAGCTGCATCATAAGTGACAAAGTATAGGAAATATCAGGCATGAACATATGAAACAATCAAGCTGTGAGAGATTTTTTTGATACACGAGTTACGTTTCCACAAAGTGAGAGATTACCACAAATTGAAACACACTTTACATAAAAGATTAGTTTCCAGTGAGTTCTAACTCATGTTGTTTGAAGTCTTTTTTCCCTTAAAAAAAAATCTTTAGTTTTAAGTTGAATTTTTTTCCCTACTAACTCAACATTTGTTTCATATTACCCTGCAACAGCAATTCTGATGAACAGTAACATCAACTAGGGCAGTAGTGGCCCAACCTTATTACACAGGAGAGCCACGTAAACCTAAGTACAACCTTGTATGGGCCAAACAGGTTCTACATATTTTAAGACGGTTTAAAGTCACCTGTATTGATTTATATTTTAGGTACAGTTTGTTTAGTATGTATTTAGATAGGTTGTTTCTAGGTACAGTATTGTCTGTTTACTCAGTTGTGTAAATCAGCCGTTAGTATATTTGTTGAAGCAGACTGTGGACCTTATAAAATGCTCTGGTGGACAGTGCACAGCCTGTGGGCCATAGACTGGCACTCCTGGACGAGGGAATATAGCATATTTTACATTTTTTCAGTATCAAATGTCTTCTTTCCGTTTTACCTCTGAAAAATTTATTTTTGTTATGGTTAAAATATGGTCATATTGTTATTTGTTCCTCATTACTTACACACTGTCACTAGATGAAGTATTTTTAACAGACTTTTTCCTCTAACACACTAACGTACTTATGGGGGCAGGGGGAAGGGGTTGGTTTGTTTTGCTATACCTAAAGGGGAAAACTATTATGTAATCCCTTTGGTACAGATCTTCCCCCTCATAACTCCTGTGCAATTTCTAGATACTGTAGCAGTATGTGGTTTAGACCTGCTGATTAGATAGAATTGATGGAGTGCCTAATTTAGAAGTGATGTGTGAGATACAATAATTTAGACTTGCTTCCACTCACTGAGAAGTAATTACAGCCACATTTTACTCATGTGAAAAGGAGTTTCAGTGGAATTTACAGGCTGAGAAGGTGAAAGAAGGAGTAACAAAGTATTGGTTGAGATACTTTAGCTTCCACCTTCCTGTGGCTCCTCAGCATGTAATTTACAGCAACAGACTTGTTCTACCAAAGTGTAAGAGAATCTTAAATGAGTGGGAGAACGACTTATTTACTCCAGTTTATATGTCACCTCTGAAATACGGCCATTGTGCGCATCCACAGATACAAAAACTATGGTAAGAGAATGCTGTTTAGGTTGCAAAGTCAGGACTCAAAAGTTAAGAAACTGCCAGATTTGTGGTTGCCTGGTCAACCTTTATTCTGCCCCCTTGTGCATCCAACCTGTGCACTAAGTGAGGCAGGGCTCCAGTGGAAAAACCAATATGTGATCATGTAACTAAGGATTAAGTCTGCACAAATATAAATCTGACATTTACGAACTTGCAAGTGCTTAACTTTGCAACTTAACTAACATTCTTTTAACAGATTTGTGTAAGTAATTTCCTAACTTTTTAAAAGAAAAACAAATCCTAGTACAATAATAATGTCTATCTCTTGAATAGCACTTTTCAATGTTAGATCTCAAAGCGTGTCACAGTCTCAACCCCCACACCCTAATAATGTATCAAAAGTAGGGCTTGAATCCTAAAGTTTTAGCCTTGCAACACAGTGTGGGTTACAGGACTTAAAAATTCATTAGTTGACAGCAGGAGAAGTTTGTTATCTGAGAGGACAGATGGGATGCTGAGTCCTAGGGGAGCCTAGCCCAGCTGTCCCTAGCCACCGCCCCCCGCCTCCCCACAAAGCTGTGGAGCATTCCAGCCCCATGTGGTACCCTCAGAGGGATCTGTAGGCTGAAGGGGCCATGGTCTGGGTTGAGGTCTGCTTCTTCCTCCCCACACTTGGGACAGGGGCGGTGAGTTGTATGGTTCCGTGGTTCCCGGGGTTCCAGCAATATTCAGGGACCAGGGGCCCGGCACAACCAATGCTTGGGGCTGGGTCTCTCTCCTGGCCCCGCCTGCCTCACTCAAGTGTCCCCCAGCCCGCACTTGCTGCCCCCGCACGCCTCCCCTGGGCCCCAGAGTGTCCCTGCTTCTCCCCTGCAGCTCCCAGCTGCCTCTGTGTTGCTGGCTCCCGGCATCAACTACTGCCACAGGGTCCTAGTGCCCCCATTCACTAGTGGATGGGCAGGCTGCCCTGACCCTGCCCTTCCACCTTGGACCCTTCCCTTTTCTGGCGGGACCCTCCACCAGCACAGGGGCCCCCCTTGCCCACAGTCATCGCTCCTGCCTCATGCTGGACAAGGGGCAGCCCCATCCCACACCTGCAGTGAGGCTACAGTGAGGGGCAGTAGCAGGAGAGGAGGCGCATGTGATGGTAGACCCCCCTTCCCCAGCACCCGCCACAGGGGAGGTTAGGGGGCTTCCTGGACATGAGAGGAGCCCTAGGAGCATGTGCAGTAACAGTGGTGCGAGGTGAGCGTGCTGCTGGGGGGGGAGAAGGGGTCCCCCTCCCCTGGAGCTTGCTGCTGCCAGAGGAGAGAGGGCTGGGGGGGGGGGGAAGTCCTCCTCTCTGGCCCTAGCCCTGGGGCAGCTTGCCTGCACCCCAAACTCATCCCCAGCCCTGCCCCAACCCAGAGCCCTCACCCCCAGCCAGAGCCCTCACCCCCCACACCCTAACCCTCTGCCCCAGCCCTGAGCCCCCTCCTGCATCGTGAACCCCTCATCCCCGGCCCCACCCCACAGCCCTTACCCTGCACTCCAACTCTCTGCCTGAGCCCCTCCCACCCCCCAAACCCCTCATCACCAGCCCCACCCCAGAGCCCTCATATTTTTACATTATTTAAAATATATATATTATATATATTTTAAATAATATAGAGAAATCTAGAGAAATCAGCTTCTGTTCTCTTCAAATTAGTCAAATGATTCAAAACATCAAATGATTTTTAAGCAGATACTCTAACACAGGAATTTGAAGGAAGTTAGCTTGAAATTTTGTTCTGAGAAGGACTTGTTAAGAGTGAACTGGAGTGTATCATTCCCCAAACCTTTCTGGAGCACAGATTGAAAGCAAAGATTTAAAAGATGTATGAAGGCTTTTTTGTTGTCGATATATTTATATGTAAACTAACTGTGTGTAAAACTAACTACACAGTATGTTGAATTAACCTTGTAATGGCAGGATATTTCAGATTCAAATCCAACCTTAGTTCTCTGTAACCAATAGTGCAAATACCAAACATCAAACACGAGCCAGCCCTTTGGCTCAACAAGCTCAAAAAACCCTCCTAGGCTGAATTCCAAAAAGGTCATTTAGGTTGTAACAATCTTTTACCTATCTGTAGCAGTTTCTAAAGCATCAGATAATATCTGAGATAAGAAGACTGGATTGCTAACTAGAAATTTTAGAATAATGATACCACACACACACACACACACACATATACATATATTCTCCCTGACAAGAATAACCAGTTGGATGTTTTCACATCAAAATACAAGTGAGATATTGGTCCACTAGGAGTATTTCAGACCCACACAATTCCCAGGTAAAAATATCAAAGTATATCTTGTCTATTTTTTGTATCGTCTTATTTTATTGTTAGTTTGGGAAAAATCTCCCTTCCTCCCTCTTTCCTAATGTGCGTTAGTGATGTAGGGGCCTAAGTCTCATTTTCAAAAGTGATTTAGGAACCATTTCTCATTGAAAGACAGTGGGATTTAGCGGGCTAAATCATGTAGGTAATTTTGAAAATTTTACCTGTAATCTCTTTAAAGGTTAGGGAAAAGGAGCTGTGATCAAGGGTTCTTTTTGGTATTAGAGATATGGAGTTGGGAAGTCAGGTGGTTCTTTCAAAGGCATCAGTTCTATTGCAGGTCAGAGGGTAGCAGTTAGAGTTGTGGAGATGTGAAGGAGCTGCAGACAGTTTTTGGAGAAAGAAGTGTAAGATTAAAAGAAAGGGAAACTATTTTAATTAAGTAGAAGAGAGGATAAAGTAGAACTCCCAAGAATCAAATTAGCATCCGCAGCTACATTCTTCATCACTAGCCATGCTTTCATAACTAGAGTCATATATTACCACTTTGTTAGGGGTACCCTGTAGGACTGGAAGAACTAAAATAGTCAAAAATTCAGAGCATTATTCCTTGATAAGTAGGTATATTTATTGTATCCTATCCCTAAATCCTTCATGCATCAGTTGTGTCCTTAGTAGAGGTGGTCACTAAAATTGTGTGTTCTCATGAAAAATTTCCAAAAGAATTGTTTTTGTCAAAAAATGTCTTTGAAACTTCAGGTTTTTGCTAAAAAACCTAAAACAGGAAGGGAAAAAAAAAAAGAGTGAGTGGGAGGTTTGGCTAAAATTTTTCAGTTTTCTTAAAAAAAAATAAAAATGAAGATTTCCCACATAAATTACTGTTTTTGACAAAAAAGCCATTTTTTGATGAAGAATGTTTGACCAGATGTTTACTCCTCAGGCCTCTACCCTGTGTGCCCACATGCTTAATTTTAAACCTGTCAGTAGTCCCACTGAAATCAAACACAGACAGCAGTGTTTGCAGGATCAGTGCTACATGTAGTTCTGCAGGGATGCACAGTAAGAAAATTCCAATGCCTTTCCTCCTTCAAAAAATAAAAAACCCCTCATGACCTGTAAAACAAAGACAGAAAATATAAATAACTAGAAGTGTTAACAGAACCGATATGGAGAGAGCCCTTTCTCAGGACTTATACCTCTTGCCAGTCGTTTTTATTTAACCAGTCTTCTTGCTTCAGTCTTCTGATTATTACACAAATACTTTATGCTCTGGTTGTTTTACAAGTGCATTAGCTCTTAGGAGAAGTGTAGTGCTACATGAGGCTGATATATTAAAAAAATCCACCTGGGAGGTTTACATTTTATATCTTCAGCACTACTAATTATTCTCTAAGGGATTAATTACAGTAACTTTTTTAGCTTTTCAACAAGCTTATATTCACACTCAAGCTAACTTAAGAAACAGTTTGAATTGTGATCACAGAAAAATTCTGCTTGTTTCTTTAATGTATAATCTGCTGAATAGATATCACAGGTGTTAAATTAAATCTACATATTGACCTGGAAATTTAAAAAAAAGACATACTATCAGTTCCACTTGTTTTTATGCTCTAGAGAAAGCTTGGCATGAATAAATTATGGGGGAATGAGATGAACATGCTGGAGGTCAGACCTATTTGTGATGTGTTCAGTTAAAGAGGTTCTGGTTACTCAATCAGTTTGAAAAGTTAGCACGCTATTTTCTCTAGTAGCTTTTGGTTAGTTTCTTCTCCCGTGTTCTCTATCTATTTAATAGAATGGGGTTTCCCACCACCAATTTAAAAACAAATCTTATCCTGGCCCAAATGACTAGACGACCCCAGCCAAGATTTTCAAAAATAACTACTTAACCAGCTAGGCTCCTAAATTGGGACTGAGGCACTTAAGTTTGCCAGATCGCAAATCCCATACATGCAACACATACCTGTCTTTCTTCCCCACCATAATCCCTGGGTATAAAGCTTCATGTCATATTTTCCTCGCTATTCTCATTTTTTCTTCCCCTGAAGTGGGTGTGGGGAGGGGAAAAGAGATTATGTGTATGATATAAGGAAGGGAAAGAAATCCCTTCTCCTATTGCAGTCAGCCTAGCAGTTTAAATGCTGCTGAAACCTTCTGCAGAGTGCCTAAGACCTGGGATAACCTTTTGTTCACCAGCCAGGATTAATCTGTACCATATTGTGTACAGAAAACTTCCATATGATAATGAAGAAGGTGGTGAATTGTGATTGGCTAAGCATTGTGCCCTTAGCTAGCCTGTGCTAAAGCATTCTATTTTTATTATTGTTATCCTGGCCTCTGAATTGCCACCCTACCCACTTTGTCTCATCCACCTGTTTTGTCTTTTCTACTTGGGGCAGGGCAGGGCAGGGCAGGGTCTTGCTATATATTTGTACAGTGCACATTCGGGCCCCAATCTAATTGAGGCCTTAGGCATTACTGCCACACAAGTGTTAAATAGTAATTAACAATGCCAATCCAAGCCATCATCATACAGGATGCAGCAGACCTCTGGTATGACAATCACAGTATGTCGGGTGGCTCTGGTAAATTAAAAATGGAACTTGGCCTTAAAGAAAAGGCAGGACTAAGTCAGGCGGTCAAAACTAGATTTTTAGGTTAAATAGGGACCTTATTCCATGGACAGACATTGTAGTTTAAGGGCATTATCAATATTCCTTAATTTATGGGCCTCCTGAATGGTTATCTCCTAGATCCTTCCCCCCTACACAGACACTTAGTCACAATTTCCTTTTGGGGTTAAAACAAACAACAAGAGGAGACTGAAACAAGACATTTCTTGAGACTAGCCAACCACCTTGTTATAATGTGGGGTCCTATTTTTCAGAGATTAGAGCATTTTGAAGCTGACCATACATTTGAATTATGTTGTAGACAGGTAGCCATTGGCAAAACTATCAAAGGTTCTGCAAAAATGTAATTCCATGATTTGCTATAGTACCCCCAGCAAATTATTGCAATTAACTATCATACAACAGCAAAATGGAAATTTTACACTTGGCAAAGCTGGAAAACCTAAAAATGATGTGCTTGCTCCACTGTAACAGAGCTTCATCCCTTTGGCAGTAGGGCTCATGGTGTTTAAATTTCATTTTTAAATGCAGTGCCTTTTAACCTGCTATGTTTAAAGCAATTTGAATAAATAATCCGTGCAACTCATTAAAGGCTCACTTCTGTAGCCACTACACACGCAGAATTCCCTTTGAAGACCATTTCCTTTTTGTTAATTTCCTTAATCACTTGTTGAAGTTGTATCTACTACTGGCTACTTTAAACAGTATTAACTTAGAAAAAATTAAACAGAATATTTGAATACAAACAAATATTTCCCCGTCATCCACAAAAATGTTTCAGGTACTTGACATGGCTAAGCAACACCTTCACTGCCACCACCAGTGCTGCCACAGTGACACTCATATATACTCTTGCTAGCTCAGTGAGAGCTAGCATGAATATAAACTACATGAGCAGAGGAGTCACACCACTAGCTTGTAGTGTAGATGTAGCCACAGACACCATAGAGCAAGAAGACAACAAGACAACCATTCTGCATGTCTCAGAGGATGCTGCAGCAAATCCATTATCCCACTCTGCTGAGAGCAAGAGTTATATTAGGGCCTAGCTTCACGAGAGCTGAAAAAGCTTTATAGATTATAGTGAATCACAAATTGAATGAGTCAAAATATGATGCAGTTGCAAAGAATTCTAATATTCTGGGGTGTATTAACATAAGTGACATATGTAAGGCACAGGAGGTAATTATTCTGCTCTACTTGGAACTGGTGGGGCCTCAGATGATATACTATTTCTCTAATGTGGATAAGGTCTTATAATATGGAGTTGTTTTGTAAGGTTTCAAGGAAGGTAAAAATAGTGATGCCCAGAATGAAGAGAGGTGGGATACCCTGATTAACTTGTCTGGACCAGCCTGTTATCACGAAAAGAAAAGGAGGACTTGTGGCACCTTAGAGACTAACAAATTTATTTGAGCATAAGCTTTCGTGAGCTACAGCTCACTTCATCGGAGCTCTAGTTAATATAGTTAACAGTGTGAATATAAAGCATCTAATTACTGACTAGACTCTTCACTGCAGTTCATTCTTCTTCAATTGTCAAATATCTGAGAATCTTGCTAGGATATCTCTCAGACTTTCATTAGTTCAGGATGTTAATCACTTGGGATTTTAACCTTGTAAAGAGACAAGCATCTCCAGAAAGGTGCTGACTGCCCTTATCTCCCTTTGACATCTGTGGAAATCTGTGGGTGCCCAGGATCTCCCAGATGCTCACTAAGCAGATTTCAGGATGAAGCCCCACTTGTGATTAATCTAAATGCCTTTAATTGTGCCATTTACACCCTACATGCTATATGTGTAGTTAATTATGATTCATGACTCAGTCTTGGGATGTTATTATTTGCTACTTTAGCTTGAACCCAATATATTGGATTAATGAGCTATGTCTAATATTTGTGATTTTATATGGAAAACTTTAATACAATAGAGAATTTGTACCTTGTAGAATTCCATCTATGTCAGTCTTGTCAAATTCATTAGCAATTGTGTCAGTAGATCAAGAATATGACATGGCCCTTAGGATGAAACAGCTTAAACTAATAATACAAATCCCACTGAGTAGCTCTTAAATATAGATATCCTATCTTAATCTCCAAATCTAGCAATTTATGAGTCACTCACACACATTTTTTGGGCAACTTAGTCAGCACAAAAATGTTATTACCATGAATTGAAACTCTGTATTAGGTGCCAAAAAGGTGTTTCATATATTGATACACATTGGAAAAGTCTTCTATTTGAACAGAAGTACTTGTGGCACCTTAGAGACTAACAAATTTATTTGAGCATAAGCTTTCGTGGACTACAGCCCACGTCATCAGATGCTTAGAATGGAACAGATAGTACGCATAGGGAAAACATGAAAAGGTGGAAGTTGCCATACCAACTCTAAGAGGCTAATTAATTAAGATGAGCTATTATCAGCAGGAGAAAAAAAAAAACTTGTCGTGATTATCAAGATGGCCCATTTCAGACAGTTGACAAGAAGGTGTGAGGATACTTAACACGGGGAAATAGATCCAATTTGTGTAATGACCCATCCACTCCCAGTCTCTATTCAAGCCCAAGTTAACGGTATCTAGTTTGCAAATTAATTCTAGTTCAGCAGTTTCTTGTTGGAGTCTGTTTTTGAAGCTTTTCTGTTGCAAAATTGCCTCTTTTAAGTCTAGTACTGAGTGACCAGAGAGGTTGAAGTGTTCTTCTACTGGTTTTTGAATGTTATGATTCCTGATGTCAAAGATCTGCAACGTATCCTGAAAGACGATCCCTCACTTTTATGGATCTTGGGCAACAGACCAGTCCTCACATACAGACAGCCCCCCTACCTGAAGCAAATAGTCACCAGCAACCACACACCACACAACAAAAAACACTAACCCAGGAACCTATCCTTGCAACAAAGGCTGATGCCAACTCTGTCCACATATCTATTCAGGGGACATCATAGGACCTAATCACATCAGCCACACCAGAGGCTTGTTCACCTGCACATCTACCAATGTGATATATGCCATCATGTGCCAGCAATGCCCCTCTGCCATGTACATTGGTCAAACTGGACAGTCTCTACGCAAAAGAATAAATGGACACAAATCTGACATCAGGAATCATAACATTCAAAATATCTTCTTACTATATGTTCCATTCTATGCGTCTGATGAAGTGGGCTGTAGCCCATGAAATCTTATGCTCTGTCATAAATATGAAGGGAAGGGTAACCCTGACACCCTCAAATAAATTTGTTAGTCTCTAAGGTGCCACAAATAGTCCTGTTCTTTTTGCGGATACAGACTAACACGGCTGCTACTCTGAAACCTGTCTTCTATTTGAAAGCATCACCACCACCACTGGGAAGCACAAGAAATTTCTGCATATCTCCTTGTCTCTTAAACAATATGAGTCCTCCACTACCAAGCAATGAATTCCAGCCTAATTGAAACAATTAGGCTAATACTGTTATTAGGAAAATACTTCTTTATAAATCATGACACATTAAATATTAATTTCTTATCTAACTTGCAGTATGACTACACACAGTCCCATTCTAATGTTCACTACTGACAATAGAAATGATGGCCCTAATCCAGCAAATCGATGAATGTGACCTTCATGTGGGTGCAGGGGTCTTTCTATGAGCATCACATTGTAGAATACAGTAATGAAACTGTGAGTGATAACATCAGAGAACAAATACCATATAACTGATCTATGGTGCGTCTGCCCAATTAGGGGAGTTTTCCTTGCACTCCACAGGCTCAGACTGAGCTTCATGAGACAGCACCCAGATTCATGTAAAAGTGACCTTTAAGGATAATACGCTATTTGATGCAAGCATATGATTCCTGCATTAAGCAGAAAGACTCTAGTAGATTATTGTTATTCTGATTTGAGAAGTGTCCCTTCATAACATTTTAAAAAAATTACCACGTGTGTCAGTGGCTCCTAGAGCTCCGAGCCACTATGTTAGATGATGCTCATAAGTATAACAAGAGAGAGTTCCTGCCCCAAATAGCTTGCAGATTGTATCTCTTACCTGTTTAAATGGCAGGGAAAATAGCATTATTAGTGTTATTTTAGAGGGGTGGGAGGGAACGGAGGCACAAGGCGATAAGTGATTGCTCAAGGTCACACAGGAATTCTGAAGCAAAGCTGGAAGTTCCTTTCTGAAGAATCCATTATGATTTGATGTTCTGACAAAGCAACAGTAAAACAGAGCAAGACAGACTTCCAGTTAGTCACAAACTACCCCCTAACAAATATTCATAGAACACATCATAGAATATTTTACAGTCACAGTGCACCTTTTATACAGAAGCATTTGACACAGTCACAAAGATGGGCATACTGTACTTATATGCATACCCATCAATCACTTTACCTACACAGTAAATGCTTTGGGATGGAACACAATAGCTATTTTATAGCTCACAGTAAAGCTACACAATATTTTAGGACACAAAGTAGTGAGTACCATACTCTGGGGCTTTTCAAAGTATAACCCACATCTCAATACCAAGACCCAGGTCAAGTTCCATTTCTGACCACACAGCTCACATTTCTTTCCCTTTAACATCTTTGTGGCAATTTCAGCAGCTGCTTACCTAGAAAAGTAAACTAGTTGTTTTTTAGCTGTCATCTAAAATAAGTTTGGAAGAGGAAAGCTACGTTGACAAAAACAAGGAGAGCCTATGCCATCTCACCAGCAAGGTTTCTATGCATCACCAAAATGTGCGCCGCGGACCACAGTTTTAAAACTACTGCCTATGAAATTGCAGGAGAAAAGTGGGCAAATTGACACCAAGCTGGGAGGGGTTGCAAGCACTTTGGAGGCCAGAATTAGCACTCAAAATGATCTTGATAAATTGGAGAATTAGTCTGAAATCATGAAGATGTCTGTTGAATTTCAAGTGGAAGGAAGGAAAAAAAAAAGCTTACCTGCACAAATACAAAATGGGGAATAATTGGCTAGGCAGCAATACTGCAGAAAAAGACCTGGGGTTAGAGTGGACCATACATTGAACTAGAGTCAACCATGTGATGCATTTGTGAAAAAGGCAAGTATTCTGGGATGTGTTAACAGGTGTCATGTAAGACACAGGAAGTGATTGTTCCACTCTACTCAGCCCTGGTGATGCTGCAGTCAAGGATCTGATAGGAATGAGAATTTGATTCATATGTCCAGTTCTGAGGACCATGCTTTAAGATAGATGTGAACAAACTGGAGAGTCTCCAGAGGATAGCAATATAAATTATAAGAGGTTGAGAAATCATGACCTATGGAAAAGGTGGGAAGAATTGGGCATGTTTAGGCTAAAGAGAAGAGAAGAAATGGTGAGGGAGGCAGGGAACAGGATAACAACTATGTAAAAGCAATCAATTATTCTCCAGGTCCGTCAAAGGTTGGACAAGAAGTAATCAGCTTGGTTTGCAGCAAGAGAGATTTAGGTTTTCTTATGTAACCTAAATATAAAAATAGTTGGACTAGAACAGCTTATCTAAGAAAGTTGTGGAATACCCATTGTTGGAGGTTTTTAAGAATGGGTAAAATGATCAACTGTCAGGGATGGTCTAGGTATACTTAATTCTGCCTCTTGAGGTCCCTTCCAGTCCTACATGTCTATGATTCTATAAGTGCAAGTAGAATGTGATTATCCAAACTGGAGATTTTCCTGGACAGAGGACATCTCCATAATCTTGTGAAAAGTATCATGCTACTGTTAATGTCCTACAGTAGCAAGATCTTTTGTGTTGTGTGTTCACCAAAAAATATCATTTCCATCAAAACAGTGACAGCTAACATCATGCTGGGTCATTAGCTCAATCCTGACTTATGATGTGATCCTGAGCCATTCAAGTTAATGATAGTTTTGCCATGAAATCCAATAGCAACATGATCTGTCCCCCAGAGATCTAAGAATGCCCTACACTCATCTACAAAAAAGTGGGCTTCTGTGGAATTCTGGGATTTCTATGTAGATTCCTTATCCTAGCTATGACCAGGTCTGACCCCACTTAACTGGTGAGATATGAAAAATCAATCAGCCGGAGTGGTATAGCAGTAGAATATGCCCATGTACTAATGATGTCACCTAATGATAAAGTTAGCCAATCTCCTTTTCCTTGAGGCACTTTAGCCAAGACTGTCAAAAAGTAAGGATCCTAAATCTGTATTTAGGCACCGAAATAAGAGGTCCAATTTTAATCATTCAGTGCCCAATACCTCCCATGGAGCTCAATCTTCTTAGCGTATGCGCAACGTGCCTCAGGTGGAAGGTGACCAGGATTCATCACCAAATATGGGCTGCTGGTTAGATCATTACCTCCCTGGCTCAGGTCAGGTGCTGACAGGGTATGCAATATGAACACTGACCAATGCCCCCTATGGAGCTCAATGAAAACTGTTGAGTGCAGTGCATTTTTGAAAATTGGCTCTCTTATTTAGATGTTTGAATACAGATTTAGGGATAGATTTTCTAATGCATCTAAGGGTATGTCTACACTACCGGCCGGATCGTTGGGTAGTGATCAATCTATCAGGAATCGATTTATCACATCTAGTGTAGATGCAATAAATAGATCCCCAATCGCTCTGCCATGGACTCCTGTACTCCACTGCGGCGAGAGGCGGAAGCTGAGTCAACAGGGGAGTGGCGGCAGTCAACCCTGCACCGTGAGGACACAAGGTAAGTCGACCTAAGATACATCGACTTCAGCTACGTTATTCCCTCCACCACCACCACCACCCCAGTGTAGACCAGGCCTTCGGGATCTGGAGCACAAGTCTGATTTCAAATTAATGAAGTTTGTGATCCTAAATCATGGGGCCATGATGAAAAAAATCACATCCTGGGCCTCCATTTTAGCAATTATGACAAACTGTTCTGCCTCATGTAACTGAAATTGAACTCTTGTCTTTCTTGATCTCTCCTCCAACAGCATTAATCCTTCAATTACAAATGCATTTAGGGTTCTCATCTTCTCTCGATGTGCAAACATACAATAGATCCTATTTATGAATCAAATTCCCTTTGGAAATATATGTCAAGGGTCAAATAGAACATTGTCTTTTCACCCTCTTTGTCCTTTACCCGGGGGGCTTGTGGGTGGGTGGGCAGGGGGGGCTGGAAAAAAAAAGGAGTTGCCTTCCTACATATACATAAATAAGAAAATGATAAAGAGGTATAGAATTATGTTTAAAAATATTAAGAATCCTTTTCTCCTTGGTCTTGATCACACATAATTTATTTTTAACCATAAAAATTTAGTAATAGGATCAAAGAAAGACTTTAGTTGTTCTTGATGGGAGGTGAATTGTGTTTTTTATTATACAGTATGTGTCATTCCTCCATAACAAGTGTAGCAGGGTGAATAAGTGTTGTGAATCACAACCTAAACATTCAATTGAGTATAAGAAGCTTTCAGTTGTTTTTCTAAGACAAAAAATAATCAGATTCAGATAAAACCAGACTGCATTAAAGTAGCTGACTTGGGCCTTGTACACACTACTGCGGTAAGCTGATTTAAGTTACATTACTCCAGCTACGTGAATGACATAGCTGGAGTAGACGTAACTTAGGTCAACTTATTGTGGTGTCTAAACAGCACTGCATCAATGGGAGAGCATCTCCCATTGACTTACCTTACTCCTCTCATTCCAGTGGAGTACTGGAGTTGACCAGAGAGAGCTCTGTGGTCGATTTAGCAGTTCTTCACTAGATCCGCTAATTGATCACAGCAGCGTCAATCCCTGGTAAGTGTAACCATGGCCTTGGACTGGAAATTAGAGGAGAAACAAGTAAGAGGACAAAAGTAAGAGAAGAGGATTCCTCGAGTCAACAAAGCAAGTGCACATCTTGATTGTTTTTTTAATTTGCTTTCTTCACCCTCACCTTTTCAGGACTTACAGTACTGATAGCAATGGCCTCAGTTTGTAGTTGGTCTGTTTAATGTGTATGGCACTTATAAATTAGTTGTAACTGTCTTGCAATAGCGTTGCCTTGAGTAAGATACAGACCTCTATGTAAATATACATAGCTCAGAGATGCTTAGTAATTCTGAAATACTTTCTTGGGATATTTCTAAATTAATGTTACAAGTTTCAAAGCCTCATGAATATAGTTTGGCTGCTAGCAGCCAGTCATTAGGGTTTTTTTCCCAACAATACTCTTTTCTCCTGTATTCAGCCTCTCCCAAGACACAGTAATAGAAGGAGATACTTAAGCCTGATCATTCATAATGAATGTAGGCAAAAGCCCCCAGAGGACTGGAAGATCAGGCTTTCACTAGACACGCTGATCTATGTTGCAGGTTTAGGGCCTACCAGGTTGTGACTGAGCATCCTTAACTTTTTTTGACCTTTCTTCATGAGACATGAAGATAGTCACTCACAGGAAGAGCTCAGCACTTTGAAGGATTGGGACTATCAGATTGAGCATGGGAAAATAATCCACTTCCATGCTTCCCTCCTATGTTTCCACAACATACAATGCAAAAGTTAAAAGCAGAGCAGTGAGTCAGAAGGTCATTGACAACACAGAAGCAAGCAGCATCAAGAAGATTTTATGCTCAAGGACACTTTAAAAGGCTAATAAGTCCTAAACACTAGATCACAGGGAAATTATAACAGTCAGTTCATATGCATTTCAGGAGTAAACACCGCTAAAATATTAATCCTCTCTCAATGAGAAGTACAATTTTTTTAAATTTACCCACAGCTGGCAACATTAAACAAATGCTCCCTGTAAACATCTGCAAAGCTACTTCATTATCCACCTTCAAAACGCTCCTTTCCCATGATGCCTACCAAAAACTTGACAATGCCTAGGCTGCTGGTGACCGATACCACTGCCTATCAGGCTGACTAATAAGATGTTATTTCCTTATACTCCCTCATCTGTCTGTGAAAACCCATCCATTATCTCTTGTTTATACTTAGGTTGTAAGCTCTTTGGGCAGTGACTGTCTTTTTGTTCTGTGTTTGTACAGCACCTAGCACTATGGTGTACTCATCCATGAATGAGATTCCTAGGCACTACAGTATAGACAAAGGAATGCTATGGTAGCAGAAAGCCATCACACCTCAAAAACTCTTAATAGCAAACAAGGAAATAATTAGTTGATTTAAGAGTGTATATACCCAACTTGTCAATAGTAGATTATAAATAAATATTAAAAAAATAATTTAACTACTCAGTGTGCTCTGTAGTGGACAGTCCATACAAGAAGATCATAAAGGAAAAAGGCACATTTCTGTCTAAATGTTATTTTGATAGAAATGTGGCATATCAGCAGCCTAACTGAACATGAAGGTATCTTTACTGTGCTCCTTCCTAAGTGGAAGTTGTAGTCATTTTCCACAACCACAATCTCCTCTGTTGGGTATCCAGCATCAGAGTCCCTATACTTTAGTTTATCCAGCAAAAGCCAGTAATATATACAATGTTTAGATAAACTATATGAAATAAATTCTCTCATGTATTGAATACAGATGAAAATATGCTATTTATGGAAAATTTAACAAACCCAAGTAAATAGCTGCATCATCAGTTAATATACTGTAAACTAGAATCTAAGGCCTGAATCCTACAAATGCTTAAGCATGTACTTAACTTTATATTAAATCTAAGTTTGGGGGTCTCTTGTTCTCCTGTTGATAAAAGATGAATGCAGTGAAATGGAAGCTATCTTAAAAGGCAAGGAAGAGAGGCAAATACATAAATGTGATTAGACAAGGAAAGCATAATTTATAACAAAATATTCCAGTTTAAAGTAACAAATTACGGTAAGTGGATACTGTCTTGCCTAGCATCAAGGGAACATTACCCTTAGTCCATGATAGAAGCAATTCTGAACTTTCAGAAAACCTTTGACAAAGTTTCACATGCTGGATTATTATAAACCCCCTCAATATGGGCTACATAGTAAAGTACTCAAATGGGTAAATAATCTGATAATGGGTGGAAAGCAGAGAGTTGGAGTTAAAGGTTTTATTCTTCAGGAATACTGATGAGGAAGGGAATCCCAGAAGGCTCTATACTGAAACTAGTAGATTTTTACTATTGATTTAGATAACCTGCAACTGATTTAGACAACCCTATAAAGTGTCAAATAATTAAATCTGTAGAGACTACCACAACAGGCTATACTTTATAGGATAATCTTAATAAATTAAGCAAATGGATTCAGGGGTGGGTTGTAAAATTTCATGTTTCTGATTCTAAAATAGTGGAGTTGTGTGGAAATACCCAAACTAAGTATAGTTTAAAATTCATTATTGGATTAGTTAATACAGTTGTGTAAAAGGATCTTAATGTGTCATTAGAACCATCGTTTACATTTTAAGTTTAATATTAAGCAACGTTATGGAAGGAAGCTTAAATGCTGATTTTTCAAGATTGGTGCAAGTCCAAGGACACTTTATGAAGGACAGCTAGACCTGCCTTACAATACTATCATGAACATTTATCATTCCACGCACCAAAGCTATTCATCTGCTTTTTATAATAACGAATAAAGAAATATTCACCACATTTGTCATCAAAAAGTTTTTTTCCCCGGTGAGTGGGTTAGTATAATTTCAAATGTGATATATCCCACAATTTTCAAGTCCTGGTCACCTATACAGTTCAGAATATATAGTTCAGAGAAAGTATAACATAGGATAACACAGGTGACAAAATGAAATACAGGGGTTTACATTCTCTCATCCTCTCATTGTCATATAATATGGCCTTCAAACTTGGTACATTTTGTCCTTTTGCATTAGAAATACTTGTATAATGTCCCATTCCCATTGAGCAAGAATTCATAATAGGAATACTTCATACCTGTGAGGCACCCATATCTCAGTAAATTATAAGGTAGTGTCACACTGGAAGGGGTCACATCATAAAACATAATGATACAACTACTGCGAGCCAAAAGCTTCTGAATATGACATTACATAGATTTATCCTAGAATCTCTTTCCAAAAAGATCACTGAAATATTGGGGGAAAGGAAGTGAAACACCTGCAAAAAGATCTGAACCAAACATTCATGATGACCCAAATCTTTCTGGTTAATTAGATCTCAAAGAACTGTTGTTTGCACAGATAACCAAAATAGTCACTACTAAAGGGGTAGCAGACAGCGTGGGAGATTCAGTATCTCTCTAAACTGTCACATCGGGAAAAGAAAAAACCTTGAAGATGTAACACTATCCAGCTCAAGTTGTTGGCAGACATTAAAGTAATTGAATAAGTGGGTAATTTTAAATTATCTTCAAATAATTCAACTTTCAGCTATCTCTGTCCATTGAATAATGCCATTGCCTCTGGTCCTTTCCATGCTCTCATACAATCTAAATTTGCAATTACTCTTCCCTCATCTCTGAATGAAATGACATTCCTAATGTGACTGAGATCTTATAGCTTGCTGCTCTGGCTGAGGACTTTATAAAGGCTATGGGAACCTGTCTTCCAGCTTCGTAATGACCAAACTCACATTAGCTTTCATCCGCTGAGTCACTACACTTGTATGATGACTTCTGTAACCTCCATTAAGGTGTCCATCCATTATCTCTCAGCTTTTTAACATCTTAATGTGTAGGGAGGAATTCTTACAGGATGTACTTAATCCATAAAATACAATAAAACTGTTTAAATACAGATTTAGATTGAGACATAATTCAGGAGGCATAAAGAATCTGATGGTAATATTTTTCCTTCCACAAAATGGAAATTTTATAGGAGAAGAGCTGATACGAAATAGAAAAATGCAGATATTTATTAGAGGATCTATAGGACATAGAGTGTGTTTTTCTTCAGGTATCATTCAGATAACAATAGTTCTCTCATCCTCCAGTTTATTTGTGCTGTATTTGAGACCAGTATTTGGCCCATTGTGAGATTTAATTAGTTAATGTTTAATGCTCTATGTAACCTAAGTTAACTCCATTTTTCCCCCCTCTCTGCTCAGATTGGCTGAAGTCAAATGCCATACAAAATCAGGTACTATTACATTCTTTGGACATACACAGTATAAATACACAATAAAATATTTTTATATGTAACTACTTCATGCAGAGGTACTTCAGCAACGTATGCTCTGGCTTTGGAATAGCCTCATTGCTCATGAGCAGTGAAAACACAAGCAACCTCAAATGACATGCAACAAAACCATTTTATGACACTATTATTATTTATTTACTTATTTATCTATCTTATGCAACACATTCTGGGCTGCAGTGCAGACCAGTGAAGGGTTGTGTGACCATTCGCCTTGCAATATTGGGTGCCTTACAAAGCTTCGCTGCTGTAGCTCTCAACCTTGGCCGCTCACAAACAGAATGCAGGTCATACCCAAAGTGTCTGTATAGTTGCAGCCCTGTAGCTACAGCTCTGACCCCAGCAACACTCTGGCTTCCACCAGCCTTGGTTACTAATTGTAGGGTGACCTCACACTCCCAGTCCCAAATTTCCCCCAGAAAATGTGTTTTGCACCGTCCAGCCCTCTCCTGGGCAGTTCAGATATTAAACATCATTTGCTGCTATAAGGGGTCAATATTCAAGAGTTTGCTATTTTAACTGGAGTTACCCAAACAGTGCAGTTTAAACACAACATTGGACTAGTATAGATTAAAAATAAAACAAGTTTATTTAGCTACAAAGAGGTATAGTTGTACCTAAAATCTAAGGTGTCAAAATTAGAAATGGTTACAAGAGAAAGATAAAATGCTTTCTAGTAGCTAAAATTTACCAAGCAAGACTTGGTTCAAGGTAAAATCCTTACCACAGATTCCCAGCAACATTGCTGACCAAATTCTCAGGTCAGGATCTCTCCCAGAGTCAAAAGGCTGCTACCTTTGTTGTCTTAGCTGAAAAAGAAAGATAGCCCAAGAAATCTCTCCCTGTTTTTGCTCCTCACTTTTATAGTCCAGTCCCCCTTTTAAGTGGATTCTTCTGAGGGTTACCCCTCAAAGCAAAGTTTATTGAAACAGTAAAGAAGGCAACTGTGGAGTCTGGTGGTGAAGGTGGTTCCATGCTTTCTTCTCCCTTGTGTATGCTGAAATGCAGATTTGCCTTGTTTCCTGCCATTTCCCCTGTTTACTATGTATATGTAAATTGAGATAAACACACATTCCTTTGTTTAGGATTGTGAGGATGGTGCCCATGGGAGCCAGCTGAGGTCACGCAATTAGAGTGAACTGCAAACAGAATGGGGCAGACAAACCCCAAAAGCTGGTGGATACTCCAACACTTAGATTTACCAAGCCAGGACAAAACAGCTTCTGTATTACCCCACTGGTTATTCAGAAGTGCAAATAACACAGTTCCCTCAAAGTACCCCGCCTCAGGCCTCCATCCAGACACACATCAGATATGATGACGATTACTGAAAATCTTATCTGATCATATAAAAGAAAAGGTTCTTCCAATCCCAAAGGATCAGCCACACACCAGGTCAATATAAAAAACTTAGATCTTTATCCCAAATACACACTTAGAGCCAATCCTTATTAACTAAACTAAAATTTATTAAAAAAAGAAAGGAGAGAGAGTGTGTTGGTTAAAAGATGAATATACATACAGACTTGACTTCAATTTGAGATTCAGATACATAGCAGAGATGAGCTTGTAGTTGCCAAAAGTCCTTTTAGAAATAGTCCATAGGCTATAGTTCGATGTCCATATACAGGGTGACTCCAGCCAATGACTGGGGATCTCAATCCTTATGGCTCAGGGTTTGCCCTTCTTGAAACCCAAAGCAGATCTGAGATGAAGAAGAATTGTGTCCCAGGATTTTTAATACATTTCCAGAAGCCTTTTGGCCTGAGAAAACAATAGGCTTAACTTTCCTTCTCCCAAACATCATGGCAATTAGCACAGGACAATTTATCCATTAAACAGTTCAGATACAGGTTACCACCACCTTTAAAGAGACATATAGACAATAATACTATTTCACTCATGTGTCTTCCTAAATGTTAATATTCCTTTTTTGATCTTTGAATTAAAGCTATAGCAATAGACAATACTTGTTTGCTTACACCACAAGACCTGAGCAAACATCTACCCTTCTATCTCTAACAATGCAGGCTTACATTTCAAAGCAATATTCATTTACGTATCTTCCTAGCAAGTCTTTAAAGTTTGGCCATGAGTCATGTCAGTCTGAGAGTTAATTAACTCTTTCTGGCCCTGTCACCTTTCAATGAGATATTATATTACGCTTATAACTTTACAAGGATAGATTTGTTTTACAACTTTGACCTAGTCAGGGCTGCGTGGCATAGAATATTTGCTAATATTTTCATACGGGGGAATTCATAATTTTACATATAATGTTGCTACATACATTTTGCCATGACATTGACCAGCAAGGCATATTTTGTACAAAGATTACAATAATGGTGTGTGAATACAGGGTGCTTTCGATCACAGTATGTATTACAATCGTGCCTAGGGAACCCAACGGAAATCATGTCCCTGTTATGGTAGGTGCTACATGTACTCATAATACAAACACAGTTCCTGCCCCAAAGAGCTTGCAACCTAAATAGACACCAGTGGTAGCGTTATGACTTCCATTTTACAGATGGGGAACTGAAGTAGAGAGAGATTAGCTAGCTTGCCCCAGGTCACTCAGGAAGTCTCTGGCACAGCTAAGAACTGAGCAGATATTTCAAGTCTCAGTCCTGTACCTTAACAACAAGACCAGTCTACCTCTTACACCAGCAAGTATTCTGCATGCCATTTTTCAGAATTAAAAGTATTACTATTTGGTTCTGTATCCCTCCCCCGTACCATCAGGTATTACTGGCAGGATTTGACCCCTAATAAACAGCAGTTATGGGCAAGGGGTAACAGATTTAGAAATTAGTTTAGTGGAGATTTACTTACAGTTTGTTACTGAAAGAGTAACAAACATTTGTTTTAGAGGAAAAGCCCAGGAAATGTTTAAGGGGCAAATCCAACACCAGAATGGAATGGTTTCATTAATTTACAAAGGTTCTCTCAAACCCCCATTTTTAATTCACCCTGCCTTATCCCTAAGTATGATCATGTTGTTCAAATAAGCTGCAGATGCCAACAATAAAACCTAAAATCTAACCAAATTTCAAACTCCATTTTTACATTCCAGGCTCCAAAGGAAAACTGAAGGTTGCATTACAGCCACTCTAGACTTCAATCCTTACTTATTATGTTTCCAATAACACTGCTGGAGGTCCTAAATCATGTTAAAGTTGGTCTGTAAATTGGATTTTCAAACTTCAGAAGAAATGCATGAGCAGGGTAATGCACTTTCTTCTTATCTTGCATCACCAGTGCTTACACTAATTTCAACAAAATAATCTCTAAAAGGCACAGATTTTGTAAATTAGCAACACTGTATCCGTTGGAATCCTTCCTTCAGATCATCTGTAGGCTTTGCATTAGAAGAAGGGAAAAAAAGAAGTATAAAGCAACAAAAAGTAAAGTCTCTGCCTGAAGCACGCAGCATGATGCGAGAATTGATACCAGATTTTATTTTAATGAAAAGCAATTAAGGAAGTTCTTTATAAAGTGGATCAAATAGTCTTTGACTAAATAAGGTAACAGTGTATTTGCTCCTCACTTTTTGCTTCTGGTGTAGTACTCTCAGCTAGCTTTTACTGAGATTTGCAGGACTTACTTGAGGCCTTTCTTTTTCTTCATGGTCCCCCCGAAGTGCGGGGAGGAGTTGGCAATGTTGTTTATTTTAATTACTGCCTCATGGGGCCACAATTGTTTATTGTAAAAAGTCACTAATGAACAAATGACCCTGCCACCTGGAGCACTTTACAGGCTGGTGGTAAACTCCAGCTATTTAAACAAAAACCTTCTTGGGCTATTGATTCACTGGCTGGGTTGGATTGGACCCTGGGTGCATGTGACTGCTAGGCAACTGAGTGCTCATTGTTTTACACTCCCTATTACACAAAACAAATAAATCTTTTTCACGTTACCTTTTTTCCACACTCCATCTAAAAGAGCACTTATTATGTGACAGTTCACTACTAAATATATATTTGCGTCCATGTGTGTTCAGGTGACTATATTAGCAAATGTTTTCATACCCCATCGGGATTACAACAAATGTCTATAGCTTTAATATACTGGTGATGTTAATTCTGCTATAAAGACAGAAGTGGACAGGCCCAGAGTATAAACTCCTGTACATTTATTATGTTTGGATATTGCACTGCCCACTTCATTCTAAAAAAAACCTTTCCACTCCTTGAAAATAGGAACACCACAGATACAATACCGACTGTTCTGCTGAGTGGTCCTAAACATAAGTCCTGCACTATGATCTTCTTTACAAAACTTGTGGCACATACATTTGTTTCCTCTTCTCTGCCTGTCTGCTCTGTTCCTGTGAGCAGAACGTTCAAGAAGTCCTTTGATACAACTGCCCAGGGCAGGTGGAGGGTCCGCCACAGCTCCCCGGGGGGCTCTTACCATGGCTGGGCTGTGGCTCTGAAGCCCCGCCCCCTGGCCAGAATCAGGTCAGGGAAAGCCATGCGCGCAGCTTTGGGGAGCCTGGGTCCCTCCACCTGCACTGGGCAGGAGGCTTGGGGTGCGGGGACACCGGCAGGGGGCTGTTTTCAGCTCCACCCCCCCCCAGGCAGGGGGGGGAGGGAGGCGGGCTCCATGGCCCCACTCCGTCTTGGCCAGGGAGAGCCCTCTGGGGAAGAAGAGGGGTGGGGGCAGGACGCCCTCACTTTTGGGAAGGCTCTGGCACCCCTGTTTCTTCCCTTCTTATCCCCACTTGTCTACTGACTACAATAGACTAAAACAGCTTAAGGTTCTCCCTCCACTTTTCTTTCTGTCATACTGTAACTTTCTGAAAAGTTGAGAAAGTTTTGAAAAGTTATAAATTGGCAAAATAAAAAAAAAATGAAGTGGGGTAAGAAAACCTGGACAACATTCATTCTCTCACATTCAATGGGGGGGGGGGTAAAAGTGGGACGGGGAAATAATGGGGAAAACAGAAAAACCGCCAACATTTTGAAAATTCAAAAACTCAAAGTACAAAAGATCCTGGAAAAATCATGACTTCTGGTTTATAAAAAAAGTCTACTTTACATTTGAATTTTAAAAAAAATGACCAGCTGTACTTCTGAGTGTAGCTTAGTGACTTATAGCTTGAATAAAGCAATTGTCCTATACCATAGCAGACAATAGGTTCCTTTCTTACACATCACTGAATAAACCACTTAATTATAGGGATTAGAGTACTATGTAAATTTTCATAAATTAATAAACTGCAAAATTGGGACTGTACCTTGGCATAATTATTTGGACCCCACTGACAGAAGAGTTATGGTAGTTTGGCCCATTTGCAAGGCTACCATGCCAAAATAAAATATCTACAAGCCAATTGCACGCTTCTGGATCAATGCAGATCAGAAAGCTTGGTATAAATATAAAAAACCCCTAGAGATAAGGTATTTCAGTGAAAGGAGCTCACACTAATTCAGAGTGCAACCACCTTCAAAAAATGCTTTAAGACCCTGTTCAATAAAGCTTTTCCAACATAACCAAGATTATAACCAGCACCCCATCCTCCTCAGGAACATAACCTTCCTCTTCTGATTGGAAGCTGTGTTTGGGGAAGACAAGTGGAAAAATCCATGGAGTCTGCTAGAGATGTTGCTTTTCTTAGTTTAAATAACTTGAAAGGTTCTCAGATACAGCAATGGTGGGTACTAATATAAAACCTAACCTTAGTGAGATTTCCAGATGGAATTATTTGGGCTCACTTTTGATGGGGACCTATCACCCTCTACTCCCCTGTATGTGCATATAGGGTGGGTCACAATACTGCCCACTGTTAGTATAAATGGCTTCCTTTAAAATTAGGAGAGGTTACTTTAAATTGTACTGTCATATACACTCCTGTCAGTTGCTTTTTTGGTCACATCAATTTACACTCAGTTGAAAATGTCTAAGGAAAGCGGACACTTTCTGCCAATATTTGCTTTGTTGAAAGTCTAGTGTCAAGGTTCCTCCCCCACTCTGAACTCTAGGGTACAGATGTGGGGACCTGCATGAAAACCTCCTAAGCTTACTTTTACCAGCTTAGGTTAAAACTTCCCCAAGGTACAAATTAATTTTACCCTTTGCCCTTGGAATTTCCACTGCCACCACCAAACTTTAACTGGGTTTACTGGGAAACGTAGTTTGGGCACGTCTTTCCCCCCAAAATCCTCCCAACCCTTGCACCCCACTTCCTGGGGAAGGTTTGGTAAAAATCCTCACCAATTTGCGTAGGTGACCACAGACCCAAACCCTTGGATCTTAGAACAATGAAAAAGCATTCTGTTTTCTTACAAGAAGACTTAATAGAAGTAAAGGAATCACCCCTGTAAAATCAGGATGGTAGATACCTTACAGGGTAATTAGATTCAAAACAGAGAATCCCTCTAGGCAAAACCTTAAGTTACAAAAAAAGACACACAGACAGGAATAGTCATTCTATTCAGCACAGTTCTTTTCTCAGCCATTTAAAGAAATCATAATCTAACACATACCTAGCTAGATTACTTACTAGAAGTTCCTAGACTCCATTCCTGTTCTGTCCCTGGCAAAAACAGCATACAGACAGACCCAGACGCTTTGTTTCTCGCCCTCCTCCTAGCTTTTGAAAGTATCTTGTCTCCTCATTGGTCATTTTGGTCAGGTGCCAGCGAGGTTACCTTTAGCTTCTTAACCCTTTACAGGTTAGAGGATTTTTCCTCTGGCCAGGAGGGATTTTAAAGGGGTTTACCCTTCCCTTTATATATATGACACGCCCCCCCAAATCTCAACTAGGGTGAAACGCTGGCTGGGATTTCTTCCTGGAGCTCTAGGAAGAACAGAGTTAATAAGACACATGCACCTCTAAATATACTACCAAGTACATAAAGACTAACAATATTTTCCACATCTCAAGGACGATTTTAACCAGTTGATTCTGGGAAACTTTCACGGGAGAGTGCATCAGCCACTTTGTTAGAAGCTCCTGAGATGTGTTGGATGTCAAAATCAAAATCTTGGAGAGCTAAACTCCACCTAAGAAGTTTTTTGTTATTTCCCATGGTGGTATGAAGCCACTGTAGCGCAGCATGGTCGGTTTGCAGGTGGAAACGCCGTCCCCAAACATATGGGCGTAGCTTTTCAGGGCGTAAACAATGGCGTAACATTCTTTTTCACTGACTGACCAGTTGCTTTCCCTCTCAGACAGTTTTTTGCTGAGAAACACTACAGGGTGGAATTCTTGATCAGGTCCTTTCTGCATTAAAACTGCTCCCACACCACGCTTGGACACATCTGTGGTTACTAGGAACGGTTTGTCAAAGTCTGAGGCCCTTAGTACAGGGTCAGACATGAGTGTCGCTTTAAGCTTGTTAAAGGCCTTCTGACACTTTTCGGTCCACTGAACGGCACTTGGCTGTTTCTTTTTGGTTAGGTCTGTCAGTGGGGCGGCGATTTGGCTGTATTGCGGTACAAATTGTCTGTAATAACCGGCCAAGCCTAAGAAGGATTGAACCTGTTTCTTTGACTTTGGGATTGGCCACTTTTGGATAGCATCCACTTTGGCCTGTAGGGGGCTGATAGTTCCTTGACCCACCTGATGTCCAAGGTAAGTCACTCTGTTTAGGCCTATTTGACACTTCTTAGCCTTAACAGTTAGTCCTGCCTCCCTTATGCGCTCAAGGACTTTTTGTAGATGTTCCAGGTGTTCTGCCCAAGAATCCGAAAATATGGCCACATCGTCAAGGTAGGAGACTGCATATTCTCCTAATCCCGCTAGGAGACCATCTACAAGTCTTTGGAAGGTAGCGGGTGCATTTTGCAGCCCGAAAGGGAGGACATTAAATTCGTACAGCCCGAGATGTGTGGTGAAGGCTGACCTTTCCTTGGCGGATTCATCTAGCGGTACTTGCCAGTACCCCTTGGTTAAGTCCAAGGTAGAGATGAACTGGGCCCGGCCCATCTGTGTGTGGCATTGGATAGTTGTCTGGGCGAGTTACAGCATTTAGCTTACGGTAGTCCACGCAAAAACGTGTCTCCCCATCTGGTTTGGGAACTAGAACTACTGGAGATGCCCATGCACTTCCAGAGGGGCGGATTACACCCATCTATAACATATCCTGGATTTTCCCCTTCCATAGCAGTTTTAGCTTGAGGAGACACCCGGTAAGGTTGGACTTTAATTGGGTGAGCATTACCTGTGTCAATGGAGTGGTATGCCTGTTCAGTTAGTCCTGGGGTGGCTGAAAACGTTGGCGCATAGCTAGTGCACAGCTCCTTGATCTGCTGTCGCTGCATACGCCCAAGGGTCATGGAGAGGTTCACCTCTTCCACACCACCAGCACTTTTCCCTTCGTAGTAGACACCTTCAGGCCACTCAGCGTCCTCTCCTCCCTGGGCTGTAAACTGACAAACCTTTAATTCTCTGGAATAAAAGGGCTTTAGAGAATTAATATGGTACACCTTAGGCTTTCGGTTGGAGGTGGGGAATGCTATGAGATAATTAACAGCTCCCAGGCGCTCCTAGACCGTGAATGGCCCTTCCGACGATGCTTCCATTTTATGGGCCTGGAGCGCCTTTAAGACCATGACCTGGTCCCCTACTTTGATGGAACGCTCTCTGGCATGTTTATCATACTAGGCTTTTTGCTCTTTTTGAGCATCCTGTAAGTTTTCTTTAGCAAGGGCTAAAGAGGTTCGGAGGGTGTTTTGTAGGTTGGTTACAAAGTCCAGAATGTTAGTTCCTGGAGAAGGTGTAAATCCCTCCCATTGCTGCTTCACCAACTGTAATGGCCCCTTAACCTCATGGCCATATACAAGTTCAAATGGGGAAAACCCTAAACTGGGATGTGGTACAGCTCTGTAGGCAAAGAGCAACTGCTGCAACACTAGGTCCCAGTCACTGGAGTGCTCATTTACAAATTTACGTATCATGGCCCCCAAAGTTCCATTAAACTTCTCCACCATGCCATTTGTTTGATGGTGGTAAGGAGTGGCAACCAAGTGATTTACCCCATGAGCTTCCCAGAGGTTTTCCATAGTTCCTGCCAGGAAATTAGTCCCCGCATCTGTGAGGATGTCGGAGGGCCAACCTACCCTGGCAAAAATGTCTGCTAGTGCCTGGCACATACTTTTAGCCCTGGTGTTGCTTAGAGCTACTGCTTCTGGCCATCGGGTGGCAAAATCCATGAAAGTCAGTATGTACTGCTTTCCTCTGGGTGTCTTTTTCGGAAAAGGACCCAGAATATCCACAGCTACTCGCTGAAATGGAACTTCAATGATGGGGAGTGGCTGGAGAGGGGCTTTGACCTGGTCTTGGGGTTTTCCCACTCTTTGGCACACCTCACAAGACCGGACATAGGTAGAAACATTCTTGCCCATTCCCTCCCAGTGGAATGACCCCCCCCAAACGGTCTTTGGTCCTGTTCACCCCAGCATGGCCACTAGGGTGATCGTGGGATAAGCTCAAGAGCTTGGCCCAGTATTTAGTTGGAACTACCAACTGTCTCTGAGGATGCCAGTCTTCCTCGTGTCCACCAGAAAGAGTTTCCTTGTATAAAAGTCCTCTTTCTACAACAAACCTGGATTGATTAGAAGAGCTGAGAGGCGATGGGTTGCTCCGTGCCGCCGTCCAAGCTCTCTGGAGGCTTTCATCTGCTTCCTGTTCGGTCTGGAACTGTTCCCTTGATGCTGAAGACATCAGTTCCTCATTGGATTGTGGACCTATGCTTGGTCCCTCTGGAAGTGATGTAGGGGATGGGGCTGTTTCCGTTGACTGTGAACCACTCTCCGCTGGGACACTATGTTGGGGTTCAGGCTCCAGCTGAGCCTCTTGTGTAGGGTTATCGGCTGCTGCCGGTTCAGGTTCAGTGGGGCCCTCTGGTGTTGAGCGTTGCAAGTACTGGATTCAGTGCTGGCAATGGGTCTGGTGCTAGTTGTTCTGCTGGTTCCGGTTCTGGGACTGGTTCCGTCTGGGTCTCTGGGACTGGATCCACTACTGCTGTTGCAGACATTGGCCTGGGGTCCAGGTCCATCACCTCTGACTGGGTCCTGATAGAAGTTTCCGGAACAGAGCTAGGCCTCACGGCTTGTTTAGCCTGGCTGCAGGTGACCATTCCCACTCTCTTGGCCCGCTTCACATGATTGGCCAAGTCTTCCCCCAACAGCATGGGGATGGGATAATCATCATAGACTGCAAAAGTCCACGTTCCTGACCAGCCCTGGTACTGGACAGGCAACTTGGCTGTAGGCAAACTGAAAGAGTTGGACTTGAAGGGTTGAATCATCACTTGGATCTCTGGATTGATTAAATTGGGGTCCGCTAAGGAAGCATGGATAGCTGACACTTGTGCTCCGGTGTCCCTCCACGCGGTGACCTTCTTTCCGCGCACACTCAGTTTCCCTCCGCTCCAAGGGTATCTGGAAGGTATCTGGGCCTGCGGACCTCTGGTGTGATTCCAGTGCAATGAACTGTAATCTGTTGGGGTTCTTGGGGCAGTTGGCCTTTACATGCCCCAGCTCGTTACATTTAAAACATCGTCCAATTGACGGGTCACTGGGGCGAGGTGGGTTGCTGGAGAACGGGGTGGTGGGACGATAAGGTGTCTGGAGGGTTCTTTGGGAGGTAGGTGGGGCCTTGGGCGGCCCCCGGTAATAGGGTGTGGTCTGGGGTTGTCCCTTCTGGTCTCCGCTCCAACTGCGACCAGTTTTCTTCTTCTCTGCCACCTCCACCCATCTGGCTCCAATCTCTCCTGCCTCGATGACAGTGTTGGGCTTCCCATCTAGGATGTGTCTTTCTATTTCCTCAGGAACACCCTCTAAGAATTGTTCCATTTGCATTAGGAAGGGCAATTTTACTGGAGATTCAACACTTGCTCCTGATATCCAGGCATCCCAATGTGGTAGGCATGTCGGGTAAATGACACGTCTGGTTTCCACCTTAGGGCTCTGAACCTCCGACGAGAATGCTCGGGTGTTATCCCCATGCTGACTTTCGCCTTGGATTTAAACAGTTCATACTTGTTCATGTGTTCTTTAGGCATTTCAGCCACCACCTCAGCTAAGGGTCCACTGAGCTGCAGCCTCAGCTCTACCCAAGAGATGCTGTACCCAAGATGCTGTACCCAAGGCAGGCCCTTTCAAAGCCTTCTAAGAAGGCCTTCGTATCATCACCTGCCTTGTAGGTGGGGAACTTTCTGGGATGGGAAGTGGTACCTGGAGAAGGATTGCTAAGGTTTGTTGGTATATTCTGCTGAGCCTTTATCTTCTCCATCTCCTGCACACGCTTCCTCTCTTTTTCCTTCCCCTCTAGTTCTTTGGCCCTTGCCTCCATTTCCCTCCTGTGGGCAGCCTCCTGTACCTCCTTCTCCAGTCGCATGAGTTCTGTCTTTCATGTTCCTACTGTTTTTCCTCAGCCTGAAATCTGCATAATTCCAGCTTTTGTTGAGCTGTGGATTCTGTCATCCTAACCTCTCTGTTTTTAACTAACTTTACACCCGAGGTTTAGAAATAAACAAACAAAACTTAGCTGTAAAATTTTGCTGTGCTGGAATAGATATCTATTCTCTGATAGTGATTGTCAGCTTACAGAAAAAGACAATTCCCTTTGTCTCTGCTCTGGCCCCAAATCAAAGCAAAAAACCTCCAACTACTTTGAAACCTGCTTACCAGCAGCCCAAGGGGGGGGGGGGGGGAAACTTTTCAAACCTGTGCTCCTTGTAAAAAAAAAATCAAAATCCTAAAAAAAAAACCCTGCCACTTTTGTTCCATGCAAATCAGTGTTGTGAGCATGTGTAAGGGTGGGAGAATGTGGCCCAGAGCAGGGTAGGATCCCGGTAAATGGGTAGAACACCCCCCTATTTACTTTTAGGGGGAAAAAAAAACCTCTGGTTTGCAAAGACTGAATTTCCCTGCAGGAGATTAACTACTCTGCCTCCAGGCAAAGAAAACTTGCAATTCACAAAGATAATCCCCTTTTGTCTCTGCTCTGGCCCCAAAGCAGAGAAAAAACTAGTTGCTTTCAGTTGGACCTCCTTTCCAGCAGCCCCAAAGGAAAAAAAATCCTTTTTAAAATCTGTATTTCTGGTTCAAAAAAAATCTCAAATTGATCTCAAAATGATTTCAGGTTAATCCCACCACTCTGCCACCATGTCAAGGTTCCTCCCCCACTCTGAACTCTAGGGTACAGATGTGGGGACCTGCATGAAAACCTCCTAAGCTTACTTTTACCAGCTTAGGTTAAAACTTCCCCAAGGTACAAATTAATTTTACCCTTTGCCCTTGGAATTTCCACTGCCACCACCAAACTTTAACTGGGTTTACTGGGAAACGTAGTTTGGACACGTGCGTGTCATAAATAGAAAGGGAAGGGTAAACCCCTTTAAAATCCCTCCTGGCCAGAGGAAAAATCCTCTCACCTGTAAAGGGTTAAGAAGCTAAAGGTAACCTCGCTGGCACCTGACCAAAATGACCAATGAGGAGACAAGATACTTTCAAAAGCTAGGAGGAGGGTGAGAAACAAAGCGTCTGGGTCTGTCTGTATGCTGTTTTTGCCAGGGACAGAACAGGAATGGAGTCTAGGAACTTCTAGTAAGTAATCTAGCTAGGTATGTGTTAGATTATGATTTCTTTAAATGGCTGAGAAAAGAACTGTGCTGAATAGAATGACTATTCCTGTCTGTGTGTCTTTTTTTGTAACTTAAGGTTTTGCCTAGAGGGATTCTCTGTTTTGAATCTAATTACCCTGTAAGGTATCTACCATCCTGATTTTACAGGGGTGATTCCTTTACTTCTATTAAGTCTTCTTGTAAGAAAACGGAATGCTTTTTCATTGTTCTAAGATCCAAGGGTTTGGGTCTGTGGTCACCTACGCAAATTGGTGAGGATTTTTACCAAACCTTCCCCAGGAAGTGGGGTGCAAGGGTTGGGAGGATTTTGGGGGGGAAAGACATGCCCAAACTACATTTCCCAGTAAACCCAGTTAAAGTTTGGTGGTGGCAGTGGAAATTCCAAGGGCAAAGGGTAAAATTAATTTGTACCTTGGGGAAGTTTTAACCTAAGCTGGTAAAAGTAAGCTTAGGAGGTTTTCATGCAGGTCCCCACATCTTTACCCTAGAGTTCAGAGTGGGGGAGGAACCTTGACACCTAGTTTTCCATCAAAAAACTGTGATGGAAAATTTTCACGAAGGCCTACTCAATATGCTACAAATCACATACACTGAGTAGGTAGTCAAAGCGGAGTTCGCTTCATGGAAGAAAGCAGGCTATCACTTGATCCAATCCATTCCAGTTTTTTCTAAATTTAAGAGTCCCCTCCACACACACACACACTAATTGTGCAGCAGGAATACCTGAATTTGTCACCACATTTGAATTTGAAGGTGTTATGTGATGATTGTCAAATATTTTAAATATATAGTAGCAATTTGTTTCCCCTCTGTGATCAGCTCTGGTTTAATTTTAAGATTCAGCCCCTTCAGTGAATACTAGAGACACATCTGTCTAGCAGTTATACTGTTTTATCATGTCAGCTCCCATTTAACATACAATTATTTTAACTTGTAAAGGAAAAATATACTGCTAGTAGAATCTTGTGTTATTAGAAACAGGTTGCTAAAGTTTCCCACCTCACCCCCCACCTTCTGAAGAAGGCCTCCATCATAGGAAGCCATGTTAAGATGGAGTTGTCGTGATAGGAAGCCAAGAGAGGGAAGAATTCATTCCCATGTTCTTGTCTCCCCCGAGGGAGCTATTAGCCTATTTCAGCAAACAGCCTTTCCATAGCCACAACAGGTTTTCTTCTATTAAGCTCACAGGTAGTACAACTAATGAGGAAACTGCCTGGACTCTGACTGCCAGAGTGGTGTTCACATTCCTGAAGAGAGACTGCCTGCATAGGCCTAATTCTGCCATGGTCTCTTATCTTGAGCGGGATCCTACCCTGCTCTGGGCCACATTCTCCCACCCTTACACATGCTCACAACACTGATTTGCATGGAACAACTTGTGGAGAAAGTTTCTCAAGTTGCTAACTGTTGTAATAACTGGGTCTACAAATGGGGAATAGGGTGTGAAAGTTCATAAAGTGCAACAATAATCTATAACAATAAGCGTTGATGGGAAAAGGTGCAAAAAGGGAGACAAACTGAATTAGCACAAACAAAAAGGCTTACGGATGTAATTCTAGGACCATGTTAATTTTATGCCTGGTAAACAAGAAAAGAATGGGACTAGAAATCAGTGAGCCAAACTTGGTGTGTCAGAAGTTAGGCAAACAAAAACAATGAGGGGATGGGCTATTCCACTCATCATTCCCTTTTGGAGTCCTTAAAATAAAAGACTTTGGGGGTGGAAATTAGGAGAGAAGAAAAAGCAACAAATTGCTGACTGAAAGAGAAGGAAAGTACAAGCTTCACTATCATGGAGGGTACCCCCAACCATCTCCTGGGGTCCTGGAATCCACTGTGACACTTCATACTAATTCTGAGAGATACTTAATACTTCAAATGTTTTAAGTGTTTTTCCTTCTTTTCTGTATATTTAAAGGATTAAAAATATTTTTAGTAGTGTTTGCGCCATGGTACTAAGCACGCTGAGGTCTTTGTATACCAAACCCTGAACTTTGTTTAAAACTGCTAAATGCTGAGCAGCTTCAGGGTCATTTGGCCCATATATTCCATCTACATTAATACAACATAACTATTTATTGTTATTTATTTATTCACTTTTCATGCGTCCCATGATTTCCAAATACCTGACAGCAAAGTTACAAAGTTCTGTCTTTATCAAACATGGGACTGTATTTACATGAACCCCTTTGGCTCTGCAGGCTGACAAAAAAATCCATAGGATTTTTAACATGCCATATTAATCTAGAGTTCACATGATAGCAGATACTATGCCTGACTCTGTTGTGGGCCCAGTTTTGAATTCTGCCATCCTTGCTCACATTAGTAGTACCTTAGTCTGTGAATATTCCCCTTAACTAACCTTGGGATTTGTTTATGAACCTTCCAGCCTCCTGAAAAATCAAGGAATTCTCAGAAATACAGACCCACTGGTAATGGTGACTGCAGCATAGAAACTGCCTCCAATATCTTCCAGTTAAAAGTCTGGTTTTTTGCTTCATTTCACATGGCAAGAAGTGCCCCCACATGTTCAAAATAGCATATAGAGAAGCTGAGAAAGGCCACAAATGGCCTTCTAACAAGTCAAAAGCCAGGGAGAGTCCCCAAGGGGAGGAAAGGATAGAGTCAGAGAAGCAGCAGCTCTAAAATTAGGGAGTCAGATGGAAAGGATCCCGTGGGGGTGAGCAGAATTAGTATTTAATTACAGAACATGCTATACCATAATGCACAGGCACAAGGAGAAAGAACTAAGATTGCAAGGGCAATTTATATTCTGTCATTTCCTAAATGCTGAGTGCTTGGCTTTGCAACCTTTAAAAAGGTTCCTTAATGGAATGTTGAAAAATTCTAGCTCTCTCTGTATTTTTTCTAATATATTTTTCAGAGCCAGATTCTGCACCCTTTATTTGCAAAGAAGTATTTACTTATGAGAGCTGAAACAAATGGGATTAGTTACATGAGTAAGTCCTATCTACCACGAGCAATGGCTACAGAATCTGTCCCTCAATTTGTAGGAAGTTACTGAGTATCTGAATTCAGCCTTTGGTATGATAATTATTATTAAAGTGTGCAGTACTTTATAAATCTACCTCAACTATTCCACTTTTCCATTTGCTGGGTTGACAGATTACAGAAGGGATTTAAGTAATGCCCTCAAATCTGAAAGTAGCAAACCCTTTAGCAGGATGTACAGGCTGTCTGGAGGCATCACTATATATGCTGTGCTGATATATGTTCTGCAATATCCAGGAGGAAGCAGCATAATAAATAGACTTGTTATTTTGTAGTAATACAATGACTATTATTGGGCATTAGAGGTATTATAATTCAGATATACAGACAATAGCACATCGTATAGTCAGATATTACAGAGGATGAATTATATGGCTACACAGTATTATAAAATCCTCCTTCTTGGAGAACTGACAGTTTAAACTCTCCCAGTGTTGAGATTAAAACCACTGAAATGTGAAATGGCTGGTTTAGTGTCATGTATAATGCATTATTTCTCCAATCATAAATGCAATCTCCTATAAGATTTTCTGGACCAGTACAGATACTTTACACAATACTGTTGGCATTTATGCATCTTTTAATTTATTATATAATGTCCCCATCCAGTGCCCTAAACACATGTATGAAATTTAATTAATAAGACAAGCCTACGCAACTTAGTCTAATTCCATTTTTAAAAGTGACTTTTAGGCATTTAGGGACCTAAGTCTCATTGGAAGTCAATGAGATTTAGTCTCTTAAATCACTTTTGTAAATGGGACTTAGGCACTTTTGAAAATTTTACCTAAGGCATGCAAACTGGAATGAATATCTAGGGCCAGATCTTCAGTTGCTGTAAACTTGTTCAAGTGACTTAAGTGGCATT